>NW_024424452.1:51948794-51991526 GCF_017311325.1 Ursus maritimus
AAAAGAAAAGAAAAGAAAAGAAAAGAAAAGAAAAGAAAAGAAAAGAAAGACAGGGGAGTCCAGAGAGTCACACCTGAATTCTGCTTATTTGGAGAAGAGCCACTAAAGCCATGAACTGATAGGAACACCTAAATAGTAATGTTGATGAATTGCTAAATTCCTCACTGTTGTGGTTTATTTCTCCAGGAACCCATACCACATCCTCACGTTGAAGATTTGAGAAAAATCCTCTCATGGTCTTGGCAGAGCAAGGAATAGAGTAATTATTGTTAAATGTGCCCAAAGAGTTCTCCATGAGAAAGGGCTAAGACTTCAGAGGATGGGACTTTTGTAAAATCTTATTCTACCTTGTTGAACGGCATTCCTCCCATTCAGACTTGAAGTCATCTATTTCTCACCTAAATGGAAAAAGAAAAAAAAAAAAGACCCTACATCATTAGAGTAGCATTTGTGCAGACTGTTATCACAGTCTGCAGATATAAATCTACCAATAGACTGAGACTTGATCATAAAACTATGTAATGCTTTCCGTACCCTGCGTCTTACCACTGGGCCAACAGAGCTGCAGTAAAATACTGTCAATTATAGCTGAAATAGCTGCAGAATACTTCTCTGAAGAGAAGTCTTTGGGGAAACCCAAAATCAAGAGAGATTACAACAAGGACATTAGAAAAATACGAGGCCTCTGGAAGCTTCAGCAAACACTAAACATAGTCGAACTCCTACATAGATTAACATAAATCCTCACACTAAGGGCCTGCTAGCCACAGTCCCTATTATTTGATACAATATGTCCAGCTCTCAAAGAAATATATAATCATGCCAAAAGGGGAAAAATAATCAATCTGAAGAGAAAGCAAGCATCATAACCCTACTTAGATATGAAACAGATGTTGCAGTTTTCAAGAATGTAATAAAATAATATTAATATGTTAAAGGATCTAATGGAAAACATTGATAATATGCAAGAACAGATAAGCAATTAAGCAGAAAGGTGGAAGCAGGAAGGAAAAAATCAAAAGAAAATGCAAGAAATCAAAACATTTTAACAGAAATGAAGAATGCCTTTGATGAGCTCATAAATAGATTGCACACAATCAAAGAATCAGTGACCTTGAAGATAGGCCTATAGATACTTTCCAAATTAAAAATCCAAGAAAGGAAAAAAAAAAAGGGAAAGAAGAAAAGTAGAATATCCAAGAACTGTGGGACAATTTCAAAAGGCATAACCTGTGTAACTGAAATACCAAAAAAAAAAAAAAAAAAAAAAAAAAAAGAAGGAACAGAAAAAAAAGAAATTTGACATAATAATGACTGATAACTTTTCAAAATTAATGATGGGCATAAAACCTGGGTGGAATGTAGGGGCTCTTCTAGGGCAGTGGACGCAGATTTTCAAAGAATCATTTGATGGGTTGGAGGAATCAGACAATGGAATGAAGACTGTAACAACACAATCTAACTATACTATAAACATATAAAACCAACTCACGGCAGGGTGAGTTGACCTAAGTAACTTTGGAGATGAGTAGAGTCCATAAGAATAGGGCAAAAAATACTCAATATAAAGCACTGTACTCTAGCTAATAAAGTTGTATTCCATGGAGGTAAAAATGAACAGTTCTGATACTGTTATACATGTATACTTATAATTGAATATTTTATTAACTGGATGACATGATAGGAACCAGATTTCTCACTATTGGAATGTGACTGTAAAAATAAACAAAAGAATGAGGTTAGAATCATCCATGTGGCAATGGAGTAAAGTTGGAGATGTCGTATGAAGTTATATTAGCTTAATATAGATACAAATGCTTACACATAGAAGTTTCTATAGATGTGCATATATGTAGGTTAGTATACACACACATATATTTTCTTACAGTGTCAGCGGTGATAGCCTAGAAGCGATGAGACCTCAGTAGCCAGCAGCACCCACCTAACACCCTTGTATTGTTCTCTAATAGTGTTCTCTAGTAAGAGGGACCAGAGTTCCATGGTGAAATGACTGATTCTAGGACTGGGGCAGGAAATATACAAGATAAGCCTGGAGCATCTTATAGGGCCAAAAAATAAGGAAGTGTTAAAAAAAAAAATCCCACCATGACAGGGGTATGTCAGGACCACAGTTGATAGAGCTCCCAATAGCCAAAGCTGGAATGATTTAAGCAACATTAATAAATAACGTAGTACTGAATTATAATCCAAAGTATAAGCCAAATACCTGTATTGATATAAATAAATGATTGAAGATATACAAAATTGGAGAAACTAAATGAATTTCCCATCTACAATAATTCTAAGTAATTTATATAGGTACTTTGACCTGAAGGAGGTGGAATTTAACTCCTCACTCCTTAAGCGTGGGTTACACCTAGTGGCTTTTTCCTAAAAGGACAGAATGAAAAGGAGGGGAAAAGACTAACTGGAGTGAAGAAACTTCACACACTTTACCTCATCTAGGTGGTCAAGTTATATTAATAGTATGTGACAAGTTATATTAATAGTATGTATCCTTGATATGCTGTAGTGAAAACGACATTTCACCTCTGTGGTCTTCCTCCCCAAACCACATAGCCTCAGTCTAAGCATGAGAAAACCACCAGACAAATCCTGATTGAGAGATATTCTCCAAATACCTGACCAGTACGTCTCAAAATTGTCAAGGTCATAAAAACCAAGGAAAGTCTCAGAAACTCCAAAAGCCTAAAGAGATATGACAACTCAATATAATGCAGTAGCCTAGGATCCTGGAATAGAAAAAAGCAACATTACACAAAACAAAGGAAAGATGAATAAAGTATAGACTTCAGTTAATAATAATGTGTTAATATTGGTTCAGTAATTGTAACAAATGCACAACAACATAAAATGTTAATAATAAACAAAACAGGTTGTGGAGTATACATAGGAACCCTGTGTACTCTTTTTGTAATTCTTCTGTAAATCTAAATCTGTAATAAAATTTTAAAAAGTTCATTTTATTTTTTATTTTTATTATTTTTAAGATTTTTATTTATTTATTTGACAGCAAGAGACAGCAAGCGAGAGAGGGAACACAAGCAGGGGGAGTGGGAGAGGAAGAAACAGGCTCCCAGCGTAGGAGCCTGATGTGGGGCTCAATCCCAGAACGCTGGGATCACGCCCTGAGCCGAAGGCAGATGCTTAACAACTGCGCCACCCAGGCGCCCCTAAAAAGTTCATTTTAAAACCAAACTAAAAAAAAAATCATGAGGGGATCTAAGTAAACTGATTTTTCAAAAAATAAAGGAAAACACATTTATACTGTGCTAATCCATCAGGAGTCATAGACACAGATCATTCGGGTATTTTAGAGGAACTAGAATCCAACAGCAATACTGCCATTTGTGGATCATATTACTAGAATTTTGCAAGCATTAGCTTACTTAAATATCAAAAAAAATCCTGCAATATACATACTATCATCCTGAAGAAACCCAAGTCAAATCCTTTCCGCTCTAACTTCAAGATCTAATGGCAGTCTGTCCATTTCTGATTCCCTTTATCCTACACCACTTTCAATTGGATTAATGTAGTACTCTCTTTTTTGTTTTCTTTTATCCTTTCTTTCCCCCACATCCTGGCCAGAATCATCTTAGAGAATCTATCGTGCATCTGAGAAACATTTAAAGCCTTTATGGCTTCTAAGGTCGACAGTAATATCACTTAACCCAATTAGAATTATTGTTCACTTCAAATAAAATGTTTTTCCTTCTTTCTTAAAAAAGAATCTAATTTTATCTTTCCCATATGACTATCCAATTATCCCAACACAGTTTACATAAAATAGTATATCTGACAGTCAGTGATTTGCAATGCTAACTGTATCATATAATAATCTGGTATGTACGGTTGGACCAATGGGTTTTTCTTTCTGTTCCATGGTCTGTGTGTTCAGGTATCAATACCACACTATTTTCACTGTAGAGGTTTTACAGTATACTTTCATATCCAATTGGGCTAGTCTTCATTTCTTGCTTTTTATTTTTCATGGATTTCTTAGCTATTCTTGCTTTTTTTATTCTTTCTAATAAAATTTCTATTTTATTTTTCGAGCCCCAATGAGGGGAAGAAAACTTGACAGTATGTATATTAAAATTGTGTTAAATTTATAAATTTAGGAAGAATTTTTATCTGTATGATGTGTTGAGTATTATGATTCAAGACTGTTCAATCCTTCCATTTCTTCAAGGCTAGCTTATATTCTTCATAGTATTTTATAGCGTATTAACTATATAAAATTTGAATATATTTTGTTATGTTTATGCCTAAGTATCTAATTTTTTAAAAATTTTTGCCAATGAAAATGGGGCTTCTCTTCCTTTCTATCTTCTTTCATGGTTATGTTGTAATCTATGGAGGTTATTGACTTTTCTAACTTTATAACTCTCTTGATTTACTGGATTATTTGTTTGCATTAGTTTTCAAACAATTCAGGTTTTCCAGATGTGTAGTCATGTCACCTAGAAGCAGAAATAATTTTGTCTCTTCTTGTCTAGTCCATATGCTTTGAACTGCCTTCTTTTGGCTATTTGCATTGCCCATTAGATTTGCACAATATTAAATAGAAATCAATGTAATAAACATGCTTATCTTTTCCTAACTTTCTTGGCAAAGGCTCTAGTGTTTCTAGATAAATAAGATGCTGATCTTTGGGCTGAAATACACACATACACACACAAATGCACTCATTCATGTTAAATTCATGTAGCTTCCATTTATATGTATTTATTCTATATGTTGCATTTATATATACAATTGAATGTTTTTTTTAACATGAATGAGTGTTCTTGTTAAAGTCATTATGTATCTTGCATTGATATATAGAGAAATAATTGAATGTTTTTAACATGAATGAGTAATTAAATTTTTGTGAAATGCCTCTTCTCCATTGAAGGATGTGATCTCTATCTCTACTGGTATAACAGATTACATTAATGGATTTTCTTATTTCAAATCATCCTTGGTTTCCTAGAGTGAACCCTCCTAGAATATGATGTGTTATTTCTGATATAGTACTTGTTGCTGTTTGCTAATATTTTTGTTAGATTTTTGCATGGATATTCACACATGAAATTGGTTTTTCTTTTTCTTTTTTAATGCAATCTTTGTCATATTTTTGAAATTAATGTTCTTTTCATTTTATATAATGAATTTAGAAGGGTTTCTTTTTCTGTCCTCTGGAATAATTTAAGTAGAATTGAAAATTTCTGTTCTTTAAAAGTTAGATTGAATTTCCCTGTTAGTTCTTCTGGGCTTCTTCTTCTTTATTTCTTCTTGTTCGTTTCTCATGATTGTTTAATATATTTAAACTTTCTGTTTCAACTGGAGACTATTTGGGCAAGCTATGATTTTCAAAACAAAAAATTTGTTTCATCTAACAGTCTCCTCCACTAAGATGGAAACTCAGCAAAGGCAATTTTTTGATACTAATTTGGTATCCAACAAATCAGTTCAATTCTAAAAATAATACTACATTGTAAACAACTATGTAGAGTTAGCACAGACCCCACGGGTTAAGGAGCTCAGTCCTATAAGACTGTCCCCATTTGAGATGCCAGCTACAAGTTCTAGGTCCTCAGATGACTTGTAATTCTGACCAATTGTCTTGACTGCAAATTCAGAGGAACCCATGACCCCTCTTCTGGTTTGATGATTCTCTAGAACCATTCACAGAACTCACCGAAAGTTCTATACTTACAATTAGAGTTTTATTATAAAAGATACAGCCAAGTGGATGATGGAGCTGGGTATAGCGCTTCTTTGTCTTCTCCAGGGATGCTACCCTTCTAGCACATTCATGTACCCACTATCACAGAGGCTTCCAGCACCATATTATTTCAGTTTTTATCCAACCTCTAATCAGGCGCTTGGTATTATTTCTAGAGTGGCCAGCCCCTCCCTGGAAACTATTTAAGAGCCCACCATGAGTCACCTTCAGCATAAACTCAGGTATGATAAAAAGGAGCTCATTATGAATAACAAAAGATACTCCTATCTTTCAGGAAATTCCAAGGGTTTTAGGAGCTGTGTGCCAAGATCTGGGGACAATGACCAAATGTATTTTTTATTATACCACAGGGAACATACTCTGTATATCTTTAGTGCCTAGCTAGTATTGTGCTTAGCACCCGTAGTAACTGTACAATAATTATATATTAAGGTAATGAATGCAAGAGTGAATGAGCTATGCAAGTGCCAATTAGTAGGGCTGTGTTTTATTGCAGGAAGGAACTCAAAATAGCCTTTGTACATGATATTTGATAATGCTAATTCACTGAATTCCCTTATGGATCTCCCAAAAGTGCAGGTCACTCTAAAGCCCTGTAGCCTATGGACCTGAAATCCTGCTTTAACAATCACCCATGTGATCTTTTGATCAAAGCTTTCTTTATGACTTATCAAGCCTACAGTTGCATGAGAGCATGAATCCTGCATTAACTCAAGTGAGAGAACATCTGGGATAAGATCCAAACATCATTTTCTTTACGACTTTTTTAATAAGACAGATACATTTTGAGAATTTTTAATTGTATTTTCCCTAAAGATTTTAAAGTCTAGATGCAAGGGTGTGTGTGTGTGTGTGTGTGTGTGTGTGTGTACTCTCATATAGTTCAATGGGAAAAGCTCTAGTGTCCAGATAGGGACACTTGGGAATAGAAACCAATTCAATTTGACAGTCATACCTGATAGTCAGTTAATCCTCAACATTTTAATCATCTGGATTTTGTAATTCTGTTGTGTTTTGTAAGAAAAGCATCTGTGTTATGTGAGAGATGAAACTTTGTAGTTTTCTCATGTTTTATTTTTTCAAGTCTGTCTTAGAATTTTCCAGCTGGATGACTAATGCAGAGGGATTTTTCTCTTCCATTGCTATCATCCTTACGTGAATTATTAATGTATGTTTTTATTTATAATTCATTACTTTTAAAAAAGAGTCATGGATGAGCAAGACCCAGCTGCACTTGGGCTCATCAAATGTCCCCAACTATTTTTCAAAGTTTGAGCATATTCCCAAACATGTTTCCATGAACATTTTCCCTTTATTTACAATCCCTTGTGTGTTTAAGGGAAATGTAAGCCTTATGTTTCTTTTTCATTTATACTTAACTCATCAAAATGTTTTGTAAAGCAATTTAAATGTCCAAGAAGATTTTTATTACTGATTTTCTTAGAAACAGAAAGTCCTATTTTGCCAATAGTAGGAGAGAAAAAACCATGTAAGCCCAGTGACTAACGTTTAGTTTAGAACTTGAAACCAACTTGAGTGGTTCTAAACTTGGCAAATCTTGCCCTAAATCACTTGTAGAAAATCTTCATATGCTAACTGCAGATAAGCAGTTACATTTTAGAACTGGTAATTACAAGCCTTACTGCCCAGTTTCCTTCTGCTCATATCTAGCTGTGGGCCAAACTATAGTATTTCAGAAAAAGTAAAGAGAGGGACAAATCATGTGGACCCGTTATAGAACGCATTTTATCAGCTAAACTAAGATGGAGAAGATTTAATTTCTGCTTTGTGAAGAAACATGAAGAAACTGATTTATTTTGTGTCTTTATAGAGTTTTCCATTCATTAATTAAAAGAATAGGATTGAGGTGAGTTTTAGAGATGTTTCATTTATTTAAAAGTTCAAAATGCTTTTAAAATCTTCTAGCAGCTTTTATGTAGGCAATCATAATAGCAACTCAGATTAATCTAGACTAGTCATTAAAGTAAGCAAATTAAGACTTCAGTTTGGCTACAATGTTAATAGATCAAATGAGTATACTGGGGAGTAAAATAGAGACACACCCTGAGCTTCTTGGGGGGAGAGTGATATTTTTATGAAAGACTCTTGATGTATCCTTTATTTTATTCAAATTAGTGAAAATGATTTTGATTTATTCAACAAGATACTTCAACAAGTAGGTCTATTTCATAAATTTTGAGGTTTAGGTTTGTGGTAAGGCTAAGACTTACGACATCATAGAAAGAAAATTTTATATATATATGTGTATATGTATATGTGTATATATATATATCTATATATCTATATATGATTTCAAATCCTGGCTCATTTGTTTAACCACTTTCTCTGATTTTACCATCTGTAAATAGGGAAAAAAAAAAATCACCTTTGCAGGGTTGCTGTAAAGGAGTCTAGCGTAATACCCGAAAATTGGCAGGTGCTCAGCAAATGCAAGTTCTCTGACAGCTTGAGAGCCCCCATGAATGGTGGTATTCAAGCCTCAGTGAGACCATTCCCTTGTGGAAGTATTGTAAAAATGGCTTCAGCATCACCTGGGTTGGCTGGACTTGATGATTTCACGGCTCTTTTAAAAACTAGTCAGTTTTGTTTTGTTTTGTTTTTCTGACTCCCCTTCATCTAGGGATTTTTCCGTAACTGTTTTTTAAGTTGATGTGTCCTAGACCCACATACCATCATTTTGACAATATGACCTACAATCTCTCAACCCCTTACACAGCTGCTAGAGTCTATTGAGAAGCTGCAGTTGGCAGTTTGACACAGGTGAACACTCCAAGTAAAGAAGTTTCTATTTTAATTAAACCTAAAAAGAATTCATGAAGAAGCTTAGTGAAGTGTGTTCCTCTCTAAAAGGCACATTTTGAATATTGCCATGCTGGTAGAAGATGATTCTAGCTCCCTGAGATATTTGTTTGTTTGGTTGGCTTTGGCGAGGATTTTTAAAAGCATGAGTTCATTAGAAATAAAACAAAACAACTTTCTTTATAAAGTCATAAAATTGAACAGACCTTCAGAGGAACCAATACCAGGGTATCCATTCTGCACACATATTGCTCCTTTACTCACATCCCCAGACAGGCTTTACAAGTCAGCCAGTCACAGTCCTTTTTCCCGTTGAGCTCTTGCTAAGCCTCTAAGTACTTATACCAAGCACCTCATTCCATGAAGCTACTACAAATCTATGGGTGCTCACAAGTAGACATAGTTTTTTGTTTATTTCATTGTAGTTTGGTTTTTCGGGACTTTTGTTTTTAATCTAGGCTATTCTTCGACTCACAGTCTAAGTCACATATTTATCAGCTTCATCCCCAGGATTATCAGAAAAATAAATATATATCACTAGCTCTCTTTATTACAAAAATTCTCAAAAGAAAAATTCTACAAAGAAATTCTTCTCTGGCAATTGGCAAAATTTACTCAAATTGGCTGCCATGATGCATCTATAGCATGAAGATACGTGATCAGAGAAATTCTGGATCAGTCTTAGCAAGTATCCACTTATTAACTTGTTTATATTAAAATGAGAATTTCTTCATTGTTGTACTTGTTACATGAGATACAAATCAACACGGCACTGACTTATTGTGGCGATTGTTTTTGACAAGTGGCTAGAAAAGTTTGATGAAAAACACCACCTAAACGTTAAACATGAAAAATAACAAGAAACCAGGAAGGAAAAAATGGAAGCTTTTAACTGCCTGAAAATTTAAAACTCAGTACCTCAAAAAAGACCAAAATCAAAGTTTAAAGACAAAAAGTACGGAAAGAAACATTTATAATATTTAATTCAGAAAAGAAAAATATTCTTTTAAAATAGATCTTACGAATCAATAGGCTAAAACATGATGCCCTCCTCCCCATAGGCAAAAAACATGAAT
The DNA here is from genome assembly GCF_017311325.1 of Ursus maritimus. Lineage (NCBI taxonomy): Eukaryota > Metazoa > Chordata > Mammalia > Carnivora > Ursidae > Ursus > Ursus maritimus. The sequence goes on from NW_024424452.1 coordinate 51,958,446, forward strand.
GAACAATTCACAAAATAATTGATAGAAATGGATTTCCAAGTCATTTGAAATGTTCAGTTTCTTTAATAAAATAACTTCCAATTGAATGAACAGTGGGATTCATTTTCTCACATATTCAATCAATACAAATTTTGAAAATATGATAGTAACCAGTGCTGGTAAATGTGTCATTAACCAGAGACAGCCACGCCCTGCTGGAGGGAGGGAGGGGAGCCTCACAAACTTCTGAGAGTCCGTCGGGAGACTGTGTGCCAAGGAGCTTTAAAAGTTCAGTGCTTTTGACTCAGTCTTGAAAAATCTAAACAAGTCTCCTTAGAAATAATCAGAGATAATAACAAATGGAGTTCACAGCAGTACTCTTCACGATGGTGAAAAATTGGAAGCTATCTCCATGCCCAATAATAAGGGAATTCTGCAACATAGTATCTCCACGGGATAGAATATCATAGAGCTGTGTAAAGTGAGGTTTTTGATACTTTAGTTACAGAGACCATGATAATAAGTTTAAATGGGAAAAAATAGGTTTAAAAGACTTACTAGCTGATATTTATTGAATACTTATTACATGCCATATACGTACTTATTGAATCTCCAAAATTGCCTCAAGAAGCATGGGCTATTTTTAGCACTGTTGTGCAGCTAAGGAAAGTGAGGCTCACCGAGGTTGAGTCACTTGCCCCAAGGCACACATGTAGAAAGAGGCGCAGGCAGGATTCTGTCCCAGGCAGTCTGGCTGTAGAAGAGCCTGCACGCTTACATCAACTCTCAGCCCCGTCCCGGGTCAATTTTCTAGCTACCAACAAAACTATATGTGTATGCTTACTAAAAATAAATGTAAATATAGAGAGGAGAGTGAAAGGAAACACAGGACTGTTAATAGCGGTTATCTCCTGTGGCAAAATTTTTAACTTCTTTTTACATCTTTTATATTTTTTCAGAAATTCTAATATAAATATGTACTACTTTTATAGTTAAGAAAACCCCCCCAATATTAAATATAAAGAGAAAAGTGTAATTGCAGCGTAACATGATTGGATATGTGTAGAATTCTGAACACCACATGCTTATTCTTCTACTTGAATTTTAGAGTGGGGAAGAAACAGTTTTTCCATTTCCCTGCACGGAATTGAGTCAGGCTGACAGCAGGACTGCCGAAGGTGGGCAGACGGGGGCGAAGCAGGCAGGGTTTTAAATCACTGCTATCTGTTTGTCATTACGAATTGTTTTTCTTTCCCCCTAAGACCTAAATGTCTTTTAATTATAGGTCAACCGATTCTGTAACTGAAAAGTTGAGTAGCAGATTAAATGCAGCCTGCTGTTACTGTAATGAGGACTGATTAGGATCTGAAACCGTTTTCTCCCTCACATGGAAAAAAAGCACCAATTAGTATTAATGAATCACTGCTTGTAGGAGGCAGCCAGGTTTCTATTTTTCCCAAAATATGAGAATGACTTAATTTTGGCCAAGATATTTTGTTTCCTTCTTACTTTATTTGTATTATTTTTTTAATAGTCTTTGTATATAAGGAGTATCTGAAGTTCTTAGGGATGCTCTTTAAAAATGATGATTAAGAAGAGGTTTAAATTTCTCACACTGAAAACAATGTACTGAGGCTGAAAACTAAGAGGTTTTTGTTTGGTTGGTTGGTTGGGTTTTTTTGGTTACACATCTGGAATAGCCTGTGTACTTTTATTCTGCTAGTGTGGTCAAAGGTGAATTTCATCTTAATCGATGAAAGGAAGATCCTGTTTGTCAGGGAGTGTCGAAATGGTCATGCTTGTTTATTTGTAGTGTGTGATATAAATTCTATAAGCCTTTTGGAAAGTAATTTTGTATTTTTGTCAAAAAAAACCTTAAAAACGTTCACACTGTTTATGCAGTGAAGGCATTTCTAGAGATAGATCCTAAGTAAATAATTATAAACACACAAAGATTTATAGTTACAATGTGGAAAGTTGGAAACAATCTAAAATGTACAATTAGAGATTCCTGTTACAGAGGTAGGAATTGTTTCCATCTTGCTCACTGTAATATTGCAAGTGCAAGGAACAATGCCTGTTACATAATAGATGCTCAATAAATATTTGTTGGATGAATGAACAAATAATATATAATTAATAAAAGTCATTTTTTTCTGAAAATATTTAAGAGAAATTTTAGAAACTAAGTGAAAAGGCAGGAAAAATTGTATGGATTGTATGATACTAAGCTTATTTAGAAGTGGCTATATTTGTACAACTTGCATGCTTCTGTATGCCAGGGAACTTTGTGTGAGCCACAGAACCAAGTACAAACAACGTTTGCCTCTGGGAAACAGGAGTGGGGATGTGGGACAGGAAAAAAGGTTAACTTTCAGTGCATAAATTTTGGATTGTTGGTACTTGATCTGGGCATATTCCTTTTAATTTTAAAAAGCTAACTAGAAGTCTATGTGTATTTTTCTCTATGTATAATATTTGCAGGTTAAAAGCCAAATTTGAAAGCCCCACACCAAAATTTTGGAAGTATTAATTTGTAGCTTTCTGCTTAGTAGAATTGTTTTCCTCATTATACTTTCCAAAAATACTTTCCAATTTTCTCAATGAACATTATTACATTATAGTAAGACTTAAAAGATATAAAATAAATAAAAAGACAAAATAAATGGAGACAAATATCTTTCGTGCAGAGCAATTTACCCGAGCTGTGGATTGCCATTGGTGGTGTGGGGCCGGGGTGGGGGGGGATGTACATGGGGGAAGGAGATTTTTATACTTGAGACTCTTACTTATATCTTGACAACTAAAATTAATAGGGAAAGTTCTTGAAAGCAAGAAGTTGTGAGAAATCTCTAGGGGCTATATTGGAGGATGGAGAGATAATGGACAGAAGGGATTGGGAAAAAAGTTGTATAACTTGTTTTGGATTGGTACCTCTGCATCTCTGGTGGATCAGCAACTCCTTAGGAGCTCTGAGTCATGTGCTGAATGCTGGAACAAACCTAGTGGAGTTGGGAGATCAGCCAAAGAGATGGGAGTGAAATGTGGAAATAGGGAGAGCCAATGAGAGCAACAGAATGCCCTTTGGATGCCATGACTCTAGGGGACCTGTTACAGTATTGGTCCATTCTTACATAAAGTGGTTTGTAAACTAGTCTCTGTTGGTGTTTTTCTAAAACTTTAGGTACTGCATTTGAAACACACCATTGTGCTTCTCTGCTCTAACCGTAGCTGTAGGTTTAACATGATATCCAGGCAGGAGTTTGTATGCATGGATGGACCTGCGGAAATGGGCGGCATTATTCCCTCGTGGGCAGCACTGCAGTGATGCCCTTATGCAAACACTTTGCTGAAAGTAAAAATACTGTGTTTGGAGTTATGATGATACATCAGGGAAGATGCGACAGGCTTTGTTATGGCTACAGAAGAGCTTCCCTGTCTTCTCTTCCTCACCTTCCCTTCCTGGCGCTGCCCAATGCATTAGGGCTTCTGCAAACATTAGGAGCTCTTGATGCTGTCACATCTATTTGTCATGTTGGGGAAATGACAGCTTTCACCTGTCTCTTATTTGATCACTGTGACGCACGTGAGCCATTGACCACTTTCTCCTTTGTGAACTTCTCTTTTTTGCCTTCTAAAATAGAGGTATGCTTGAGTGGTCCCACACTGATTCTTTCCCCCTCTAAATGCTTACCCTGGGTCATCTCAAACACTGAGTTATAACTACCATATATGCTCACAAATCTGCATCCCGGTTCTCATGGCTCTTCTTGGTTCAGTGCTCACTGTTCTAGATGCATACTGACACTGTGACCCACATGCCTTCAGACATTCAAACTTAACCCTTTTTTTTTTTTTTAAAGATTTTTATTTATTTATTGACAGAGATAGAGACAGCCAGCGAGAGAGGGAACACAAGTAGGGGGAGTGGGAGAGGAAGAAGCAGGCTCACAGCAGAGGAGCCTGATGTGGGGCTCGATCCCATAACGCCGGGATCACGCCCTGAGCCAAAGGCAGACGCTTAACCGCTGTGCCACCCAGGCGCCCCTAACTTAACCCTTTAAGATTGGACCAATTATCTTCCAGCAAATATGCTCCTCTATCTTTATTTCTGTTCATTAATGGAGAAAACATCCAACCAGTCTTCTGCACTAGAATGCTGGAATCTTCTCTCTCAGATGACTTTCACCCACCGCCTTACTTCAACCCCACCACCCCTGCATATCACCATCCGGGTCGCAGTCTGACCTCATGCCACATTACAGCTCCTTCCCCATGGCCTTGCTACAGAGTTTATGCTTCAGTCCCACTGGAGTGGGACTCCCTCTGGCCCCTGAAAACCTCACATTATGCAACGACGCCCATAAGTAGGTTCATTCTTCTGCCTAAACTAACCTTTGCTCCTTTGCTCAACTGATGAAGATTTATTTATCCTTCAGAGATCGGAAGGATCTTGTGCCTTCTTTCTGAAGACTTCCCAGACTTGCACTTGTAAGAGGAATTAAATACCCCCACAGTTCTTGTTCTGCTTGGTATTAGACAGAGTTCCATCTCAGTTCACATTCCATTGTACTTTCTGTGCTCCTGTTGTGTCTTTATTTTCCATAGTTCCATGAACACAGGGATCAAATCAATGTGAGAGGCTTTCCAAAAATAGAAAGGAAAAGGAGAGACAGGTAAAGTGATGAGAGCGTATGAAGGAAGTGAAGGACAGAGAGCAGTCATCTAATGTAAGGACTGTGGGTAACCCATAACAAGAAATCAAAATAACTGAAGCAGAAGGAACAGCATATAAAAGGAAATTTTGTGGCGCTAAAGCATGTTTGCTTATGAAATTCAAAATGCCCTAACACATTCTTGGCAAAATTAATTAAAAAAAAAAGAATTTGCATGTTATTTGGGTAAAAATATAAGACGGCATGAAGAAGCAAAAAAAATCAGTCTGGTTTTTAACTTCTCTGTCATGTTTACAATTTTTGAAGGGGAAATTTTTGATAGAAACCTTTCATTCACAGCCAGTGAATCTTTCATATGTGAAAGCAATAGAAACATATTATCAGATACACAAGGGTTTGAAAATAAACTGCTCATGAACATTTTCAGAATTTTCCTTAAGGATATATCTTAACTCTGCTGTAAGTGAAAATGAGTGCTCAAAAGCGGGTGGGGGGTAATATTATAAAAGGTCTGGCAGATCAACCTAGGAGGCTATCACCAGCCATACCATACTATCATCTCAGGAGCTGTCATGCCAGTTTGCGCTCCAGCATCACAAATGATTGAACTGACCCAAAAGAGAGTATACAGCATGCTAATGCCTTTTACTGTTGCATTGAACAAAGATTAAACTAAAGCAATTTCGTTGCATGTTCTTTTTCTTATTCTGGAAATGAACTGGTGACTTGACATGTTTACCACTGGTATGACAGGAACCTCTCTAGACAGACTTTATCTTTGGATTTATAGTCCTATTAAATAATATTACAATTATGTTTTAATCCTGTGACAGAGCCTGTACTGCTCCCCAAATCTACGTTATTGTCTCTTTAGTCACACAGCCGGACTATGGTTTCCAGATTCCCTGGCATTAGGTAAGGCCACATGACCGAGTTCCAGGAGCTGAACAAGAGCAGAGGTGAAATACAACAGTTCCAAGTCTGGTCCATATAAAACATGCACTCTTTGCTTTCTTTGCTCACTCACTGGCTGAATGAGGAGAAATCCAAGAGTATAGAAGAGGACAGACCCTCAAGATGTCAGGAAACTTTGTCCCTGAATGACGTTTTGTCATTTTGGTCATGGGTTTTTTAAATTTTTTGTTCACAAGTTTTTTCTTTCCACTTGTTATTTATATTCCTCTTATTAGTACAATTTAAATGAAAGAAAAAATGCTTGGGTCCTCCATATGATAATAAGTCATATTGGCCTTATAGTATTTTAAATGTTCCACACTTGAGCTACTTGACATGGGTCATTCCCATTCTTCAGGGCTCTTATCATAGGGCTCAGCCTGTGCTTTTAGTAGTTGGCATTCACGTACCTTACAGTTGTCCGTATGGAAGATTCATATTTTTCTGGATCTGGGCATCGAAACAATAGATCGCAATCCTCCAAAAGAGACCAAGCCTTACTTCACACGTAACAACGAATGCTGAGTGCTTTCTGTGGGAAAACCCAGTCGTGGTTAGAGGTATGGTAGGAAACAAAAGAAAGTTTATTCTGTCAGACACTTATGTGCAACCCAGGGAGACAGACAAGGGACAAATACATTCACACATAACATAATCTCAGAGAGTAATAACTTCTATGGGAAAAAATAAAGCAGAGTTAAGGACTCATCTTGTGAGGCAAGGGGATTGGTTTAGGCAAAAGCTGTCTGGGCAGAGACTGGAGGAATATAAAGGAGTCTGTCCTGTGAATTCTGGTGGAAGAATAGCCTGGGGAAAAGGGAGCAGCCATGTAAAGTTCAGGAGGCAGAAAGGAGCTTGGAATGTTCAAAGAGTTGAATGAGTTCCAGCATCAATTATAAACACAATGGGAGGAGATGGTTATCGGAGAGACAGTGACTCACGGGCCCCAGCAATGAGTTTGGACTTTAAACTACATGACAGTTTCCTTACACATAGAGCTTCGTTTCACCGTCACAACAAACCTGAAAGGTGTTGGTGTATTTGTAGTTTCAAATGGGGAGAAATAGGCTGGGAGAATTTAAGGAACATACCCCGAAATACAAAATATAAGAGTCAGAATCCAAATGAGATCCTCAATCTTGTTGTGTCCAAATCGTGTTGTTCAGGGAACCACTGGTGAAATTCTGTTTCCAGAATTTTGCCAAGCCCTTTAATGTGCCTAAATGTATCTTATGCGTAATGTGTTCAGGATTGCAACCACTTCTGTCTTCCTTAAACAGTCCCTGGTATTCTAGAGCGTTCCCTCCTCCCCAAAGAAAATCAGAAGTTCCTCCTCCACACACTAGGTGGAAGGAATCTGTTTTGAATCATTGATACCCAATTTCTTTGCTTTTATCACTGAGAGGATTCTTAGGATTTGCGGAGTTCTTTATAAAAACTTGTAAATTTTACATTTTTGTTTGAGGGCTATTTTTTTTTCCTCCCTATCCCAGATTGTCTGATCTCCTTGCGAATTCAGTACCTACCTTGGCATTTTGTTTAGGATTATTAAGGCACTCAAGCCAAGCTGAGCTGCTTTATTGTTGAGCTAATGGAGGTGGGGGAATGAAGGCAACCAGCACTCAAATAGTGGTCACTAGCAAATCAAGGCTAAGCAATATTAAGGTAACCTGTAGGAAGGGACATTTTCAGTACTTCAAGCTGGAAGAGTAGAGTGGAGGGAGAACAGAGCCATTGCAGGGTACTCACAGCCCTCCAGTACCGTGGAATTTAATTTCAGCAAAGCCAACACTATTTGACAGATTAAATAAACTCTTCATTTGAATTGTATGGGTCCTACAGTTTTACCAATATCAGTTTGTTCTGATTTTATAGCTGTGTAGTATGGTAGCACTAGTAATTTCTATCTGCTTTATGTTTGTATGTATTAAGGAAGCACTTGATGAAAATAACTTAAATCCACATTGGGCTCGGCAGACATGTTTTCCTCTGAAAGATATTCACACATTTCTCAAATTTAAGGAACACTGATTTTAAAATGTCCATCACATGGGGAGGAAAGAAATATTAATTTTCTTAGGTAGCTTTGTTAGCATCAGGACTATACCTCCAACATTTACACAATTAACGTAGCTTAATCGAGATGACTTACTCTGATTGAACTATGAGGTTGTCCATTGTGGTGCTTTTTAGGATGGTAACTATTAGAAACAGTTTAAACTCTTATCATTACAGGGCAAACTAAATGGATGAGAAGCACTATACAATTGAATATGTTTTACACTTTGAAATGACATTGTAGATACATTTTTATTGACCTGGAGAAAGGCTTACCATATCTTAAGTAAAAAGACCAAATAACAAAAATGTATATATAATTTCATCCTGTTTTTGTAAAAATATATGTTTCTGTGTGTGACATCCATGAAAATCTATGCATGTGGAAAGAACTGAAAAAGCATATACCATGGGATTTGTGATCCTCTCTGGGCTACGGGTTTATAAAATTCAATCTTTTCCTCTTTTGATTTACCTGTATTTTCTAATTTTCCCATATTGAACAAGAACTGCTTTTGCAATTAAAAATAATTTAAATTTAAACATGTACTTCAAATGTTCCAAAAAATTACTCATATAATTTTGGAAAGAAGCACGCACGATAACTTCCATTGGATAACATATGAAACATTAAAGACTGGGCGAGGCAAAAGATGGTTCACAGATTTTGATAATTCTTTGAGGAATATGAAATAATACTAGAAGTATTCATTGAAAATAACAGGATGGGACATCACAGAACCACACCTGGGAATAACTTACTTAAACACTTTAAAATGTGAATCATTTCTTACAGTTCTGGGATATAATTCTACTCTTTTATCTTCCCTAAATGAAAATAACAGGAACTAGTAGAGTCAGGTTGCAATTTTCTACCAAGAAGCTAAAGGCATTTTTTTGGAAAAGCAAAATTTTAACAATTATTTCCTGATAAACTATGGTTATAAAAAAAAATCCTAATCATTTATCTACTGCATCATTTTGAGAAATAAAATGGCATGTATAAATCCAATAAATTATACTTAAAATGACTATCCACTTTCCCTAATTATTCCTTTACAAAATTTATGAAGTATAGAAAATTTCAAAATATAAGCCAAAACATTTATACTTTTACCATCCAGGGAAAATTACTATTGATATTTTAATATATATGTTTTTGCTCATTTTCATCCTTATGTACATTTTAAAAATATTTGGGTTGAAGAAACATGCTGCTTTGTAAACTAATTTTTCATTTAAAAGATGCGCAGTACATTTTTTTGTATCAGCAAACTCTTGAGAAAACAAAAATCTTATTTCCTAGTAATCTTTTATTAAATAATTTTCAGGCCGTTGTATGCTATTTTAGTTTAAAATTTTACTCTTATAAACAATACTGAGAGGGTTGTATCTGTACATGAAAATTTGAACATTTCATTAATTAACTTTCTTAGCATAAATTCCAGAATTAGAGTTACAGGTCAATATGTAGGCAGTTTAAAGGTATGTCCAAATATTAACCACTTTCATTTTCCTCCTGGAAGACTCTGTCTGCTAAGGCACCCATCCTTGTTGAATACGTCACAGTTTTTCCTGCCCATGCTGAGTACATTGAGGGGAAAAAACCCTGGAGATTGTGCTTTAATCTCTAAGTATCTCTAGGCTTCATATTCAGACCTGGAGAGGAAATAGAAGAACTATAATAATTATAAGCTCTTACAGAGTTTCATCACTGCCCAGAGAGAATGACTGAAATACTATGGAGGAAAAATCTTCCCACCTCAGTTTTGCAGATGGCAGAAATCAAGTTTGACAGTTACCAGAGCTGACAACTCCTCATGATACAATTTCTGAAGCAAATGGAACGCAGGGCAGGGACCTCCTATCCCTTTGCATTTGACAGAGTCATTTTCCAGAGTATAATAACCATCTCAGGATATGCTCTTGAACTAAGTTAGAAATAAAGACCCCAAGGCCTGGAAACCATTTAATTGCTGTTCAAGCATTTCTGGACGTGCTTGGAGACCCTCACAGGGAGGAGAATTCCCTGATGCACAAGATGAGGGAATTGCTAGTAACAGAGGGAGGGAGGGAGACCGTTTTTAAAGATAAGAATTGCCTTGGGATGCCGGAATTAAAACATTCAGCATGTTAGGTCACCTTTGTATTAAATTGTATGTACTTATAATTTCTTTTTCAGAAGCAAAAATAGCAAAATTTTATACTTGTTTGTTTCTTTATTTTTAATGTGAAGTAAGAGAAAATGCGCTTGATTCTCTGACCCTGCTCCTGTCCCCACCTCTGGGAGTGTACTACTGTGTAAATATTACACGTTCGCACTGAACTATGCCTTCTATGTCACGTCCACCCCAAAAAGATTGGATTTCAGCCTTGGTAGCCCACATCCCTGCCACAGGGTTTGGTAGAGAGTGTGAAGGTATGTGTACCCTACTCTGCAACTCTGTAAAGCCTTCAGGTACTTTGACTGTTTGATGCCTGTCCCTGTCTGTAATGTGTTCCCCACAGACCTGGAGTTCCATGGGAGCTGGGTCTGTCTGTCTTGGTCACGGTTGTATCTGCCACATAGAAATATTGTTGAACTGGCAGTGTATAAGAGGGCCTGTTTCCCATAATCTTACCATCGCAGCAAATTCATTTTGGTTTTTAACCTTTGCCAATTTGATAGCCAAAAAAGGAACTCATTGTGTGATGCTGGTAAAGTTGAACATAAACTCATATGTTTATTTTTCTTTTGTAATTTGCCTCTTTGTGTCCTTTGCCTATTTTTTCAATTAAGTACTCCTCTTTTTCCTGTTGATGTAAAAGAACTTTTCTTTAAATGAATTAAGGATGGTAACCCTTTGTCTACCATATATTTTGCAAATATTTCACCCTTAGTATATTATTTATAGTGTTTTAAGTATAGAGAAAACTGTAACTTTTTTTTCAAATATATTGTTTTTCTTTATGGTTTTTGCTTTATACTTAGCAAGCACTTCTCTACTACCTGTCAATTCTTTTATTTTTTCCTTTTGTGGCTTAATTTTTAAAATGAATCCCATTCACTGCTTTCAACAAAACATTGTTTTAAGAACTTTAATTTTTTGCCTTCAAATAATTTCATTTGTGCAGTTGAATTTTTATATTTTCAAGCTTGCTAACCTTTAAATGTCATGGTGACAAGCAGTCCATACTGAGATGTCTTTTTATTAGCCCCCAGTACTAAGAGGAATAACTCTAATAAATATTTCTGAGTCCTCACATGACTTCTTCCTTGCAAGGAGTCACTTCAAAGAAGCCTTAAAAAATAATGCTGTAGTTTTTCTTAAAGGGTATAAGGCAGGGGTTTACTCTGAACAGCACGAGGGAAGCTTCCTAGAAATACTCTCTGGCTATTTTTCCCTTTCCCCATAATTTCATACTCATAGTGACAATGAGAAATATCTACCACTGTTGTTACTCAAACACTCCCCTCCGCTTACTATTTCATATTTGTCCTATCCCAGCTCCTCTGAGTCTAGGTGCCAGAAAATAAAATTTCCATTCTGCTTCCCACTGACTATCTGGAGAATCAACCTGTCATCCAGATTGTATGTGACAAAAAGTAGAAAAGATGACATAGCTATCCAGAATCCTTCTCTTTTAGAAAGTGGATGCAGAATTCCAGTTTCTGGTTCTGCATATATGAAGCTTGGAAGTCACCACTCCATCCTATTAATAAGTAAAAAGCTGAACAGACTGAAAGTTGACAACTCTTCTTGGATTCAGAAGAGAGAGGGGGACACAAGGCAAACCACTGTCCCCAAGATTGGAGAGACAGATGGGCAAATACAGGGAGTCTTGGCTTCTCAGAGCAGAAGCTTACAAGCAGAGACCACTTTGGGAACCAAAACCCTGAATGGCAGTTGACAAATTGCTGGAGGCTTGGTGTGGACAACTTTGAGAGTTAAAAACTATAGGGGCATCCAGTCACAGGGGGGCCCACAATATTGTAAGATTTACCTTCAAGAGCTCCACCAGATTCCCACAATAAATACAACAGAAAAATCTAGTACATCCAGCAAGTGGAGGGGAAAAGAACCATTTTGAAATATACCCAGACACTCTATTCTTAAGAAGGCCTGCTCTCAAGGGACACTAGTTAACCAGAGCCTAACCTGCTGGGGGACAATCAGAGCCTAACTGACCCAGGGAAGGGAAATACCTAACTGGAGCCACCAAAGGGGTGAGAAAAAAATTGCGAAACTCTTGCAAAGTACATGGTCCAGAGGCAGGAGTGCAATAGAAAACTGAGACCTATCATAGGACTAGAACACTTTCCCTCCCACCTCCACACCAGGTAACTAACTAATGCCTGCTCACAGCAGTTCCTCTGCCCTGTACGTGATGTCTCGCTATCAAGAAAAAATTACAAGGCATACCAAAAGGCAAAAGCATCATTTGAAGAGGGAGAGTAAGCACTAGAACCAGGTATGGCAGGAATGTTGGAATTATCAGATGGGGTATTTAAAACAAACTACTATTAATATGTTAGGGCTCTACTGGACAAAGTAGACAGCAGGCAAGAACAGATGGGTGATATAAGCAGAGAGATGTAAGTGATGGGAGGGAGATGTTGGGAAGGAGGAAATCCAAAGATACTGACTCAGTAGTAATTCTCGGTGCTATCACAAAGTAAAAGCTACTGTTCTTACACAGCAGGTAATGTAATTTAATGCCACCTATGGTGAACAATGGTAATGCTCATAAACTGTGCCTACTAAATCATTAGATAAAGTCTCTTTAACTTTGATTCTTTTACAATGCCCTTTATTACCCTTTTCCTAAATGAAGATTTTGGCAATACATTTCTTGGCCTGATTTTGTTGTATTCAAAGGTAAATTTGCTGATGGCCAAGCTGCCAAATGGCTCACCTAGCACCTGTGATCTAATTTAAAGTATGTGCCCTTCTTCCAGGTGGATGCAAGGTGAAGTCCTTAAGTGTAGGCCAGATTTCAGCCTCTAGGGCAGGCCCTTTTATGAAGGTCCCAACCTACACAATGATACAGAGTGGCAGGGATCTTAATGCCTTCTACTTCTATGTAGAACATGACATTGAAAAGTGGCAACATGGAGGGCAGCCATCATCTTCATCCATGAAGCCTCTGTGCCAGTTTATTGAGCTCGATGAACCATGACTCTGATGAACAATTTTAGGTGTTCTTATATAGAAGGCTGATACTTTGAATGAATGAAATCATCATTAAAAACAAGCTATGCTATTAGGTCCTCCTTTTCTCCAAACACATAAAAAAAAAAAAAAAAAAAAAAAAACAGAAGTTTCTGATTAGTATAGTATAACTTGTTTCAGCATGCCTACGTCAAAACAATTTTTGATATGATTTTATATTGCAAGACTGAAAAAGCTATTATTTATTTTTAATTACTGTTTTGTTTTTTTTTTTTTAAGATTTTATTTATTTATTTATTTGACACAGAGAGAGAGAGCACAAGCAGGGAGAGCAGCAGGCAGAGGGAGAGGGAGAAGCAGGCTCCTTGCTGAGCAGGGAGACTGACTCAGGGCTCAATCCCAGGACCCTGGGATCATGACCTGAGCCGAAGGCAGCCACTTAACCGACTGAGCCATGCAGGTGCCCCTATTTTTAATTACTGTTACATGAATTGGAGCTCTATTCATATTAAAAAGTACAAAAAGAAACTCAGTAAAAACGTTCATATTCTTGCTCAGTAAGGAAGATGCATGGAACACTGTGATTACACAGTATCTACAGAGAGGATGCTTCTGAGACTGGTAGACAATACCTAGCTAACCTGAACCTAGGATCTGGCTACTGAATTCCCTTAATTTAGAGTGAATTTCCTTGACTCCTGACTTCTATCATATCTGTTTTACTTGTGATTTGGATAGACTTTGTTTTTCAGGATCATATAGTACAAAACACTTGGTAATTCCTCATGGGAACAGGATAGTCTACATCCCTCCAATTTCCTCTTCCGTATCTTTGGGCATGTTGTGGAGCAGAGTGAACATGGAGTCGGGGGGCCAGACACAAAGGAAAAGTGTGGGCACAGGCCACTGGGGCAGTGGGGAGGAGATGGCAGTGGAATGCACTGCATGTTTGATGAGCTCAGTGGTGAGGGCAAGCTAAAGGGCTTTCTTACTTGATTATGGTAGGACTCAGTGGATGTGTGCGCACCATGATGAGAGCCATTTCCGTGCCTCTATCCAAATAGCCTTTCCTGTGGGCCTCACTTTCGGTCTTCACCTTACTCTGCTCACTGATGTCTTCATGGGTGTCTGTGGGTCCTTTTAGGCAACTCAGTTCTTTGAACACTGGCTGGTGGTTATGGCAGAGCTACTGGTTAGTAGCATGTGATTAGTTCTGTTCCCTATTCATCAGTAAAGATGAACTCATCCCCATTCAAGGTCGAAAGGACCATTTCAGACTTTCAGTTATACTAGGAAATGGTCCATAAAAGAAACTGTATGTTCTCAAGGCAGTTATTAATATAATCATTGAGATTATCAATCATTTTCTGTACTTTTCTCACTCTCAGGTTGGTCAACACTTTGAGACGGTTTGCATCAGTTTCATTTAAGGACAGGTATTGTGTTTGAAAAATCTATGCTAGTTCAAATAGTCACACAGAAACAAATATCAGAGAATAATTCATTAGAAAGAATATTGGACTAGGTATCAAAGGACATTAGCTCTGATTCAGCAGAGTCTCTACTGAATCTTGAGAAAGCCTTTCGACTTCTCTGTTTCAGTTGCTCCATATATGCAAGGAGGAAAAGAAGGCTTGCCTTACGCACTTCAGAGGTTCGTCCTGAGAATCTTAACTGTGAAACTACATTTGCAAACTATAAAGCCTTCCTTAAATGCATGGTTTTCTTATTAAGAGGCCTTCCTACTTCCCTACCTGAGGGAACCTTTAACAGAACCTCCCCTCCCCCACCCATCACGGGCACTTCTGCTGCTCTGTTTAGAGAAACACATTTTATGGCGGCACAGATACAGACACGGATCACGGGGTCACTGCTGTGTTTCCATTACAAACACACAGGCTTCAGGCTTCAGCCCTTTCCACATGCTGAACTTCATCGGAGTCCCATGTGTTGAGAGCCTTCTGGAAGAGACCCAACAATTACAGAGGAGTGCACCATACAGACTTGGCCTGAATGTAATTTCAGCCTGAACTTTCTGGGGATTGTTATGGGGTCCCATCCTGCAGTCTTTCAACATGAGAAACTCTCCTGGGCATGGAAGGTTTGGAAAATCTGCAGGGTTGAGGAGTACCGCCTCTAGGATTGAACATCAGGGAGGACCCTGTAACCAGAATGGACCTTAAATCTCGTTTCATGAGCCTGCTGCTTTTCTGTGTCTGTGTGGCCTTCTACTTGAAATAAATAAGCAAAGGATATAGTTTTAAGTACAGTGGTTTTCACACTCCTAGACCTGATTTTTTCCTTTGCCTCCCCAGGTTGATGTAGTAAAAGAAATGGATCCAAATGGATTTTGCAGAGATAGTCAAAAAGCCATGCCAACTTGGCTTCTTTTGTACAGTAAGTACAGTATAAGGTAGCTGCCAGATAGAGAAAAGAAGACCCCAAGTCAAGCACTGATTGCTTAAGCTCTTCCTTGGGGTCAGCCAACCATAGCTGCACGTGTTCCAGTACCCAGAATGTGACCCTGGAGAATTAGGGGCACAGTACACTATATTCTCTCAAAGCAGGGATGTCAGCCCTAGTATAGAATGAATAGTGGAACCAGGGCTCTAACGTACAAGTCAGGTTTCCATGAACCTACCTCTTTTGTCACATTGTTGTCTAGTGTCTTTATGTGGTGACATTATCATGTAGATTCACTGACCCAGGGAAAGACTGGGAATGAAAATGAAGTCAGTGATATTTATGTATTATCTTGGGGTGACCCCAGTGCTGTCATGACACTGACAGTCAGCATGGAGAGGCCAACACCAGGGCCCCTGGTTCATCCTCTGCCTTATGGTATGAGAGCCATTTCTGTGCCTCTATCCAAATAGCCTTTCCCATGGGCCTCATGGAAGGCACCTACTGTTCTTCATAAAGTGTCTCTTCACATTCTAGGCACTCTTTTTTTTTTTTCCTTTTTTAATAAAATAAGGTTCTCCTTTCAAAAAAAGCAGTAAGCCGGGGTGCCTGGGTGGCACAGTCGCTAAGCGTCTGCCTTCGGCTCAGGGCGTGATCCCGGCATTATGGGATCGAGCCCCACATCAGGCTCCTCCGCTATGAGCCTGCTTCTTCCTCTCCCACTCCCCCTGCCTGTGTTCCCTCTCTCGCTAGCTGTCTCTCTCTCTGTTAAATAAATAAATAAAATCTTAAAAAAAAAAAAGCAGTAAGCCAATAGTTTCCATGGAAAAATGAAGCAATTACATTAAAACATAATCTTCAAAGAAGTACATGACATCTGAATTAGGGAATTTATCAGGAGACCCTCTATTCAGGCAGGAGTAAATAGATAACTCAGTTGCATAGGCCAAGGTTTGGTAAAATTTCTGTACAGGACCAGGGTAAGATAGTAACTATTTTTGGGGGGCCATAATGGGTCTCTGCAAATGCTTACCTCTCCGTTGTAGCAAAAAACAGCATAAAAAATGCTTAAACAAATGGGCACGGCTCTGTCCCAATAAAACTTTATTTATAGAAGTAGACAGAGGGCCAGATTTGGCCCACAAGCTGTAGTTTCCTGACTCCTGTTATAAATGTGCACAGTAATACATCTGTGGATCATAGAAAATCCAGCAGACAATAACTAGTGCCTATTGTGTGTTACAGTAGATATAAAAATGAGTTAAGACCCAGTTTTGTGCATATACATTATCTTTTCCTGGCATCCAGCAGGGTGGGATCGGGTCATCTCAATGGCAGCGTGTCTCCCCAGCATGTTGGCCGTTCATCTCCACCCATCTCCAGTGCCTGTGTCCCATACTACATTCACCCTCTGTGCTTTGAGGGCAGAAAATGGTGGTTTTATCCCTGTAACAGATAACAGATTTATATTTAGCTGCAGCTCACATTACGTAAGGCATTCTCACATGCCTTGACTTTAATCTTCAAAGCAATCCAGTGAAGTAAACTCCATTATTTCTACTTTACTAATGAGACGCGATAGCCTCAGAGAAGTTCAGTCCTATCCCCCGTGAATTCTACAGTGGTTGGTACTGGAGCTACCCAGACCACAAGAACATTACCACAGATGTCCTACATGACAGAGTTTCTTGAACATAAATAGTTTATTTTGAACAAGAGGAAAAAAGATAGAAAACATCTTGAATCCAAAAATGGGAGCTGAGAAGAGGACAACTGGGTGTCCAAGACCACTCTTAGGGTGGGTTTTTGTTTTGTTTTGTTTTGCTTTGCTTTGTTTTAACATTAACATTGCGGCTATGTGCTGGAATAGGACGTGCATTCTTCATTCTTTTTTCATTACACGAGAATTGTTGCAATCATTATGCAAAACCAATAAAGGAAAATTTTTCAAAAAAAAAATGTCATTTGGCAGGCAATGCCCGGTTGAGGAACAGCGCAGCTCTCATGGGAGAACAATATGCATTTTGTACAATTTCTTAAGAGACAATTTATGGTTTTGAGAAAACAAAACAGGAAATTGAATTAAAAGGAGAAACATATTTAAATAATGCTCAAGTGATGACATAACTAACCAAAGCCCAACAGTCACAACCTAGAGTGAGGCATTGTTAGCTCAAGACTTTTCTGGCATTGGTTGGTAGGGTCCTTAGGTGAAGAGAGATGTTCTACTGTTTAATTGGTCCTGCTTCACAACTTTTGAATAGATGAAAGCTCATTTCTTTAAATTGGAAAGTTGGCCCTAACTACAAGGCTTCTGTCATATCTTTACTGAAAACAATGAACTATGACCTTCCTCCTTACATCATAAATGTTGATGCCTATCTCTGGATTGGCAGAGTCTTACCCTGGAGTGAATTTGGGGTAGGTCAAGTATATGTTCTCTTTTCCTTTAACCCCAAATGCTCAGTACCTCTTGGGAAGTTAGGGATTAAAAACAGACAAACAAAAAACATCCATCACAAGGAAGCAGAGTTTCTAATAGAAAGAAAGAGTATCAGCAGTCATTTGCTACCATCAGTATTAAATACACACACACACATACTTTTTTTTTCTAATAAGGAAAGTTGATTCCTAATTCAAAACCATATGCTACATCTACAACCTTCTATTAATTTCTATTTGGTTTTCCAAGATGCTTGATGAGCAGAGGGTAAAGGGGAGAAATTATGGACACTTATATAAGTTTAAATTATGAGTCTTTACTCAACCATTTCTGAAGGAAGTTCCTTTTCCCTTATTAATTATAAAATAATACTGTTATATATGAAGATACAGGTTTTTATACTTTGTGTCTTATTTTCTGTATTCTATAATTTAATTAATTGCAAGAGGTAGACCACAGTGTAACCTCTATTTTACAGGGAGGATATTCTATTATTATTATTGTTGGTATTATCATTTTTGTATAGCGAAGTTCTTAACCACTACCGTAATCTGCCTCAAATGGGGATCAAAAACCTGTACAGTCATTCGAGTATGATGACAATGTAATTGACTCAGTCTCAGCAAAAAAATATTTCATGACTTGCTTGATTCCATTATTTTGTTGTAATGAGGTTGGATTTATAAACAACACATGTAAAATTTCTTGCTCAGTCCATTTTGTGCTGAATGGCACACATCTCTGGACTGTCTGGCCAGGTTTAGCAGGTCAGCTGAATACAGCTAACCACATCACATGGTCACTGAGCCACTGACCATCCAGGAAGTCTGCTAATTTCTTTCTTCTCCAGCAGAAATGAAATCCCTTAGACCAAGATTTTATATATATACATATCCCCTGTTGTATCACCAGCACCTGGCATAAATAGTTAAAAAAAAAAAAGTCAGCTAAACAAATCAGAACAATGGATAGAAATCAAACACAGCTCAGTTTGTTTTTACAAAGGTTTATATGGTATGGGTAGATTATTTGCAACATGGCTGCTATAATTCCTCTCTTGGCCACATGACCTTCCTTGACCAACAGAAGGAAGCAGAAGTGGTGGCATGTGAACCTGTCTTGAGAAGTCTTGCAGCTTCTATTCTTACAGTCTTGGAAGCTAGCCACCAGCTGAGACTAGCCAGCTGGAGACATGTGACCCAGTCGGGAGTGACCACCCATCTCCAGAGAAGGCAGTGGGGCTGATTTAGCCCATAAAGCCCCAGGTTAGCCCCTGGATGACTGCAGCTAACGAAAGCAGAAGAGTTTCCCAGCTGAGCCCAGCCCAAACGGCTGACCCATAGAATAATGAGCATATAAAATGGCCACTCCTTTAAGTCACTATGTTCGGGGCTGCTCTTTATACAGCAACAGATAACTGATATCTATGACCTTTGGAAAGCTGAATATTTTCATCTAGCACAATTTTAATGTGAATAAAACCAGACAATTTAATACGAAACCAACTTAAAACATCCATTGGAAAAACCTTTTACAGCAGAACATATCATCATCACATGAGAGAGGTTCTTCAAAGGTAATCAGTAGGACACTCTGTCCTTATTTTGTTTCTTTTTCTTAGAGGGGTCAGTGATATGAAACCAAATTTGCAGGTCAGTCTACGGGCATTTCTTTACAGACTGAGGTCAGGTATTTGGTTAGACTTCGTTTTATATTGTTCGATAATATATTAAGTGACAAGAAATCTACTGATCTTGTTTTTCTTTGGAATTTGATTTACAACAAAAATAGTTCCATGGTACATACACTTGGATTTGAGGAGTGGCTCATTAGGATAACGCAAAAATGAAATAAAACATTGGGAGAAAGTCCTGCCCGTGAAGGTATGGAACACTCGCACCGCTGAGGGGTGTGTGGGTATAAGAGGAAAGAAAGTTGAACTTACTTAAAAAATAGTAATAACATACAGACTGGGTGTAGGAAGAGGTCATGAGCAGTAACCATGTGCTAAAAGTCTGAGGGTCTTGTCCTGGGGGAAGGACAAAGGGGTTTCCACATTTTACAAGGCTTATAGTTTTTCTTAGCCAGATTGCTAAAAGCAGCAGAAAAATCACTCTCTTATTATAACAACTTTGCCAATTTAATATGAAATACATTGCAATTACCGTATCCTTGGCAGTGAACAAAACACTTTATACACATTGTCTCAATTTCACAACAATTTTATGGTGGGAGAAATATTGCCACTATTTTATAGATAAGGAGACCGAGGCTTAGTTCCGGTTGAGAAACTTGCAAATGTCACAGTTGGTGATGGATTGATTGAGATGGCAGGTCCAGGCTGTCCTACCCCAGAACCCCTTCACTTACCCACAATGCCAGAGTGTTATAGTCCTAGAAACTGGAATGTGATGAGACACCCAAGGAAGGAAACCACCCAAAGAGCTGTGACATCAATTCATTATGGAATTGCAAGCCATTTTAACTAAAAGCTTATTTTGACCACTAAAAGGTTATCTTTCCCATCATGCCACCTAACTCATCTCAGATGAAAATGTAACTTGTTTTGAGGAAGACACTAGTTCTCTCTAGTATCCATTTTCTTTTCCTTCAAAATACCAAGTGGAAGGCTTTACTTGAAAAATCTTTTTTTTAAAACTAAAACAATATTATTTTCAATTAGGATTTGCCATTGTGTAGAAATATGTTTTGTTCATTGTGTAGACTGTAATCAAGATTGAAACAAATTCAAAAATCTGTCCCAGGGATATTGTTGAAAGTACTGTTGTAAATTCTCTAATAATGCAGTACTACTGTTAGCTATGTTTTCTATTTCTAGCGAGATTAAGAGAACTTTATATCTGAGAAAGCAAATTAAGAAAATAAGTCCCTTAACTAAGCCATCTCCACTAAGAAAACTCTCCTTGTCATACCGTACATGTATGGTTCTTTTTGTAATTTACCTGCAAGGCCTAGGATTCTATTAGGAACTTCTGGAATATAGAATCACATAAATATGGAGTAAATGGGGCGTTATTACAGATAGCAGATGGAATCAGCTGAGTGGAAAAGCTTTCCGAACTTGTGTTTATACAACACCAAAGTTTTGATATCAAATCAGTTGAAGGGCTTATAAATGAGAGTAGAATGTGGGTAGCACTGGGAGGTTTTCACCTACAAATTTCTTTTAGTATTTCTTTTTTATTGCCCACAAAGATAGAAAAGGTTTCTAATCCCAAAACAAACGGCTACTGATTGAGGTGCTCATGCTCTATCCTAAAGCAAATCTCTACTATAATAGATCCTAAGATATATGAGGCGTAGGATCTATGCTGTTAATTAATCAGTTCCGGATGCCCTCCTGGCATCCTTTTGACATCTACCATCTTTGTTTTTCTTTTCATTGTTCACTTGGTGCAAATACAGACAACCTAGGAACAGGAAAAAAGGACAGAGTGCAAGTGGAGGCAATCTGAAAAGCTTCCATTCTGTAATGAAGTAACACCTATGCAATTGAAATGAACCAGACAGCTACTTGTGCTGTGACTTGAGGTTATCGTAATACAATGAGATCATCGCAAAGGGGTACCCCCGAGTACCAGGTGAACTCAACAGCCCTGCTTGGGGGGACTGGCTGACCCAGTTCAGTTTCCCAGTTACTATCCCAGGTGGCTTTTCAATGATTTGTTTCTCAAATTTTGTTTCAGTTTGAATAATCCTTGATCATTTTCAATGTAACGGTTAATATTCTTATCAGATAGGAAAACACGTTGTGGCCAAATCTTTCCCGCATGTCTTTCTTTTCAGTGATTTTTGGTTAAGGTGAGGAGGACAGTGGGCAATGGGAAAATGGACTCACTGTGTTCCAGGTGGAGGGAGTGTGCGGCTTGGAAGAAAGGAGATGAAAGTTTAAGATGATGGGTTTGCTAGCCAGCGTGGATGCTGAAATGTACAGAACATGTTGTTTACAGCGTCTCTGGGCTGGAAATCAGCCGTGATTGCAGCTGGCTGGGGCAGAGCCCAAAGGGCAGCAGTACCAAAACCCAACGCATTTTTTTTTTTTTAAACCCAAGTCCTTTTCACTGCCTGTGGACGAAATTACTGGCTGACATGCTAAACCTATTAAATATGTATTTTGCAAATTTTGAAATGAGGAAAAATGCTACGTAAAAATTTTTACAGATGCTGAATGATTGTAAATGTGGTTAAAGATGTGGGACCCGCTCCAACTTTGTTCTTTCGTGGATTGCTATTAGCTTACATTTGAAATCTCTGTTGGCCACGTATTTCACATTGTTCTTCCAAATGTAATCATTTCTCTCTTTTATCTGATCTCCTACAGTCTCTCTGTTTTCATCAATATCTGACAGCAATTCCCAAAGATCCAATATAGTCCACTCTAATATCCTTATGTGTACTCTCTTCTCTCTTTGAAATCTAATACCTTAGCAGTGAAATAATTTATTGTGCTTTATTTAGACTTTTATTTTTTGCATGTGTTTTGATACTATCCTTTTGAAAAGAGTTATTTGGAAATTTAAACCAACTGTTCACCAAAAGTTATGAAAGCATGATTAAGAAATTTTCTCTCTTTTTAAATACCTTTTTAAGCCTTCATTTTTTAATGTGCTATGGCAAATGCCACAAAGTCCATGGGTCTGGCAATAATGAGGAAATGAAGATGAATAGTTCTTGGAGCCCAGCTAACGGGTAACCCATACAGAAGATCAAATGAGCCAGAAAAATCAGTGACAGTCCTATTTTTTCTCAAAAACCCTTCGATTACGTGGTTGTCAGAACCTGGAGATGTTTAATTCACTGAGCTTGACCTTCTGGTTGAGACAATGGTGGCACCCACATACTCGCCTAATAAAGAAATGGCAGCTACTTGGTTCCAAATTGCGTATACTGTATTTCTATTCATCTCGAGTCCTCAAGAAATGCATTTTGTAAGCACCATCTGAGAAGAAGGTTTTACGGGCACATTACAGCCTAATATGTGCATTGTTAAATTAAAGGGAAAACTTGTTCCAGTGAAGAAGTTGGCAGAAAACTATAAATCTTAACGGATAAGAAAATATGCCTTTCCATAAAAAGGAAGGAAAGAAACAGACGCACAAAGCAAGCGAGCAAGAAACCGTGCTTAGGGACTCCTCAAACAAATCAGGCCTCCGAGCAGCGGTGAGCAGCGCTTATCCCTTTCCGATGTTTCGGATCGCTCCATTTGCACGTCGCCATTCTCCTCTTTGCTCTTCCCTTTTACTTGAGAAAAATTGTCCCCTGGCGGTGCCAAAAATTTGAAGCAAGAATGAAAAATGTTTTGCTTTATTCTAATCTGTGAAAATGCATTTTTTTGCCAGTGTTGTGGTGGTTGGAACTTTTTTTTTTTTTTTTTTTTTTTGGTCCTTTCTCACATGGCCCTAATCCAGGCTGGATAGATCTTGACGTGTAAATAAAATTCCATCCTAAATAAGTAAACTATGTTTCTTGGTTGGAGTCTGAAATACTCCTTATTCTTCTGCTCACGCAAGATTGAAAACTCAAAAGTTTTCTTTCCACCAGGATCGGGATATCTTGTATGGCGTGTAATCTGCAGCCGTGGAAAGCTCGTCCTGATCACGTGTGGGTTAGGTGCCCCTTCTCTCAAGAACCACGGGCGGGTCCTGTTTTGGTACTCCTCACGCACGATTACAATCGCCTGCTTTGATGTCAGCATCTCCTGCTGAACTGCGCACAGTGAGGGAGCCAGTGTTATGAAATAGTTGATGCAGGCGGTGCACGTAGTAGGTATTCAGTTTGAATATTGACTCCCAGCACAGATTATGGTCAAATGTTTAATGATCATTCAATTAACCTTCATAACAGTTTCCTTACCTTGGTGAAGGACTCCAAGATTATTATGACAGGAAATGGATATTAGACTTTAAAATATTCTATTAAGGCATAACACTAAAAAAAAAAAAAAAAAAAAGTTTTATTGTGACCACATATAGGATTTTTTTTTCTCTTTTAACCAGAACGTGCTTAATCTTAAAAATGTATACTTTCACTGGCTCTGATTCATCTTCATGCTGCACAGACTTGCCACTTGAAGGGCCTCATGAAGTTATCTTAAAATTGGGACATCAAGGAATAAATGTGAGATGTTTGCCACATTTGAGGCAAAGGGAATGTACCAAACATTGGCAGGGAGGAAATGCCATCTCTGGTCACCTTGTAAACTGCTAACCTCCCAAGATACGTCCAAGGATAAAAATCAAAACATGTTTCAACAGGGTTCTATTTAGTAGTCACATTCTTGAATATTTCATCTTGCCACTATTTTATCCCCAGTCAAATGTAGAAAGTGGCCTCAAAAGTTTTCTTTGTTTTTCTTCCTGCGAGAGGGAGGTGGCAGAACTATTTTTGTGCAAGTTGGAGTGAGCGGTGCAAATTTCTTTTTCCGTAAACTTTTTGATAAGTTAAAAAAAAAATTGTTTTCAGCCTAGCATATCTTTACCTTCCTTCCAATAAAAATAGTAGATAAAGGAAGAACAAGTAACAATTTGTGTATTTAATAAATATTTATGCAAATAAATGTATTGTGCACCTACTGTGTGTGAGACAACAGGAGAAATTGTCATACAAAAAAAGCAAGTGCAAAATGAGCTCAAGGGGATTTTCCTTAGATGTCTACAATCTAATGAAGATGATAGACATACAATTAGCTATATTATAATTCATGTAGTCCATAAATATTTATTCGGCATCTACTACGTCCTAGATATGCGGCTGGGCACCAGCAGTTTAAAGGTGAATAAGCCTCAGATTCCTGCCTTCATGGAGCTGACGTTCAAGTTGGGAAAACAGGCAATAATGAAGTCATACAAAAAAAATGACAACGTGCATACGATAATAAAGAAGATGATTAACTCTAGGAAGAAAACGAAGAGGGACCTGTGATAGAGAATGGTAGAATTAATCTTCATGTGGTCATGGAAATTCCTGTGCCTGGGTAACACTTAGACGGCTACCTCAAGAATAATCATCGGCACAGTCGTCAGTCTTGCAAAGGAAGAGCAGCGGAAAGGACGCTGCAGGCAGAAAGATTTGCTAATACTAAGGAAGAGAGGTGTGACTCAGTTCAAATGGCACATCCTTGTATTCAAAACTTTCCTGAAACCCTCCAGGCAAAATAGCAGAGTTAGTGCTCCTTTCCGGATACTTGATTATGTTGTAAATCATGCTGCTCTGATCTGTTCCACATTATGTTAAAATTACTTGTGTATATGCCTGACTTCCCACTAGGTTGTTTTCATCCAGGTTGATCTGTTGTCTCTATTGCAATACCCGGTGTATGTGTCACAATGTTTTTGTCTTTCTTTCCTCCTCTTTTCTTCTATCAGGTTTGAACATGTACTAGATGAGAATATGAGAAGGGTGCAGACTCTCTTGTATAATGCCAGTAGAATAATTAATCTCGACGGTGTGAAAAAATTTTCTCACTGAGCCCACACCCTGAAGGCAGGATAGATTTCCTTTCATTCCTACTCTTCTATAAAAAAAAGAACCTATAATGACCTGTGCCAGCGTAGTAGGGAGCGCCCTAGGGAGCACAACTAGAACCAGCGAAGGAAGGTGGGACCACAGGGCTGAGAAACCCAAACGATATAGAGTAAATGAAAGAATGGAAGAAGTGATGAGAGATAAGTGGGAGCAAAGGCTCTCTGTTTATCTCAAACTCCAGGAAGACATTTAAGAATGGAGAATTGAGGGTCTGAATCTAAAAGAATCGGGGCAATTACCCTAATCCCCATTTGTCTAGAGCATTTTTTTTATAAGTTAAAATAAATGATCCCAGTGTGTAAAGTTGGATAATGTTATATAATTTTCTAGACACTGTGTGTGTTATCTACTAACAGTTTGAATATGTGAACCACAGGTAGCCCTACCCTTGCCTATCAAAGATAAGAATAAAATAATGGATTTGTAAATAGTAGGGGCTCAATAATTTATCAGTGAACGTTAAATAATTAAAAGTTCAATGCAAAGCTCATTACTATTCTAATTCTATTGGCTTGTTTGAAATAAAATCAGCTTTATCAGTCTAGTTTCCTCCAATTGGAAGGGATATAGAAAGGGAAAAGCAGCCAGGCACCATTCTAAAATGAAACAAAATCCTTAGACAAAGAATGAACTGATTTCGTCAAAAGTTTTAAGTATCATATAAAATGGGAAATACAAAATGTCTAGAAAAATTTAAATTGTGAGAAAAAAATTTAGGCTGTCTCAAGGGGATCCTAATGGGCAGGAAGGTATGATACTAAATATTAGGAAAATCAATTATGAATAAAATAATCTTTCACACTTTGCAGGGGTTACTTTTCTGAAAAGTACTCCAACTGACATATTTTATTTTCCAAGATCAATGTCCCACAGAAAATTTATGGAAGCCAATAAAAATGACCTTATGTTTTCAAGCACCTTAAATATAAAAGCTCAAGAAACTCGGCTTCCAAAATAAACTAAACCTGAGTATTTTAGAATCAAAACAAAAATACTACAGTTGGTACCTTGTATTACTCAAGATAGCCTAAATCATGCTGCATTACAAATTGCTTCCTAATACCAGTGGGTAACCACACAAAGCTTGTCCCTCACTGCTGGTAGGTTTTACTTCTCATAATACCCAAATATCTCCTATTGGACTAACCCAAGAGCAGGTCATATTTGTAAGCACAGGACAAAATATAAATAGCAAACACCTGAAGGTCCTTACACATGACCAAACCAGGGAAATACTGGAGAGAAGTCAACACTTGGAAGAAGCAACAACACAAGGTAGTTTCCAAATGTTTCAGGCATCTTAGCCTGATGGCAAGCCCCAGTCGCAGCTCTACAGGGCTAAACCTCAGATAGAAAATTGTCAGACTGGGTGCTTTCCATGCGGCACAGCAAAGGCTAAGAGAATGGAATTGAGATTTTACTGTTGTCAAGTGCAGGGGTGAGAGAATTTGTAGTTTGAGTTCTAGCCAAAGAAATCACAGAATCCGGAGTCTCCACAACAGAACATTCATGATATCCTGGAAGAAAACAAACAAACAGACAAAAACAAATTTGAAGCTCATCACAACACATGCCCTCCTTAATACCCATCACCTGGTTACCTCAGCAGGCAAGAATTTTTAAGCAGCTATTACAACTATGATAAAAAAATAATAATAATAAAGAAAACTATGTTTATAATCAGTGAAAAGAGTGAAATCCTAACAGAGAAGTATAAACTATTTTAAAGAATATTATAAATTCTAGAACTGAGGAATAAAATATTTGGTAAGGAAAAAGTACTGGATGGGCCTAGTAATTGGAAATGATAGAACAAAAAAGACAATAAATGTGAAAATAGATTAATTAAAATTATCCAATCTAAAAAGCAGAGGAAAAAATTTGTAAAAGAACGAACAGTCTTAGGGACTGGTGGGACAATTTCATAAGCTCTAATATATATGTAATAGTAATCCCATAAGAAGAAGTTGATTTTTTTAAAATTGAGGAAAAAGTTGTTGAAATTGCTTTAATTAATAAAAACGAAAAAAATAGTTTTAGATTTAAAAAGTTCTATGAATGAGAAAGATATGAATATAAAGACAATCAGTTCTGCACATCATAGGAGACTTCTCAAAAGAAGGGAAAAGAGAAAAATCTTTTTTTTTTTTAAATGATTTTTTATTATATTATGTTAGTCACCATACAGTACATCCCCGGTTTCCGATGTAAGGCTCGATGATTCATTAGTTGTGTATAACACCCAGTGCACCATGCAATACGTGCCCTCCTTACTACCCATCACCAGTCTATCCCATTCCCCCACCCCCCTCCCCTCTGAAGTCCTCAGTTTGTTTCTCATAGTCCATAGTCTCTCATGTTTCATTCCCCCTTCTGATTACCCCCCCTTTCTTTATCCCTTTCTTCCCCTACCGATCATCCTAGTTCTTATGTTCCATAGATGAGAGAAATCATATGATAGTTGTCTTTCTCTGCTTGACTTATTTCACTTAGCATTATCTCCTCCAGTGCTGTCCATGTTGTAGCAAATGTTGAGAACTCGTTCTTTCTGATAGCTGAGTAATATTCCATTGTATATATGGACCACAACTTCTTAATCCAGTCATCTGTTGAAGGGCATCTCGGCTCCTTCCACAATTTAGCTATTGTGGACATTGCTGCTATGAACATTGGGGTGCATATGGCCCTTCTCTTCACTACGTCTGTATCTTTGGGGTAAATACCCAGTAGTGCAATGGCTGGATCATAGGGTAGCTCAATTTTTAACTTTTTAAGGGACCTCCACACTGTTTTCCAGAGTGGCTGTACCAACTTGCATTCCCACCAACAATGTAGGAGGGATCCCCTTTCTCCACATCCTCTCCAACAATTGTTGTTTCTTGCCTTGTCTATTTTTGCCATTCTAACTGGCGTAAGGTGGTATCTCAGTGTGGTTTTGATTTGAATTTCCTTGATGGCTAATGATTTTGAACATTTTTTCATGTGTCTGTTAGCCATTTGTATGTCTTCATTGGAAAAGTGTCTGTTCATTTCTTCTGCCCATTTTTTGATTTGTTTATTTGTTTCTCGTGTATTGAGTTTGAGAAGTTCTTTGTAGATCTTGGATACCAGTCCTTTATCTGTAGTGTCATTTGCAAATATATTCTCCCATTCCGTGGGCTGCCTCTTAGTTTTTCTGACTGTTTCCTTGGATGTGCAGAAACTTTTAATCTTGATGAAGTCCCATAAATTCATTTTATCTTTTGTTTCTCTTGCCTTTGGGGATGTGTCATGAAAAAGGTTGCTTTGGCCGATGTCGTAGAGGTTGTTGCCTATGTTCTCCTCTAGAATTTTGATGGATTCCTGTCTCACATCGAGGTCTTTCATTCATTTGGAGTTTATTTTTGTGTATGGTGTGAGATAGTGGTCAAGTTTCATTCTCTTGCATGTAGCTGTCCAATTTTCCCAGCACCATTTATTGAAGAGACTGGAAAAGAGAAAAATCTTGAAAGCAGACAGAGGAAAAAGACATTATGCATAGGAGAACGATGACTTGATTAAAACTGTGTGACTTTTCATTAGTCAAAATGGAGTCCAGAAAAATAGTGGAACAATATTTTTAAGGTCTAAATAGAAAAACCTCTCAATGCAGAATTTTATATCAAGTAAAAATATTCTTCAAAAGTGAATTATAGTCCAATAAATCTGGGAAAAAAAGAGTAAAAACAAAACAAGAACATTTTCAGTTAAGAAGCAAATTTGAGAATTTGTCGCCAGCAAACCTACACTATAAAAAGTGCTAAAGAAAGGTCTTTAGGCTGAAGAAAAATAATGTCAGATGGAAACTCAGATCTTCAGGGAGTCATTAAGAGCCCTGGATGGAATCATAAATATAAGGGCAAATTTAGAAGATATTTTCCTCTTAATTAAAAAATTCATATAATTTTTAAGTAAAAATTATAATAATTTATAATGGAGTATTATAATAAATATAGATGTGATGCATGCGTCAAATTCAGCATAAAAGACAAAGAAAGGGGTAAATGGCCATATATAGTTGCAAGCTTCTTTTTTTCTTTAAAGATTTTATTTACTCATTTGACAGAGAGAGAGAGAGCAGGGGGAGAGGCAAGCAGAGAGAGAAGCAGGCTCTCCACTGAGCAAGGAGCCCCATGCAGGGCTCAATCTCAGGACCCCAGGATCATGACCTGAGCTGAAGGCAGTCCCTAAACCGACTGAGCTAACCAGGCACCCCTAGTTGCAAGCTTCTTATCTTTTATGGAAAGTAATACAATATTAACACTAAATAGACTCTAAAAAGTCAAGGATATATATTGTAATTTCTTAACCAGTAAAAATTAATGTAAAAAAGGTATCACTAAAAATCCCATAGATCAAATTGAGTTCTAAAAATATTCAGTTAATCTAAAAGAAGGCAGGAGAAAAGGAACTGACAAGCAAAAATTGAGGGAGCAACCACAAAACAATAGTAAAATGATAGACCTAAATCCAACTGTCTCAAAACTGATATTAAGTGGAGCTGCTCTAAGCACTCCAATTAAAAGGCATTACTAGATTGGATTTTTAGAAAGCAAGACCCAGATACATTTTATCTATAAGGTGTGTATTTTAAAGATAAAGCACAAGTAAGTTGAAAGCAAATTAGAAGACTAGAGTGTCTGTATCAATATTGAACAAAGAATATGTCAAGAGGAAGAGATTCCCAGATATATTTGGGGATATGAAAGGTATGTTTTATAATGGTAAAAGGACCAAGGCATCAGGAAGACATTTGCATGTACCTAGTAACAGAACTTCAAAATACATGAAATGAAAATTGACAGAATTTAAGGGAGAAATAAAAAAATCCATGGCTACAGTTGAAGTTTTTAGCACTCTTCTCTAAGCAATGGATAGAACAACTTGAGAAAAAAATATTAAAGATTTAGAAGATTTCAATGAACTTGACCTAATTAGTATTCATAAAACACTATAGCTAACGACTGGAGAATGCACTTTTTTTTCAAGTGTACATGGAACTTTAAATGCTTATATTTCAAAACGAAGGGTTTACTATCAAGGGGCAAGAAATCCTTAAGACCTTTTCTACCTTAGAAAGCTGGGGGAAGAATGCAAATCCAAAATAAGGAGAAAGAAGAAAATAAATGTACTTAAAAAAATCAATAAAGCACAAAAAGGCCAAAAATAGAGACAAATGGACAAACTCCATGTATAAATATGGTGGTAAGTACATGATTTAAGACTTGTTGAAACAAAGTAGAGGTAAAGGTACACAATGGAGCACGGACATACACATTGCAAACATCAGTGATACTTTAATTTCAAGATACCTCTATCCTTATTAGAGAAACTAAGTTCATTATTAAAACTTCTTCCACAAAGAAAACACCAGGCACAAATGGTTTTCCTGTTGAATTATGTTTACCCCCATGAAATTGGCTACAGGTTCAGGTAACTCACCAGGGTAACAGTTTCCATGGTTCAACAATGCAGCCTATTTTATGTCTCTACCATCTCAATGTAAGGCCTCCTTGATCACAGAGGTAGGGAAGTAGAGGATTAAATTTCCTCTGCACAGCCTCATCCTGAAAGTGACTCTCACCACACTATTCACAATTTATTGGCTAGAACTCATCGTATGTCTTCACCTATCTTCAAGCAGTTGGAAAATAGGTTTTTGTATTTCCAGGAATGAGGAATATGAAACAGGATGTACTGAACATTTAGCTTATCTCTGACCCAGACCTCTTTTCTACAATCATCTTTGACAATTGATCAGGAAGAACCATAAGAAGTTAAGCAAAATTTCCCACAGATACTGGTTGTTTGGACTGAATTTGGAAATTTACATATTAAATTTTCCAATTAGCTTTCTTACTTTTTTCATTTTTATGAATCTTTGCAAAATTCCTGATTTTTTTTCTAATGATCATATTACTTAAGGGCAATTTTTCCTGGGTTTGACCTTCTAGTGTTTTATCCATATCCTGAAAGGATGAGGCATAAAAAATATTGATTCTTTGTCATGCTCCCAGGAATCTACTCATGTGCTCTGTGATGGAGAAGGGAAGGGTAAGCAACAATGATGTCTGTCCTGTCCTTTTGTTTAAGGGAATGAAATGAAATCAAATTTTGGCATGTATATATATTTATTTGTTAATTTTCAAACTACAGGTGGCAAGTGAGTACTGTGTTAAGAAAATTGAACAGAGCCTTAGTTGAGAGTTTGTACAGCCACTCTGCTCTGAAAAGGCTATGGGGAAACCATTGTTTGCCTTAAATACAAACACACTGAAGAAAGCATTGTAATGACATGTGTGGGAGCGTAAGCCTGGGTTGCCTTTTCTGGTTTCCTAGCTTAAAATCTTTAGTCTAAGAAAAATAAAGCTATGCAGTTAGACATCAACACATATACAGCACTAACAGAAAGGTAGTTACATACTAAGGGGAGGGGGTCATTGACAGTGGATGTACAGTGGGAGAAAAACAGTATGTCAGACAGTCAGCCCTGGGTTTGAATGTTGCTTCTTCCTCTTGGTACCTGTGTAACCTGGGGCCAGTTACTTCACTCTTGTAAGCTCAGTTTTCTCCAAAATTGTGATAACCATGCGTTCTTGGTAAGTCTATTCTGGGGATTAAATATGTCTGTGTCTGGGACATGGGAAATGCTAAATAAACCTAGTAATGGTTATTGGGGAGGACTCAGAAGTAATCAGTGCTTTTGTAGGTGAATTCGGAAAGCTTTGGCCTAAAAAATATTTTGTAGTTGTGGGAACCTTATAATGGCTGCGATTTGCTTTATTTCACAGAATATGAATGCGCAGAGTCAGAAGCAAACAAAGTAGATTATATTATACTTTTTGTAGTTTTTCCTAGTCCCGATTAATTCAGTATTTTAAGGTACCCCCAACACACACATAACCACACACATCTTCATCTTTTTCCCTTCTCTGTGGTGGTTAGCGCATGACTGAACGGAGACTCGTTGAGACAAGTGAGGCGGAAAGTGAAGTCCTGAAATAAACAGCGTGAACATCAGTAATACTTTAATTTCCATGTTTCATGGTTATGCAAGCCCACTGCTTTGGAATTTCAACATAACCTTGAACCATCACCAACTTTGATTTTCCTCACACTTCCACCAGTAGTAATTGGGCCCTCCCTCCTGCTGCTGCTGCTGCTTGTGTTTTTGTTATTGCTTTTCCTTTGCTTTCATTCACTTTGTTTAATTCTTTCTGGCAGCTGCAAGAGCTAGATGCCAAACTCCTGTGTTTGTCACATCACGACTCTTCATTCTTGTAGCTCGGCAGGCGGAAGTAGGCCCTCTGACTGTTAAAGACAGTTGCCCTGGCGTGCCATTACTGGGCTCACTGAGAGTTTCCTACCAAGCTGACATTAAGAGCAGGGGCTCTGGGGTTACGTACAACTGGATTCAAATCCTGGCTCTTCTTCTCATTATTGGAGCAATACTGGGCAAGTTACTTGATCTGTGGGAAGCTCAGCTTTCTCTTTTCTAAAATAAGGATAAAAATAGGATTTTTTTTCTCAAAGGGTTGTTTAGGATTAAATGACCTAGTGTAGGTAATGGGCACCCTCCATTCACGTTAGTTATTACTATTTGTATTTCTCACGGTGAACCGGTTGGCCCCTTCAGTTCACCTCTAGTTGTAGTGCTTTGGCATCCCTGTTCATGGTGGATCTGGAGAAGTCTGGGGGACATCCTGCACATGGTGTGGTGGTTCATTCCCCCACACACTGTATATGAGTTTATGTAACAAAGTACCATAAACTGGGTGGCTTAAAACAACAGAAATTTATTCTCATAGTTCTGGAATCTAGAAGTCTGAAATCAAGGTGTTATCAAGGCCTC
>NW_024424452.1:51991534-52341414 GCF_017311325.1 Ursus maritimus
CTCCTGCTGAAACCTGTAGAATCCTTCCTTGCCTCTTCCTAACTTCTGGTGTTTACCAGAAATCCTTAGTGTTCTTGGTTTGTAGATGCATCACTCCAAAATCTGTGTCCATTGTCATGTGGCTGTCTTCTCCCTGTGTGTGTGTCTGTGTCTGCACATGACACTCCTCTCTGTGTGTCTCCCTTCTCCTCTTCTTGTAAGGACACTAGTCGTATTGGATTAAAGACCCCCCCCCATACACTCCAGAGTGACTTTATCTTAACTAACGACATATGCAATGATCCTATTTCCAAATAAGTTCACATTCTGAGATTCTCAGGGTTAGGACCTATCTTTAGGCGGGGATCCATTTCAACCCACAAGATGTGGACTCCTTTGGTTTTTACCGGTTCCGGTTCTTGTTTGTAACTGTTTGTGCCTCATGGTAGGTAAGTGCTGTCAGGATTTGGTCATGGGAGGCAGATGGAGAGGACTTTTGATTGGCTTAACCAGGAAGGACTGTGAATGACTGGGTTAGGACCAAGACAGTAGACATTGGAATTGGCTGGGGAGTTTCAGAAATGAGAATGCCTAGGTTCTGCCCCCAGTGATTCTGATTAAATTGACCTAAGGTATAGCCCAGGCATTAGGATTTTTGAAAGCTCCCCAGGTGATTGTAATGTGCAGACAGGTCTAAGAATCACTGAACTAGAAGAACTCAAAGCTAATGGTGGCAGCTTTTCTTCTTGATTGGATTAACCCTAATTGAAAGAATAGGCCTTTATTTTCTTTTCCAAAATCTGTGGAACCCGATGTATTTGGGAATTCATATTTAGGATTTTTTTCAGAATTTAAAAAAGTAATAGGGTACATAAACAGTATATAACATAAAACTCCCAGTGTTAAGGAGTGTCTGGACAGCACCCCTTAATAAAACTTAATCTTTTTTCAGTGAAGCATATAAATATTCACATTATAAAGAGACCTGTATCTGTTCAAGTCAGGTTTTGCTACCAGAAGAGACTGGTATCAAACTTAGAAAAAAAAAAATTGGTTTTCACTTCTTTATAGATTCTAGAATAATCTGTAAGGGGTAAAGGATTGTGAATGTATTTATAAAACCCTGTGTTATAGAGCCCAAGAATTATATGTCAACATGTATACCAGGCTGACGAGGTCTTAGATAGGAGTGTAATATACAAAGAGAGAGTTCTGATATATAGTCAGAAAAAGCAACCCTAATCATCTAGTTCTTTCCACCAAAACCTAATACCAAAGCCTCTACAAGGTAACTTAGTTTTTCGCACACTTGCCCTTAAAGCAGCAGAGG
The DNA here is from genome assembly GCF_017311325.1 of Ursus maritimus. Classification (NCBI taxonomy): domain Eukaryota; kingdom Metazoa; phylum Chordata; class Mammalia; order Carnivora; family Ursidae; genus Ursus; species Ursus maritimus. Next base: position 51,992,844 of record NW_024424452.1, read on the forward strand.
AATGGCAGGTGCTGATTCCTGACAACTGCCTCATAGGGAACCTGTACAGGGTTGAATAGTGGGCCCCCCAAATTCATGTCCTTCCCAGAACCTCAGAATATGACCTTTCTTGAAAATAAAGTAATTGCAGATGTAATGTGTCAGGTTAAAATGAGGTCATAGTAGAGGAGATTGGGCCCTTAATCCGGTATGATTGGTATCCTTATAAGAGGAGGGTAAAACACACAGTGACAGATATTGTGATGACATAGGGAGATAGTCATGAGACCACAGAAGCAGAGATTGGAGTTATCCAGCTACAAGCCAAGGAAGGCAAAGGATTTCTGGCAATACCAGAAGCTAAGAGAAGGGCATGGAACAGATCCTCCATAAAGCCTCAAGAGAACAAGACTGCCAACACCTTGATTTTGGACTTCTGGTCTCCAGAAGTATAAGGGGATAAAATTCTGTTGTTTTAAGCTGTACAATTTCGGGTACTTGGTAATAGTTGTCCTAGGAAACTAAACAGAACTGTAAGGTTAGCACTCATGAGAAACAGAAATTGTGTCCTGTGTTGTGTTAGATACAGTTTCCCTTCACTGTTACTCTTTGATGAGCTGTTCGGTGAATTGCAAGATGAGAATAGCCTCACTGATCGTTACACAACCAATATTGTATGCTTACATATATAGATGTAGAAGTGTATTTAAGCACAAAATTGGGGAGAGAGAGAGAGAGAGAGAGAGAGAGAGAATGAGACAGTGGTGATATTTTTACTCTAAGGAATTAAAAAAATAAAAAGGTAGTATTTCCTTTAGTTCCAATTGGGGTGCAACAAGGAAGAAGACCAGAAAAATGTTCAGGAGCCCCAAGAAATGAATCAATTTCACAGATATTTGCTAAACTGATCACTACGGACAAGTCATAGAGACAGATGATAATCAATGCAGAATATGTAAAAGGGGGACTAGATAAATAAATCAGAGGGAAAAATAACAGCTTCTCCCATGGTTATGATTATATAGATCAGAAAAGTTGGCCAAGTAAATTGGTTAACAGAGAGGGATAGAATAATGGTATAGAGAGGAAGCCTGTTAGTAGTTTGATTTGAAGAGACGTAAGCTACAGCTACATAAGTGAGGTCTGCTGGAGCTCCCCACTTGTTCAATCCATGCCTCCCCCAACCCATATGCACCTCACCTTACATCCTGGAGCTCCTCAGCCGTACCCAGGGGGCTTTGTGCTGTTCTGCTCTGCCTTCTCCCTCCAAGGGACAGGGGATGTACTAATCAGATAAAATAAATATGGGAACCTGAGCGAAGTGAGATGGGGAGGGGTTTTTCCATCAAGCACAAGATGAATTCTGGGAGCAAGTAGCTCCAAGAAATAATAGGCTTAATTTCCACCATGAGGAGCTTGCCATCCATTTTCAGCCAAATAATATCTGTACTAAAAGGTGACTTCAGAATGCTTACAAAATAACATAATGCCATGCATTTAAATAGCACTTTGCAGTTGTGCCAGCATTTTCCATGTGTTATTGAATTTGATTCTGATAAGGAAGGTAAAGCTAATATCATTAAAATCCATTTTACATGTGAGGAAAGGTAGATGGCGTCCCCGTTGCCAGCAAGTCACAGAGGCCCAAGGCTTGGGACTCAGTCTGTTGACTCTGGGTCCAGGGTTTTTACCACTGTTCACCAGTAATTCCTCGCAGCCACTGCGGTGTGAGTGGGCGGTGAGCTCTGTATGCTAACTTTAAAGAGCTTAGACTTCAGAAACTGATGCACCAGACCTGGGTTTGCAAAATACCTGTCTCTTAACTACCTGGGTAACTTCGAGCACGTGCTTTAATTGATTTCAGTCTCTGTTTTCTCAGCTGCAAAATGAAGTTTCTCCTAACTACCCCAGAACACTGGTGATGATTAATGGGCTAATATCCACAAAGGCCCTGACTTAAGGGTAAGAAGATGGTATTCATAACTGAAAAATAACACAAAAACTTCAGAGGCACTGAGAGTATCCAAAGTAATGAAATGATCTCACAACCAGGTGAGATATTCTGGGACAAGAAGCCCTATGTTCCTCCTCGTATGGCATCTGCTACCTACTAGATATTTGCTTTTATATGTTCTTACAGGTTTTATATGTTCCACGCATCTTCTCTTGCCTGCTTTACTATCTGGTTTGATTTGGAATAAAAGATATAAGTGTAGGCATCTCTATATAGGTATTGTACCACTGTTATTGTGTTTGCGAACGTTGCTATCATATGCAGAGGCCTGGCTGGTTGGTAACAGTCTGCCAGTGGAGAGTCAGGATGGATCCCCACGCTGATCCCCACAATTTATCAGACTAGTTTTGTGACCAATAACTCTGTCCGAAACTGAAGGTCGTGACCTTTGTTTTGATGAAGGCTATTTTCTAATTGCTGATTGTGTAAGTTACCATGGAATATGCCACTCGCCCATGGGAAATAATAAATAACCATAGTCGTGAAGACCGATTTCCTGAATCATGAAATGCAAAGAAGAAAGTGTCCAGTGAAGGAAATAGTCTCCTCAAAGAGGAGGAGTGTTCCTGACCTAATAGATACAATAATTAACCTGGACTTTGAGAAAGTATGGTGCCTATCTCTAGGAGGTAGGGGAAAGCATTCCATGGATACCTTCAAGGCAGAGACCTCCATTTTTGTGCAAATAAAATTAATTATCAGGGGATTTCCATGGTCAGTTAGCTGGTCCAGGCTGGAGGGGAAAAAGGTGAAAATAACTGGAGAAGTAAGATAAAAAAGTACAGATATTACATAGTTGATAAATATGCAAAAAAAAATAGTGGTTTTGGATAAGCCACCAATTTTTTTTCTTTTAAGCAGAGACAATTAACAGAACTTTGTGTGTGGAGTGGGTGGGTGGTAAGCCAGTCTTTATGGCCTCGGTCATGTGTATGGTGCTTTGGGATCCTTGTTGTCGTTTGGTCATGAAAAGACAGCTGAATCGCTCTACAGACAAATAAAAAAGAGTATTTAAGTGTTCAGGAGTATATTTACCTTAATCTTGTCATTCTTTGTATTTTACAGATGTGGAAAGGGAAGTTCTAAAAAGTTGATTGACAAATGCCGCATGTTTATTTAACCTACAAACATATTTCAAGTGCCTGCTGTGTGCCAGGCACTAGGGATTCCACCCTCATGGACCTCATACTTTATGGAGGAGCAGAGGGAGACAATGAAAAAGTAAACAAGTATATAATATAATCTAAAGTTAGCATAAGTGCTAAAAAGAAAGAAATTAAGAGCTAAGGAAATGGAACATGAGTAAGGAGTGTCCGTTCTAATTTAAGGCAATTCAACTGCTAACGATTTTCATAGTAGAGATTAAAATTAAGCACAAATAACCATGTTATGTGGGAGAATCCTAACTTAAATTATAGACACTAAAAAACTGGTAAAAGAGCATAACACGCAGAAACAATCATCAAGTACAAATGGCCTGAAATGAAAAGAGATTGTTGTGTTAAGGGAAGAATAGGAAAGCCATGATGGATGGAGCTTTAAGAAACAAGGGAATGTTTTTCCATCTCTTTGTGTCTTCCTCAATTTCTTTCATAAGTGTTCTGTTCTAGAGTATAGATCTTTTACCTCTTTGGTTAGGCTTATTCCTAGGTATCTTATGGCTTTTGGTGCTATTGTAAATGAAATTGATTCTGTAATTTCTCTTTCTTCAGTCACATTGTTAGTGTATAGAAATGCAACTGATTTCTGTGCATTGATTTTGTATCCTGCCATGTTGCTGAATTGCTGTGTGAGTTCTAGTAATTTGTGGGTGGAGTCTTTTGGGTTTTCCACATAAAGTATCATGTCATCTGTGAAGAGAGAGAGTTTGACTTCTTTGCCAATTTGAATACCTTTTATTTCTTTTTGTCATGTGATTGCTGAGGCTAGGACTTCTACCACTATGTTGAACAAAAGTGATGACAGTGGCATCCCTGTCATGTTCCTGACCTTACAGGAAGAGCTCTCAGTTTTTCCCCATTGAGAATAATATGCGCTGTGGGCTTTTCATAGATGGCTTTTGTGGAACATAAGGAATAGTGTGGAGGACCACAGGGGAAGGGAGGGAAAACTGAATGGGAAAAAATCAGAGAGGGAGAAAAACCGTGGGAGACTGGACTCTGGGAACCAAACTGAGGGTTACAGAAGGTGTGGGGGAGATAGGGTAACCAGGTGGTGGGTATTAAGGAGGGCATGTGTGGTGATGAGCACTGGGTGTTATAGGCAACTAATGAGTCTTTGAACACTACATCAAAAACTAACGATGTACTATATACTGGCTAACTGAACACAATAATAAAAAAATAATATATTAAAAAACTGAACAATTTGCTCTTAGTTTCATGGAAGTTTATTAGCCTTTATATTTATTAATTTTTAAAATATAAATTAATCTTTATGTAGAATGGTTAAAATAACAAATGTAATCATTTATAACAACGTTTAAAAAAAAAGAAAGAAGGGAGAACATGATAGAGGAAGACCACAGAGGACTTGTTAACTATGCTAAAGGGTTTGAAGGAGGTGCACTAGATGGGTTAAAATTAAGAACTGACATAATTTGTCTTGTTTTGGACAATCATGGTGATTTTATGAAGAATTAGAATGTACAGTGGCAAGCATAGAAACAGTAAAACAATAGACACTAAGAGGCTATTCTGTTGTCCAGATGAGAGATGATGACAGTATCAGAGGGGGTGAGAAATTGTTGGATTCAATATATATTTTGAAAATAGAGTGGATAGATTACTGGGTATTTGGGAGAGAGAAAAATCAAAGATGACTCCTGGATTTTGAGCTCAAAGCATTAGATGAATGGTAGTACCATTTTCTGAGATGAGGAAAATTACAGAAACAGGTGTGGGGTGGGGGAAAGTCCAGTGTTGTGTACTTTAAGTGCGAGATGCTTATCAGATATCCAAGTTGAGTGTTGAAAAGGCATTTAGGAAATTTATTACCGAGCTCAAGGGAGAGATCAATCTGGGAGTCATTGGCATATGTGCAACATAAAGAAGAAAGAAGCCCTTAAGACTCAGAATTTAATCAAAGCAGGAAATTGGACACAAGACGACTAGGAGAGGTGGCTAGTGGAAATATAACCTCCCATTCCATCCCACCTGTTCCCTTTCTTCAAGAATCCTTGGAGATATCAGGAGGGACATTACATGGTGTGAGACTTTCAGCCTTCTCCCCTTTGATTATCAAAGAATTTCAGATGTCTGGAGCTTTGGGGGCATTCAGGTTGCAGACACTTGGATTATGATTATAAAAGCCATTTTAAAGCATCTGTAGCCACATACTTACACTTTTTATAAAAGGAACATTGCCTGAATGTTTCACCTGAGTTGTTTGGACAAGGTTCATCTAGGTGGGCAAGGGCACATAGATTAAAATATCGGCTAGTTGGAAATATGAGTCTGGATCTCAGAAGAGGAGTCAGGGTCAGAGTGTGAATTTGGAAACAATTTATGTAGAAGTGAAAGCTGAGATCCAGGGAGATATCGAGACAAGGGGAAAGAAAAGAAAGAAAGAAAGAAAGAAAGAAAGAAAGAAAGAAAGAAAGAAAGAAAGAAAGAAAGAAAGAAAGAAAGAAAGAAAGAAAGAAAGAAAAAGGAAGGAAGAAAGAAAGAAAGAAAGAAAGAAAGAAAGAAAGAAAGAAAGAAAGAAAGAAAAGAAAGAAAAGAAAGAAAAAGGAGGGAGGGAGGGAGGGAGGGAGGGAGGGAGAAAGAAAGAAAGAAAGAAAGAAAAGAAAGAAAAAGAAAGAAAGAAAGAAAGAAAGAAAGAAAGAAAGAAAGAAAGAAAGAAAAAAAGAAAAAAAGAAAGGGAGAAAGAAAAGTATGTCCTTTGGGGGATACATGTGATGAGGGTCTGGAAACAGCAAGAACGTAGAGAAAACATCAAAGAAGATAAACAGTAAGAATGAAGAATGTAGTTTCAGTAAAGGCAAAAGAGAAGAGTTTAACATTCTACAACAATGGCTTTAATATGCTAAATATTTTCTGCAGTGGAGCCCCAAATGATCTTGAACTATCTAAGGTTTTATTATGCTCATTTTTCTGTGTTTGCTGGCAGAGTGCAGTGTAAGGCTACACCTTTAGATAATGTTTTCACAATAGGGTCTAAAGCACTTTTTCTGGTTAAGCTTTAGCGTAGGACTTGCTGAGGTGGAAAGAGAAGCAAGATGCCAAATCCCATTTCTGGTGACCTTCATAATAGTGTAGAAATGGCATCCGCCCTAATGATTCCATTCAAGTGATCTAAAATAGAAACTCAGAAAGTCAGCAACTCACAGCCAACCTCCACCCTTTTCTCATTTTCCTTTGTTTTCATTTGCTCGTTACTGGGAGCCCCTGATCTAAGGAGGGTTCCCATCCTTCCTGGCCAACCCTTGAACTCTGGCATCCTGCCCAGTGCTGAATTAGTGGTTCAGAATCCCTTCACCAGAGAGGTGAACAGAATGTTGGGGGGGGGGGGGCAAAACAGACTGCTCTTTGGTATCTGTGGATCATCTCTTGTAAATAAAGCTGGCATTGGATACAAATGGAATCATTTGGTTAAAATCAGTACTAATGTACTGAAATGCTCCAGAATTTTCTGCTTAAATAAATCTTCAGGGTTTCTGCTTTTTGATGAAGATTTCTATGTGTCTGAATAAAAAAAAATATATGAGTAAAAGGAAGTCATATTTTTGATTTAGAAAAAAAAAATGTTTTCCAAATCATAATAACTTCCAACACAATTTTTAGCTGTTTTGGACTTACATAAGTTAGAACATTCTTCACTGTTAAAGTGAATTGAATTGATAATAATATTACTTGATTATTTTCTCACTGAAAATTTCTATTTTTTTCACCACCCCACACCCCATCTGTGCCAAAGAAAGCTTGATAAATAATAAAATAAGACGATGTTGGTGGAGGAGAATAGTAAAATATGGAACATGACTGACTTCAGAATACATGTAACTTGATACTTTCCCATATCCTTTTTTTGGGCCCTTTTGGAAACTTTCATTTCTGGCACAGTCCTAGGACCACCACCATATTCCCTTTGGTGACTCGAAGTCCCACATATGGATATCCAATCCTTCAAGTACCTCTATAGGCAGCTCATAATTGATCAGATGAAATGAATGGTTCTCCTCTCTCTTTTACCTTCAGTTTCTGGCTCTCTTCATACAGCTACATTAATTTAATTAGATTAATTTCTACCTCCACTTCAAAGCATACCATTAGGGTGGTTCATAGAGACATATCAAATCATTAAAACAACACATATTGTTTCCCCTTCTTTTTCGCAACCACTTTTAAAATAATTTTTTTTTCTTAACATCCTGCCATGAGCTTTAAAAAGTAAAGATTTCAAGGTAAGGTGAAGAATGTTACTGAATATGATATTTGTGAGGTCAATGATTCATGCAGTTCTTGGGGAAAAATACACTAGAATGCCATTCTGTGCCTATTCTTTGATTATTTCCTCCTTATTGATTTAGAAAGATTGGACTAACTACAAAAAAATAAAGGTCACTATTTTAATTGTGGTCTTAGAATATTTAAAAAGTAACTCAAGGAGAATTGGATCTTTTTGATGTTAAATTTTCTTAAGCAAGACCCTGGTATGGCTTTTCATTAATTCAAGTCGATTTTCATGTCTTTCTATACAGTTTTAAAGTTTTTATTATATAGTTTTTAACATTCCTTGTTATATTTATGCCTAGGTATTTTTTTGTTACTATTACAAATGGGAAGTTCTACTCAATTATATTTTATAATTGACTATTGTTTTTATATAGCAAGCACAGTTAAATTTATATCCTATCTTTCTTATTATTTTTAGAAGTTTTTCCATTGGTATTTAAAGCCAAAATTTGGGTACTGGATGCTTGTTGCTAATGATATGTCATTGCTCGTAAGCGCTATCAGCACAGAAGTAGTAAAATTACGTAATTGTGCAGATGCACATACATCCTTCTATGCATTTCCCTAATATCTGATGTGATAGAGGAAATTGAATCAGTCTTTGGCAGTGGACTTCCATTTCTGACCATGGTAGTTAACAGAGACCTTACATGCCTTCCCATTGTAAACAACTATAAAATTGGTCAGATTATCTGAGGAAGCTGTTTTTAGGCACTGAACATCAAGCAGCCTGGGGAATGTGATCCTTGGAGAAAGTGAACACATAATGTCAAGCCCCATCATTGCTCTTGCTAACTGCCTAAGAGCACACAGGTAAAGGAAGCCCAAAGATTTGCAGTCATGCTGAGTGAAGGAAGCAGAGATAAAAATTCCTGATGACTTATGGACTGACATTCCCAGGGCAGATGAACATGGAGGAGAGGTGCGCAAGGGGTAAGTGGAGGGAGAGGAGCAAAGAAGCTTAAACGCTGACTCACCTCGGACCTTTGGCCACGGCTTACACTGCATACATCACAGCAATGTGCTGAATCAAAGAAAGGAACTCTAAAAGAAGCTACAGAAAAAAGACACCTTAAAGTCAATGGAAAAACTGTAGAAATGATAGGTAACCTATCATCAGAAACAATGCATCACAGACTATAATGGAACAATTTTTTTAAAGTGATGAAAGAGAAAAAAAAAAGGCAACCAAGAATTCTATGGCTAGTGAGAATAATCTTCAAAATAAGTATAAAAATGGAGATAATTCATTGCCATGAAAACTGAGCTATAAGAAATGATCAAGGAAGTACAGAAAAAATGGAAGAGGACAGGACATGTATTTTGTTTTGTTTTTAATTTTTATTTATTTTCTTAATTTCTTTTAAAGACAACCTACTGTTTGATGATGATGATAATAATAATATAGCTTTTTAATGTGTGAGAGGCTAAACTATATTATTGTAACAGGAGGGATACGGAATTTCACTATTGTAAGTTTTTTGTATTTTTGAAATTTTAAAGTGTGAAGCATGAAATAGTGCAATATTTATTTTAAGTAGACTGTGGTCATTTAAGAATACATATTTTAATCTCTAGAGCAACCACTAAAAAATGAATAAAAAAGGATAAGTCTAGAAAAATGTCAGTAGAAGGAGTTAAAGTAAATATTAAAACACAAATTGCCACTAATGAAAAAGGCAATATTATTACAGATCCAACAGATATTAAAAATATAATAAGGGAATATTATAAACTTTTTGCCAATAAATTAATTGACTTTAATAAAATAGATGAATTCTTTGAAAAACACCCCATGCAAGCCTAGCTGAAGATGCTATAAAAAATCTGAATAGCCTCAACTCTACTGAATACATTGTATTTGTAATCAAGGAGACTTCCCATCAAGAAAATTCCAGGCCCAAATGGTATCACTGGTGACTTTCATGAAAAATTTGAAGAGAAAATAACAGCACTTCACCAAAACTCTTTAAAAATATAGAGGGTGAGGAGGTATCATTTTCCAATGAATTTGTAAGACCAGCATAACTCTGGTTGCAAAATGTGACGAAGAAGTTGAAGAAAAGAATACTATAGAATAATGTCCCCTATGAACATAGATACAAAACAATTAGCAAAATATTAGCAAATCAAATCCAGTAATACATTTTAAGAAGATAACATATCATGACTAAATGTGGCTTATTCCAGGAATCCAAGGTCGTTCCAACATTCAAGTGTAATATATCACGAGGAATAGTGAAGAAATGCCATGTAATTTTCTCAATAAGTATTCAAAAGGATCTGACAAAATCCAATACCTAGTCATGATAAACTTTTACTCTTCAAGAGACACTGTTAGGAAAATGAGAAGGCAAACCACAGACGATGAGAAAATATTAAAAAAAAAATTTGACAAAAGACCTGTACTCAAGATATAACAAAATCTCAACCATAAGAATACAGCCATCTCCGCTTAAAATATGGGCAAAATATTTGAACAGACACTTCACCGAGTTATGGGAGCAGCCAATAAGTGCATGAAAAGATGTTCAACATTCAACAATGACTCAGCTTTGTTGAGTCCATAGTCATTAGAGAAATACAAATTAAAAACATATTGAGGGCACCTGGTGGCTTAGTCGCTTAAGCCATCGATTCTTGATTTCAGCTCAGGTCATGATCTCAGGGTTGTGAGATCAAGCCCCTTGTGGGTTTCCCTGCTGGGTGTGGAGCCTGTGTCGGATTCTCTCCCACTGCCTCTTTCTCTACCCCTCCCCCGCCTCTCTCCCTTAAAACAAAATACTGAGATACTATTTCACATTTATTGGAATGACTTTTAAAAAGACTGGTAAGTGGAGATGCTGTGGAACAACTGAAACTCTCATATTAAAGCCTTTGGGAAATAATTTCTTATAATGTTAAAACTGTAAGTATCATATGGCTAGTAATTTCATTTCTAAGGGAAAATGAATGTATATATATCCATATGACCTGTAATTTATTCTGAGAGATGAATGCATACATACACAAAATGTTCATGAATATTCATAGCAGTGTTATTCCTAAAAGTTTCAAATTAAAAGTAATCCAAATGCCCATCAGCAGGTTAATGAATAAACAAATTGTGGTGTAGTTCTACAACAGAATACTGTTTGTTCAGCAATAAAAATGCATCTGCAACAATAAGGATTAATTTCACCAATATTACGTGAGCAAAAGAAACCAAATCTAAACCAGAAAACATTAATCTATGGTGCAATAGATCAGATTAGCACACCCTTCTGACATGTGGATTAACTGAGAGGGGCACAAGAGAAATTTATAGAATGTTGGGAATGTTCTGTATCTTAGCTAGGTCATTGATTAGTTATATGCCTTTGTCAAAATTCATGGAACTGTATACTTAAAATGGTCTGTTTTATTCTAGGAAAATTATACTTCAATAAAGTCGATTTTTTAAAAATCGGACCACTTTCTTAACAATGTAGCCTGCATTAATTTCCATACTTTCCTGGGGAAAAATATACATATAGGAGCAATTCTCTACTGTTCTTTGTCTACTTCATATTACCAAAAGGATAGAAAGCTTCTTTGACAAATACAATCAATATCTGGAGGTTTTGGAGATGCAATTTATTGGCATGTCTTAAAGATATTTCATTCTCAATATAAATTCATTTGTCTTTTGATGAGATTATTGCAATCTAATTGAAATAAGTGGGAAATAAAAGTTCCTCATATCTTTAGGGCAATTAATTTGTTCCACTGAATATATCAGGAGTATCTTAAGGACAGGAAATGAACATGTTGCCTCATTTAGTTCTCCATAGAGCAGCAGAGCTAATAAGAGAGGAGGAGAATAAACATTTACTAAGCACTAATCATGTGTCTGGTCCTTACATATATGACCTCATAACAATTCTAGAAGTCCAAAATCATTATGTCATCCACTTCAAAGATGAAGAAACCAAGCTTGAGTCCAATGGGCATTGTAAGAAGCAGACCTAGATCCTGACTCAGACTGTACTCTTGATCTACCCAGTGAGTCTTAGAATTTGGTCAAAAGAATGTCTGCATCAGAATAGCCTAGGGTGTTGATTAACATGTAGATATATTGGCCTTACCTCAGACCTACCAATAGAATTTTTAGGGCTAGGGATCTGAGCTTTTGGCAAATTCTCCAGATAATTTCTAATTAGCTCCAATGTTTAAGAATCGTAGTTGCATGCAATACTGAAAGCATAGTCAACACTCAGCAAATGCCTAGTACTTAGTGACTGACTACATGTTTACATGTTTTTCATCTGAACTTTGCGTGGGAAATAATTACTCCTCTTATAAGTCCAACTTTATGTATCTAGAACTTCTCAATGGGCTCAAAAGTTCTTTGTTTTGGTTTGTATTCTTTATTTACAATAGTTAAATAGCCAAGATTTTTGATGGACATGAAACAAGCTCCTAGCACATTAAGTGCAAATGACCTCCATAATCTAACACTTCTAAAGAGACCAATCATAAACTCTCAGGAGTTTCTGTTGTTCACTGCCTTCTATTGTTTCAAATCTGGTTTTATTTTCATAGTTTGATTCCAGATTTTGTCCCAGTTCATAACCAGAAAGGTCATTTCTGGGTTTGTATTTTTTCATCTAGGATTTCCTCAGTCTGTTTCCACATGAAAGAGAGCAGAAGAGCAAGTGAGCATTGGATTCCAAGCATTTTTGCCCAACCTTACCTAATAAAATAGTTTTTATGTTTATTAAACATAATCTGATCCTATTTTTCTTAGCCTTGCAGATAGTAAATTCACTGGTCTGCTATCTTTTTATCATGCTCATCCAACTTGAAAAGTTATTTGGTCTATCATTCTGTCTCCTTTGCCCCAAAGCACCATATCCACCAAGAGCCACAGAGCTAAGTGGCGAATATTTGAATGTGTGTACTTCCCCATTTTCGATCTCATTCTCACCACACATGTCCTCTCTTCTGTTGCAAGAATGTTCTAAATGTATTCCATGTAAATCATTTGCCTGTCTATTTTGCCACTGAATCTGAAGTGAGATGAGAAAAGATTTAATGTACAAGCCGTACAGTACACCAACTGACTTTTTACTTCCAACAACTAATTACTCTGTGTGTATGTATGTGTGTTTAAACATAAAAAACGGCCACAGTGCCTCAAACAAGGATATTTGTAAATACCATGGACCTAAATACTTACTAGGCTGGGGAGTTTACCCCCAGAGAAGACAATAATCAGTTAAGTTTTAAATATCCTTTATCTAAGAGGCCAGAGCATTGGAGACTCATGTTGCAGTAAGTTTTAAAGTTCCCTCTGCCAAATGGAATGGGCATTAGGTAATTCTACTGTAATTCCAAAATTTCTTCAGTTGACTTTAAATTTTTATCCAAGGCCTGTAATGTATTTGTTTCGCGTTCATCAGTTCTACTAAACTCTGTTCAGGAAACTGTGTTCACAGTCTATTACATGGCTTTTGAAATGGGTTCAGGAGACTCCCTTTCTCCTTTCTAGATTCTTCGATTTGTGCTTTATGTGTCAACTTCCAGATTTCTTCGTATGTAAAGTGAATATACTGATAGTTGTAGTCTTGCTGGGAATTTGTAAAGATTAATTTGTTAATTAGATGAAGCACTTCAAGATCTTAGAGGAAAGAAGGTTCATAGATAAAGTATAAAGATATCATTATAATTTGTGTGAGGTTCTGCTTTATGGGTGGGATGACCCCCTCTTGAAAAGGTCGCCAAAATGGCCCAAAGGCATGTGGAATGACAACAATCTAATCTTCCCTATTGCACAGCTCCCTCTTCTGATACAATTGTCCCATGTTTCCTGGCTCTCCACAGGCAGAAGCCTTAAACATTGAGCAACCTTTTGGCTTGGAGAAAAACTAAGTGCATACTTGCCTATATTCCAAAACCAAGATGACGTATACTTCCAATTGAACAGATGTGGTCAGCCGTTGATTGGACCCAGAAGAGTAGAAATTAAAAGCATCCAAAACAACAGTAAGTAGGAAATAGGGGTGAACAAAGGTGAGAAGATGCACAATATCTCTCCTTTCTTGTCATGTGTTTTCTTTCCTCTTACTCCCCTTTTCTCAGTAAGGAGGTTTTCCAAGTCTTTTCCTCTCCTTGGCTTTCTTTGCTTGGTCATAGGATGGGTGTTTCCAGAGTAGCAAATCTTTCCCATTACCTTCCAATTGAGCAGGAATTTTGAATGGTGCTTAATAAATATCTCCACTTCCATAATTTCCATAATTCAAGGACTTATATATCCATTAAGAGGCTCTCCAGGCCCTGTGGCCTTTCTCACTCTGCTTCCAGGTGCCCCCTGTCTGTTAGCGATTTCATTGAAAAATCACCAACTAAATTCACAGAATCATGGAATAATTGAGTTGGAAGAGGATGGGACGTTCTCAGTCCAAACTTCATCTTTCTTTCACCCCATATAAAAATCCCCTTCCTGATATCTCTGCAGAATTTCATTCAGCCTCAGCTCAGATAACTCCAAGCCCTGGGAGCTCACACCCTCAGAAGACATGTTTGTCTGGCTCTAGAGATTCAAAAGTTCTTCTTCATCCTGAGCCAGAATCTGCCTTCTGACTTCCACTCTTCATTCTTAGTTTTTCCTCTAGAGCATCATGGAATCAATATAATCCCCCTTTCAACTCAGTTTCTCCTAATTCATCCCACATCTGGTTAAGCAGCCTCCGTTCTTCAGTGTCCTCTGTGTGAATGTGTTGTCCATATGACTATATACTGAACTTGTGGTCAACTATAAGGCTGTCGTCTTTTCTATATACATTACTGTTCTATATACATTACTATACATTTCTATATACATTACTTTATTCAGGTGATTTTTTTGAGGGTAAGTGGGAGGGCTTTGTATTTATCTCCTTCAGATTTCATTCTGTTAGTTTGAACCTATCACCCACGCTTTTCTCTAGTCTGGATCTAACTTATTTGCTATTCCTCCTGCCTTTTTGAGTCATCCTCAGATTTAATAATGTCTGCTTTCTTTATAGTCTTCAAATGGCTGGTGAGGCTGCTGAAACAAATAGGTCCCAGGCAATGGGAGGGAAGATCTCCTTTGAGGGATAGAGCAGCTTCTGTCAGGACTCAGCCCCCATCCTCCAAATCCCTGCACACTGGTCACAGGTGCACTTTCTGCTTCTCAACCAGCAACTGTCCTTTGACTGGGGGCCACCTCAGGCTTCCAGAGCCCATGTCGCCTATGCTTATGGAGAGAGAGCCTTTGTTGACTGATCTGTATATTATGTCAGTTAATACTGACAGAAGAATCTGGGGAAGAGAAACTTCTTTCTTTTAACCACAATGATATGAATGCCTTTTTAATTTGAAGACTGTTCTCCTGAATAGAGAATATAGAACAAAGTATAATTAAGAAATGCTACCTTGTTATTGTCTCTTAATGTTATATGTATATGTCACTAGTATTAAGGCTCCTTAATTTTTGTTGTTGTTGTTGTTCTGAATGTAATTTTAAAAGGTGTTTTCACTATTGGTACCATACATTTTTACAAACTGATGTCATTCTGGTTTTTTGTTGTTGTTGCTTTTACTGTGTGATAGGCAAAAAGTCCATCAAGACAAAAATCGAAGAGGTTTCAGGAGTTTATCAAGATGAGGTGTCAGAAATACATATAGCTATTTGAAATTCTCCATTTCTACTTTGCATGTGCTCTGTGTTAAGAAAGCATGTCCCGTATCTTCCTCCTGACTGACCAGCTTATAGACCACTTTGGTGGAAATAACTTCTATATTACTATAGTAAATGCTTTGTATCATCATATCATATGTGTTTTATTTTTCCATAGTACTTATATCCTTAGGCTTAAGGGTGTCCAAGCAGCAAAATATAATACTAGTTCTTCATCCTTCTAAGAGATATTTCTGGATTGACCTAGGTAGACTGTTCCACTGTCATATGCTAGCTCTGGATTAATTACTTCTGTTACTATCCTTGACACTAATAGATTAAATCTGAGGCCTTGCGTTTGGTCTCCATTGTTTTCTATTATTTTATTCAGTGAACCTGAGTGTGTCCTACCTTGCTATTCTTATTTCTACATTACATCACTTCACTTAAAACAAATTTTTTTTTATCTTGTTGGCTCAAAGTAAGCTACCTCATTTTTTTTGCAACGTGAAGGTATAAATAGACACATAAATAAATATACACATACATGGATAGATAAGTCATATACTTGTGATCTCTATTGTATCCAGATTCTTTATTTTCGTCTTTTTTTAATCAAATTTTAATTTTATGGGGTAATAGTTTTAAGCATCAAAAATCCTTCCGAAAAAATCTAACCCAACCCCATAATACTTTTGTTGATGTGGAAATAGAGACTAAGAATTTATGTAGCTTATTCAAGTTAATGGTTATATTGAATGGTCCACACTTAGAATTCTAGTTTTCTGTTAAAAAGATATTCTTCTTAATTTACCATATTGCCCATCCCACCCCTCACCTCAGGAAGTAGGTGACCATAAGAAGGGAAAATAAAGGAAAATAAAATTGGTAATTTCATCTTCCTGTTTAAGTAGAATAAAAATACTGGAATGTGGCACTATCTGAAAAGAAATATTTTAACTGAATTTGGGAATTGCCTTTTGGGGACTTTCAGTAATAATGCAAACCTTGTCCTTCATTAGATGGAATGATAAATTGCAAAAGGGCCATATATCTTAGAAACAAAACACTTGCGTTACATGGATGTGAGCAGCACCATAGAGTAACAATATTATGGTTGCAGGAACACTAGGTGAGAGCATGCCTGTGTTTGTTGTGTTCCCTGTTTCGCTTTTTTCCTGTCTAGGGAAGTTAACCAACTAGTAGAGAAGCAACAGATCTGAATGCATGGGGAAACACAGTTGTTCAAGCTTGTCAAAATGCATATTGAAAAATTTTCATCAACTCACTTTGAAAAATACTCTATAACCTAAACCCAGTGTCAGTGAGTTGCAGCAGGTGTTCCAGATGGTAGTTTAAGAATGTCTGTGGGAGACATGGAAGTAATTCAAACAGAAGAGGGACTTTTTTTTTCTTCTTTTAGTTGGAAGAGGGGATGATGGATACAGTTCAGGCAGAGGCAACCTTTGTGTTGAGTTTGAACTATAGAGGGGATAGACATTTAGTGTTCATGCCCAGGTTTGGATTGGACCCCAGAGACCTGACTGGACCAGAGACAGTTCACTGAATTCAAACACCAAAATTATGCTGAGAAAAATCCAAGAGGAATATACTCCCCCCCACCCAGCCAGGTGACCCGACACACATTGTATGCTCGAGTTTCCCTACTGATCTCAGTATGTGTGTCTTTTGTTTACAACTGACTAGTGGAATAACCTGACAACACTAAAGTTGAGAATTTTCTCACGTATCCACTGGATATTTTTCTAAAAACTCTTCACATATTTCTTTCCTTCAAATGTAATTACCACATGTAATAGAGTGTTTTTCCATCTAAAAAATAGAGTGACTCCTATTGCTAATCAATATTAATTCACATGGTACACTTTAGATAAATATGAATGTTTCAGTGTACAGTTGGTTTGAAGTAGAAAAAGGATTTTTTTCTTACCCATTCAGATATTCCTAGGAGAGTAAGTAAAAATGGGAGCATAGATATAAGTAGATGGTGGAGAACAAGTACGATCCCTGCCCTTGAGAAATAAATATCTAATAATGTGTGAACAGATTTCAATTGATATCAGGACAGTTGTGAACAACATTGGTTTTGTTTCATCCTTTGAGGGAAAGAATAAGAGGAGAGAGAATAATGTCCTTTTTTGTCCTACTTGGTTTCGAGACTGTCATCAACATTGGCTTTGATCCTGGATAATCAAATTTCTAGCAACTGAATACAAGGAGGGAGGGGTTGTTAGTGATTTGAACAGTTTCCAAACTAGAATCAACTTGTTTTTTTCTACTTCCTGACATATTGGCAAATCATTTTTATGAGCCCTTATGTGATTCATTGAGCCATTTGGGGAGGGTCAGAGGGCAAGGGTGCCATTTACCAGAGCAGGTTTAAGCTGGGGAAGGCGAGGTCAGAGGGGAAGAGAGACCCTCATTATTCTGGGAGGATTCCGGGGGCCAGCTCTGAGCCTGCCCAACTGTGTTAGGCTCACACTGGGTGTTTGTTAGCACAAAGCACCGAACTGCAGGTGTTCTGTACTCTACAGAGTCTTCAAAGATCAGCCTCAAATGTTTCTGTTACTATAAAGAGGATTAAAAGGATTTAAAAACATAGCAGTCCTGTCCAACTGCTAGCATATTTGCCAACATTTGCCAAGAGGGAGGAAAACAGGGTAGGCTATATCAGCTATAAGTCCTCGTAGTGGGGGGAAACATACTTTTCAGGTTTCTTTTTTTCCCCTTTTTCTCCTTTTTTAATAGCCTGAACGTGGAACTGTAGCACTTTCAACTGGAACTCATTAAGAATTCATGGGGCAGAAAATGTAAGGGGTTCTGGAAACAGGGACTTTGAAAAGCCAGAAGTGAGCTATAAATAAACTGCTGCTGATATTCATTTTTTTCTGGTGGTTAAATACACTTATTACACTGGAATGCTCACATGGAGTAAACCAGGTGATTTTTGACCTGAAAACCCAGTTTGCATTGAGGGGCACATTGACATTTATGGACTTACTTACCACATATAGGTATCATAACAGCCATTACACATTCTCAAAAAGCACTTTTGCTATCCTCTATGGGTTGCCCATATTGACAGCCATCACCTGCAGGTGAAAGTATGAGGTCCAGGCATCTGGAATCGTTGTTAAGGCACCAATGTTACTACTTATCGTTAATGGTTTTTAACATCAAATTCCAATTTCCTTGCATTCAGCTTTGCCCTGGTTCAATAACCTGCCTTTAGTTGCTCTGGTTCCTCTACACAGCACACTGATTTTTCAGCAAGGTTCAGAGGCTGAGAAGAGGCTGAGAACTGAGTCAGCTGTGTGTCCTTGGGTAGAACAGATAACCCCTCTGAGCTTAGCTTTCTCATTGATCAAGTTGGAGTAATACTACACTGCTCTAATCTTTCTCATAAGACTTGAAATTTTTTTAAATAGGGATGAGGCTGAAGCTAAAGACTTCCTTGCATGTGTTATGGATAATATGTGAAGGTATGTGTGCATACACACACACACACACACACACACACACGCACACACACACACACTCAGAGCCATATCTCCCATTCACATTATGTAAGCCTCTGATTTCTAGGGTAATTTTGCAAGAGTTTGCTTATATAATGGGTGTTGATTTTGGAGCACACTGCAAAAACCTATTATTTGAATATGTCACATCATGTAATGTTTGGTACAGGAATTCCTAACCTGGATCCGTGGACATTGCACACTCAAAGATGGGCCTTAGAGGTCCGTGCCCCAGAAAGTGAATGCAAGCAGTTAGTCTGAAATGCATGCATTTTCTGGAAAGAGGTTTCATCATTTTCATCTGGTTCTCAAAGGAGTGTACAAGCATAAAAAGTATTTAAGAACCATTATTCTGCAAGCTCTAGGAATATAAGGCAATGGGTGACAGACTACAGTCTGCCATTCCATAGACATAGACAACTCTTGTTCGTTTTCTCATAACTCTTCCTTTTTTCTTTCCTCCATTTCATCATCTGTAAAGAATGTGTAAAATAATGTATATTTGAAATTTAAACTAAATAATGCACTTTTAACACAGTGTTCAGTAATCCTCAATAACTGTTAGCTGTGGTTTTAATATTTTAATATCATATAGTATCTGGATAGGTGAGAGAGCCATGCAGAAGATATATTGCCCTTGATTAACGTGCCCTGAAGGAGCTTGAAGGCATCAGATGCATTAGTATGTATCAAATAACAATGAGATTACATGGGAAGATTTCAAAGAAAGGATACGGAGAGTTTTGCATGTGTTCAGATTGAAGAGCTATCTTTGCTAGCTGAAATAGGAAGGTCAGATGAACAGAAGTTGGCCACTCTATCGGAAGATGAGAGAGGAAGGAGTTGGCTTCCAGCTGAGAAGCATCCAGAGCTAAGTTTAGCCAGACAGGTTGAAGGAAGATTGTGGAGAGTCCAGAACGGCATGCTGTGGAGTTCAGATTTGACCCGGAGGTAATGGGAGCTTTAGATGATTTTGAGCAGGAAAATCACATGATGAAAACAATATATTCAAAGCATTAATTTGGCATATGTGGGCAGGATGGAGCCATGTAAAGAAGGACTGGAGTCAGGGAAGGAGCTGGGAGCTATGGCAATAATCAAGGTGTGAGGTGATGAGGGCCTGCTCCAGGATGGGAATGTTTGTGGAAGGTGCTGGGGATGGGGGTGGTGGGGCATGTATCCACCTTAATTGCTTATTTGCTATGATTTCTGCTTCCAACTGCAGTTTGCCTTGGCTACTAAACCTTCCTGACCCTGAAATATTCACTCCAGTCTTCCAGGAGGGGAAGGAAGGAGAGAAAGAAGGGAATGAAGGAGAGAGGGAGGAAAGGGATTGTTAGAGGAGTCAAGCAGTCAGGCTGGGGTCTCTAGTGTGGAGCTGGATTTTAATCAACAGATGTAGTCTCAGGGAAAGAAGGAGGAAAAGGGTGAGGATGTTCATTTGGACTTACTCAATGTAGGAATGACTTCCTTGCAAAGAACCAATATGACTGCAGAATGAGTGACTTTACTCCCCTATTTACACCAGAAAGGGCATAGGACGCAGAGTAAGAGAAGCATTTGTTCTTCTAGTTGAGCTTCAGGTTCACCTAAAGTGATGGCTTTCAACCTTTTTTGACCAACACTCCATAATAAAAAATAAATTTACATGGCAGTCAAACATACACACACACACACACACACAAATATGAACAAACATAATCAAAGCAAAAGTTTTATAGAACATTCCTACTCATACTACCTGTGATGCATTCTGGTATTTTTTCTCTAATCTATTTATGATTTTATATATGCATGCATTTTTACAAAGGATGATTGTGACTCAGTCAATTGATTTTTTTTTTTTAATCAACTAAGGGGTCATAACCTGCTCCTTATGAACTATAGACCTCTAAGTACCTGGACGTTAGCACCAAGGTCAGGAAAATCATGTACTCACAGGCATAACTGGAATGCTTTAGTCTGCTTCTGTTTCCTACCCACCCGCCTCACCCAAGCCTTTATTTGCTCTGGAGTTTCAAAAAAACTGAGAATAGATGGAGGCCCTTGGTCCATTAGTTTAGAACTCAGGTTCAGAACCTGATGTCAGATTCATTTCCTGCACCCAAGCCCTCTGAATATGCCGTCCAATTCACAAGCTTGATAGTCCTTACTTGGGACATGAAGCCCACACACAAAGTTCCTTCAACAAGGTTTGTTCCCTAATGAGACCTGAACCCAGACACAATGGCCACAATTGGTACAGACATTTTAATGTCTTGGGCTGGTTCCTTATATTATCCTTGGCTCTAGTGGACCAACGCACACACAGTAACATTCTTTACCTGAAGTTAGCTGTAATTTCAAACTAGGTGGAATTCTTTCCTACCTTTGAAACCACAAAATAAAATCAAAGAAATAGGATCTTTTGCAGACTGTGGCTTTGCATTGACGAGAAGGGGTGGAAGGCAAGCATATGGCCTCAGGTTGGAAATAACTTTTAAAATGTCTGATTTTGATCATAAGGCCAAATTATCTGGGCACACGGTGGTCATTAAAGCCTCCTGTCTGTAAGCCCCTCATGTGTGTATATGCATACCTGTAATTTAGCATTCTGGCTCAATAGTAAGTAGGACATCAAAGCAGAGAAGGAAAAGTGAACCAAGGCAATGAAAACCAATCTGATTTCAGAGAATTGAGTCTGCCTATGAACTCAGCTAGTTATCAATATCCTGGAAAGAAAAATGTAGAGGACCGATTCTAGGAGCCCTGAATCAAAATGGGGGTGCAGTTATTTCCACTATGTGCTCCAGTTTTTAAGAAGACTGAAGTTGTGAGGATAACTCTGGTGGGAATGAACTCTAGTATTTTGCAGTGGTCATTCTTCTTATATGAACAGTGGCCTACTTGTAACCTGGCTTTGACCATTTCCCTGGAAATTTGAGTGTGCATTGGAGACAGTGTTGAGTGTTTTGGTGGGCCCCTGGTTTCCTTTACAGTCTAAGGATTGGGTGGATATGTCGTCTGCTCAATTTCCAAGTAAAGCCCCAAGGCAAATGGTTCTAGGACTATGGTACATTAATCCCCAGAAGGAAGCCAGTAGATGAGTTTTGAAATTACAGGGAAAATTTTGTGTATATGTATGAGAATGAATTTTTCTAGGAAGAAGGCCATAGCTTTCATCAGTCTGCCAAAAAGATCTGCAAAAAGTTTAAGAATCACTGCAGCAGAATATCACTAGTATCTAGAGGTGTCAAAGTAATATAATCATCAGGCTCAATCTTCAGGGACCACTCAAATCATAAGTTGGAAAGTGAAAACACCAAAGGCAACCACAAGCCACTTGACCATATGGCAAATGGCTTCAGTCAGACTAGAGGGCTGGGGTAGGCTGGGACATGGTTAAGATTCCTGTG
Source organism: Ursus maritimus (assembly GCF_017311325.1). Classification (NCBI taxonomy): domain Eukaryota; kingdom Metazoa; phylum Chordata; class Mammalia; order Carnivora; family Ursidae; genus Ursus; species Ursus maritimus. Next base: position 52,014,890 of record NW_024424452.1, read on the forward strand.
TAAGCCAGCTTCCTTCTGCCGCATGGCTACCCACTGCATGACAACCAACTCATAATATCAAGGACCAATTGTAAAAAGGGGGCTACTATGAGAGAGAGAGAGTATAAATCCATCTCTGCCACTGGGAAATCAATTCAAAGCTCATGTCCAGCTGACAATAGCTTGTACCCATTAGATAATACCAGAGTTTTAGTATTGGAAGAGACCTGTGGACACATAGATGAATCTCCATTCAATACAGTAATCCTTCAAAACTATTTGGAGCTCACTTCTCTACTTGGCCTTTGTCATTCTATTGTCAGACTGCTCTAGTTCCTGCAAAGTCTCTTATGACTTTATGTGAAAAACAGTTCTCCTAGGTTCTACTCATTGGTCTTAATTCTGCTTTCTAGAGATTCGTAAGAGAAGTCTATGTCTGCCATGTGAACACTAAACAGAATGTCTTAATAGCATCATACCTTTAGAAAATAACCAAATTGATTTGGTAGCATTTTTTTTACTTAGCATGTTAACCAAACTATGATTTATATAATATTTTTAGATACATTATCTTATTTAATTTTTAAAATGCAACAGAAATTATTATACCCATTTCTTTTCTTTCTTCTCTTTTCTTTTTTCTTTTTTTTTTTTTTTTGTGAAAAGTTGAGACTCATTAAGATTAAGTGATTTACACACACCTGTACAACAAATCAATGGAAAAACCAGGATCAGACATTTTATCTTTAATTTAAGGTCAAATGCTTCTCCCATTTCCTTACACTGTCAAGATTATTCTTTCAGTCATTCAGACATTTCATATGTGAGTGCTAGTCTCTCACTGAGTTGTTTTCTCCAGGCCCAATACCCCAGCTTCCTTGGTTCAGCTCTCGAAATTGGCATGTGCAGATCCTCTAATATTGTGACTCCTATTCCTGGAAACACTTTCCACTTTGTCAATGCCCCATTAAAGTGCTGGGCTCCTAGAAAATATTTCAGATGTGAAGGGCAACAAAGGCTAGATATTTACCACTTTCTCCTTCCTTCCAAGGAAGATGGAGACTAAGAAAGATGGATGGTTTATAGTTTCTAATAGCACATATTGTTCTCCTGATACTGAGCCATTTACCCCTGAAATCCTGAAGTCTACTGTGACAGCTGTCCTCCAAGATGGTCCTGAGGATTTTTGCTCCTCCTATTCATTCCCTTATATACAGTAATCTTATATAATCTATATAGGGACTTATATAGTCCCCTGCTACATTAAAAAGTACTGATCTGTGTAACTAATAAAATATCATGGAAATGATGGAGTTTGATTCCAAGACAAGGTTGTAAAAGTCATTTCATTATTTTTTCTGCCTTCCCATCTTTTGGATAACCTATTCTGGAAGAAGCAAGCCACCATGTTGTGAGGAAACACAAACAGCCCTCTATTGAGGTCCCTGTAGCAAGGAACTGAGGTTTCCTGCCAACAGCCAGTGCTGCATTACCAGAGTCATGTGAGTGAACCATCATGGAAGTGAATTCTTTAGCCTTCATCAAGCCTTCAGATGCCTTGACCATGGCCAACTTCTTGACTGAATTTTTTCGAAAGACTCTGAGTCACATCCATCCAGGGAAGCCAATCTTACACTCCTCATTTTTAAAGATAGTTTGTTGCACAGCAACAGATAACTCACACATCTATTCAATAAAATAAGTGAAACCTAACTCCATCATGTGCTTTAGATTCACATTCAGACAAAAATACTGATCATCTAATATAACGTCATATACTTTGTGAACTGTTTCAAAATAAATTATTTTGTTCACTTTTTATGGTAACTCTAGTTTGGATGCATAATTTTCTTTTCTTTTTTTTACATAGTAGAACGCTAAGGCTACATAGTAGAAGGCTAAGGCTCAAAGAGGTAAAGCAACTTAACCGTGGCCTCATATCTAGAAAGTGAAGAAGTTAGAGCTTGTACCTGGTTCTCACTGACCAGAGATCCCATGTTCTACCTGCTAGCTAGTGTATAGTTTCAAAGGATATATGAAATGAGAAGAGCCATAGTAGAAGGCTATGGTGCTCAGATGAGATAACACCAGATCTTTACATTCCTACACTAGTACAACCAACTATTTTACACCTTGATTAAAAACATGACATTACTGCCTAATCTGTTTTCTTTTGTGTTTCACTTTATTTTTCCAGAATTCTTTTTAGGACAAAATATCAATGAAAAAACATTGATTATGGCTATTGTGAGGGAATAGGGTTTGTGGAAGTTGGTATAAAAGCTATTATTATGTGTTTTATTTGGGTATGTAGACAGAGATACAATCTTCATCTCTTCACATGATCACAAAGTCACACTTAACAGATCTTGCAGACATCTATATACTTGACTACAGTATTACATAAAAACAAAATCCACATTAGGGCATAAGCTGTGTTTTATGTTCACCACTGTACCCCAATGCTTAACTCCATAGATGTGGTAGATACTCAACAAAGTAGATGTTGACTACTACAACATATGATGGGTAGGCAGCTTTATAAAATGGACTTTTACTTCCAAACCAAGATAAAGACTGTCAGTATAATTTTTACAAATATATTTTCTACTATGTAAAAAGAAATGCAAGAATCTGAAACAAGTAATTCAAACATGAGCACATTTCTTCATGGGGATTATTCACCTTTTATACAGTAGTACTAGTGAATGGCACCCAAAGTCTGAACCCTATTATTTTTACTCACATTAAAGAAAAAGCTTTGAAAGGTAGAATGGTGAGATATTACTCTGTCTTTTTTATGCCATGGCTACATGGCATTTCTTTTTTTTTATACCTCCTCCTGGATGAACTTACTTGCTTTTCTCATTTATTCTCTGTTAGTATTTAGCGGTCCTGGGTAGCATTATCATCTTGATAAGATAAATATTTCATGTAGAAGTATGTACAGGCAGTATTTAAACAAGTTAAGTTATAGTCCACATAAAAGTTATACTTGTTTGCTGTGTGAACACTTGAAAAGTACATAGTTATAAATACAAGCTTCAGTGTTTTCTATTAGATTAAGGTAGAGAGATTAGGAGATTTTCTATTGCATGTTTAAGTGTTTTAATTACTCTAATCGCTCTTCCACTCTTTTCCACTATAGTCTGTCATGAGTCAAATTCTATTTGGAATACAGAGATTTTTCTGTTGAGAAGAAAATAAAACAGATTTGTTTAACTTAATGTTTTATTCAAATGACTAATAATGGTATCACTGTGTGTGATAATGAGATGATTCTGCTCTCTCTTTTGAGGAATTTCAGCTCACACAATTTTCTGCAGAACCAGGAGATACAAAGAGGATCCCTTTCACTGAGAAATAAGTAAACAGGAAATTTTAACAAGACAACCAGTGTTTTATGCTTAAACAGATTAATAGGAAGACAATAAAGCAGTTTTGTGCTGATGATTGCTTGATTTCTGGTCTTTCAGGAAAAAAAATCTGCCAGATAATTTATGTAGGTTAGACAGAGGACCTGAAAGAGGTCACATTGCCCAAATTAGGTCACTTAGTTTTCTTTGATTCTGAGGAGGAAAATTGGAAGTCAGGCTGCCTGAGTTAAGATTTCGGTTCTGCTACTCACTAGCTGTGGGATTTTGAGTGAGTTGCCTAGGTTCTCTGTGCCTACTTTCTTATCATTAAAATGAGGTTAATGAGGGGCGCCAGGGTGGCACAGCGGTTAAGCGTCTGCCTTCAGCTCAGGGCGTGATCCCAGCGTTCTGGGATCAAGTCCCACATCGGGCTCCTCCGCTATGAGCCTGCTTCTTCCTCTCCCACTCCCCCTGCTTGTGTTCCCTCTCTCACTGGCTGTCTCTATCTCTGTCAAATAAATAAATAAAATCTTTAAAAAATAAATAAATAAATAAAATGAGGTTAATGAGGGGGTTTCAGTCAGTAGAGCATGCGACTCTTGATCTTGGGACTGTAAGTTCGAACCCCATGTTGGGTGTAGAGATTAGTTAAAAATAAATTCTTTAAAATGATGTTAAGGATACTATTTATCCCATAGGGTCATGGTGAAGTTTCAGTAAGTCAACACACGCAAAATGCTTAGACTAGAAACCGACACAAAGTAAGCACTTTGTAAAATTTAGCTACCATTCATTTATTCAACCATAATGTTATTGTCATTGTTAAATAATTCTGTAACTCAGGGAATTAACAGCAGGATCTCTTTCACAGAAGATATCTTCTTGCACTCAGTATGGTCACATGAGGGCTTCAAATTGCCGTAAAAGTTACCAGAGCAAAAGAAAATTCTAATGGATTCCCGTAGAATTTCTCAAGAGGTAATGGGAAAATTCTTCCCAGCCCCATGGGGTTGATAGGAGCTTATTTCTCTTCTCTGCATCATCCATACATATGGCTAAATAGCATTCACATGTGTTGGAAGAGAAACTATCTCCATGTCAGGAGCAGAGGGGTGTAGGAGAGAGAGTTTTGTCCACTCCTTCCATGTGGTAGAATCTCTACTTATGTAATACTCCTGACCTCTCTCTACCCTCACTCACTTAAAAGTGAAGTGATTGGATTTGTAGAGTGAAATAGACACACACACATTATTTTGCATGTTATTTACATTACACTTGATGTTTAAAATCTCCTGTAAACTCATTGACTCTTTAGTCTGCCAGTTTCACTTAGTAAGCGGGCAGCAGGAAGGTCAAGTCAAAGGATCCACAGTAGGATTGTTTCATTTCACAGATGGAAAAATGACAGAGGCCAAGGCAAGTAATTTTCTCAAGACCAAAAAACATGCATTAGTAATACATTAAAACTGCATTCAGTGGCTTCTGATTTTAAGTATATTCTCCAGAATGACAAATTATTTTATTCATTTACATGGGGGGAAACCCTCCAACCATTCATTTAACTTTACAGGCCTCTGTTTTCATATCTGTGAAGTGGGGATATTCCTAGGAAATATTAAATCAAAAGATACAATCTATGTGAAGTGGTTAACAACAGTAGCAGATAATGTTTAGTTAATGTTTGTCATTATTATTATTATTATCATTATTAATAGCATGCCAATCAGAGAAAATATTTGCAAAGGAACATTGCTATCAAAGAACATAGCTCCAAAGAACAGAAAATAATGGGTGTACTGACCTATTGTGTCCATACCTTATGGTGTCAGGAAGTGGAGCTATAATCTGAAACTGGAGCATGTTGAGTTTTTTAAAATATTAAATTTTATTTTACAGAAAGGGGAAGCCACTGATATTTTGATGTTAAAATGTGAGTGTTTGGTTTTGGAAAGCCAATCTGGCAGCAGCGTAGAGACTATACTGAAACTGTAATTGTCTGGAGGCACTGGGCATTGAGATCCAAAAGATCAAAGACCTAATCCTTTTTTTTTTTTTTAAGATTTTATTTTTAAGTAATTTCTACACCCAATGTGGGGCTTGAACTCACAACCCCAAGATCAAGAGTCGCATGCTCCACTGACAGAGCCAGCCAGGTGTCCCGCATTCTAATCAATAAGATACAATACATAAATGTCCTGGAGTCTCTGGAAAAATAATTAAAAAAAAAAAAAGCCTTAACAGTTTATTCTACAAGGAAAAGCTTATTTTTTGAATTGTTTTAGAATTGAAGTAATTAGATTCAGTCTCGTTCCCCCCACACCCTTATTTCTTAGACGTGGAGGGCAAAACATAACCAATTACACGTGAGTTATTCCTTCCAAGGCCCTGGTGTGTTGACATAAACTGTAATTGGTGTTCAGTCATATTTCTTTGTTACCATTGGGTGGCAGATCCTGGTATGTGAAACTCCCCAAAATGAGAAGCAAATCTCTGATTGTAGCTTCAGACCTGTCAAGCAAACTATTAAGATACTTTTCTTAACAAAATATTGCAAGAGTCAGAAGCTATGATTTTTATCAAGTTTTTAAGCTGAGCGGGTTATCATCATCATCAACATCATCACCATTATATATACTTTGAGGGAATGTCAAGTTTGTTTTTACATTTGTGTTTCATTTGGTTTGGCTTTATTTTGTAAATCTGTCCTCAGATCTGAGTTCAACCCCTTGAATAAAGTCAACTCCACAGATTGAACTGTATATGTTTCAGGCTACACTATTAAGACATTTGTCAATTTTCTGTATTTTTGCTTTTATTGAAGTATAGTTGACATAAAATATTATGTTAGTTTCAGGTATACAACATAGTGATTCAACCTTTATATACATTATTAAGTGATCACCACAACAAGCATAGCTACCATGTCACCATACAAAGTTGTTATGTATTTCTAACTATATTCCCTATGCTGTGCATTGTATTCCCATGTCTTATTTTATAACTGAAGTTTGTACCTTTTAATTCTCTTCCCCTATTTCACCAGCCAACCCACCCCCCATTTCTTCTGGCAACCGCCATATTGTTCTCTGTATCTATGTTCTCTGTTTCTGTTTTGTTCATTTGTTTTGTTTTTTAGATTCCACATATAAGTGAAATCGTACAGTATTTGTTGTTCTCTGGCTTGTTTCATTTATCATAATACCCTCTAAGTCCATCCATGTTGTCACAAATGGCAAGATTTCAAGCTTTTTTGTATGGGTAATATTCATATATATATATGTGTATATATATATATACATATATATATGAATTCATATATATTATATATATAATATAACACACACACACACACACACACTGAATCTTCTTCATCTATCTCTTGATGGATACTCAGATTGCTTTTAATTTCTTGGCTGTTGTAAATAACGCTCCAATGAACATAAGGGTGCCTATGTCTTTTCAGATTAGTGTTTTTGTTTTCTTTGGGTAAATGACCGGAAGTGGAAGGACCTTTGTCCCTTATTACAGTCTTTGTTTTAAAGTCTATTTTGTCTGATATAAGAATTGCTATCCCAGCTTTCTTTTGGTTTCCATTTGCGTGGATTATCTTTTTCCCTCCACTTTCATATGTGTGTGTTTTTAGATCTGAAGTGAGTAGGCAGTATGTATATGGGTCTTGTTTTTGTTGTTGCTGTTTCGTTTTGTTTTTTATCCATTGCACCACCCCATTGGAGCATTTTGTCCATTTTCATTTAAAGTAATTATTGATATATATGTCCTAGTGGTCATTTTGTTGATTCTTTTCTGGTTGTTTTTGTAGTTCTTCTCTGTTCCTTTCTTCTTTTGCTCTCTTCCCTTGTGATTTGGTGACTTTCCTTAGTGTTATGTCTGTTCTCTTTTCCCTTTATTTTTTGTGCATCTGTTATAGGTATTTGGTGTGTGGTTACCATGAGGTTCATCTGTAACATACTATGAATACAGCAGTCTGTTTTAAGTTGATGGCAGCTTAAGTTAAAGTACGTTCTAAAAGCACTACATTTTTACTTCCCACACCAGCATTTTATGTTGTTGACCATCATATTTTACATTTTATTATTTTGTGTACTCATGGATTAATTATTGTAGGTCTAGGTGATTTTACTACTTTTGTCTTTCAACTTTCATACTAGCTATGTAGGTGGTTTATCCACTATATTTACTATATGTTTACTATATAAGATTTTTCTTTTGTAATTTTTTTATTTCTAATTGTGAATTTTCTTTTCCAATTGAAGTCCCTTTAACATTTCTTGTAAGGCTAGTTTGGTGCTTATGAACACCTGTCTCTTTTGCTTATCTGGGAAAATCTTTATGTCTCCTTTAATTCTGAGTGGTAACCTTGCTGGGTAGAGTATTTTTAATTGTAAGTTTTCTTCCTTTCAGCACTTGGAATATATTGTGCCACTTTCTTCTGGCCTGTAAAGTTTCTGCTGAAAATTCAGCTGATGGCATCATGAGGGTTCCCTTGTATGTAAACAGTTTTTCTTGCTACTTTTAAGATTTTCTTTTTGTAATTGTTGACACTTTGATTAAAATGAATCTCGGTGTGGGTCTCTTAGGGTTTCATCTTGTTTGGGACTCTGTGTTTCCTGGATTTGGATATCTGTTTCCTTTACCAGGTTAGGGAAATTTTCAGCCATTATTTCCTCAAATATGTTTTCTGTCCCTTTCTCTCTCCTCCTAACGTGTGTTAGTATACTTGTTGTCTTGTTCTTTCATTTGGAACATATTCCTGTCTCTTCATTTTGCCTCTATGTTTGCTTCTATATACTAGGTAGATCAGTTACACTTTCTGGTCTTGAAGGCATGGCTTTACGCAGAAGTTGTCCTGTGGGGCCCAATGTGCAACCCCTCTGATTACCCAAGCCAGGTACCCGAGGAGGATCCCCTATGTGGGCTGTGTGCACCCTCCTGTGTGGCTAGTTTGTGATTTATGCAGACTGTCTGGTGTGCAGGGCTGTTTCCCAGTGTGGCTGTTTGTAAGGCCTGGCTGTGACTGCTATGGGTGTGCTGGTGAATGGGGCTGGCCCCTGGCCCATCTGGCTGAGTGGCTGGCCATGACTGTTTCAGTCTCACTTGTGGGTGGGACAGGCCTCTGGCATGACTTGCTGCAGCAACTGTTATAGGCGTTCTAGTGGACAGGGCTGGCCCCCCAGGGCAGGGACACTTGGGAGGAGCTCTGGTGCTGGCTGAGGGTGCCTGCCAAGAGTGATGGGGCAGGGAGCTGCTTGGCAGGGTCTCTGGGCTGGGCAAGTAGATTGGGCAGGGTGAGTCCATAGGAGAACACCAGAGAAGCATGAGTAGTGCTACCATAGTAGATGTAGAGTGCTGGAAATACCCCTTAGCCAGATAGTTAGAAGGGAAGAGGGAGAAGGGAAGGGAAGGGAAGGGAAGGGAAGGGAAGGGAAGGGAAGGGAAGGGAAGGGAGAAGAGAAGAGAAAAGAGGAAAGGAAAGGAAAGGAAAGGAAAGGAAAGATGAGGGAAGAGGGAGGGAGGGGAGGGAAAGGGAAGGGAAGGGAAGGGAGAAGAGAAGAGAAAAGAGGAAAGGAAAGGAAAGGAAAGGAAAGGAAAGGAAAGGAAAGGAAAGGAAAGGAAAGGAAAGAAAAGAAAAGAGGTGCCACCGGGGCTTCTGTCCTCTGAGAACATTCCAACAGATCCCGGCCCCTCCCCAAAATACCTTAGTCATGTGGATCTCCTTCATGTGTCAGTAGATCTTCTTCGTGTATCACCGAGGCACTTTTCACTTTTCAAACTGCTGCATCTGTTCTGGGAGTCCAAGCAAGTGAGATTGTGTGGGTGACCTTTAAGAGCAGAATCTCATTTTATTTCTTCTGGCATNNNNCTATTGGTTCTCAAAGCCAGGCATTATGGGAGCTCCTCTTCCCAGGGTAGGTCTCCAGGTCTGTGAAGCCCAATTTGGGGCTTGGGCCTCTTGTTTATCAGGGAGGGCCTGTATGGTATGATATCCCTCCAACATGTGGGTCATCATGTTGGGCATGTAGGTCCTGACTAGACAATGTCTCTGTCCCTCCATCTCATTTCAGTCTGGCTTTTTCTTTATATCCTTAATTGTATACGATCTCTTCTGCTAGTCTTCAGTTTGTTTCTCAGAGATATTTGTTCTATATGTACTTATAGTTTTGGTGTGTCCTGGGGAAGGTGAGCTCAGGATCTTCCTACTCTGCCATCTTCACCCAACCTCAAGACACATGTTAGTTGTGAGAAGTCATAAACATTCATTGAAAATCATTACCACCTTAAAATATGGATGATTATCTTTTTTTTCTCCTTTAAATTTTCTTTATTTTAAAAAAATTCTAGGGGCGCCTGGGTGGCGCAGTCGTTAAGCGTCTGCCTTCGGCTCAGGGCATGATCCCAGCATTCTGGGATCGAGCCCCACATTAGGCTTCTCCGCTAGGAGCCTGCTTCTTCCTCTCCCACTCCCCCTGCTTGTGTTCCCTCTCTTGCTGGCTGTCTCTCTCTCTGTCAAATAAATAAATAAAATCTTTAAAAAAATTCTATAAAGATTAATAAATAATCCATCATAATTTAGAGCCCAACAACTTTTGGAAGGCTTTCTCAGACATGGGAGATGCCCTGTGTTTGAATCCCACTTCACTAAGGAAGAAGCCAGAGAATCACTCTTCCAGTCTTTCTTGCATCTGGGTACAGGCTCTTCCACCCAGATGTACCCGTGCAACATTTTAACTTGGAAGATAGTAATGTGAAGGAGATGCTCTCTGGAATTGCTTTTTCAGGCAGTAGTGGCAGAAGTACTAAAAGAATATTTCTGGTCCAGGATCTGCTAGGGAGACTGCAGGTCCTCACCTGGTAGAGACTGTGGTGGTCACCACTGGAGCTGCACAGTTGTGCCGCTGGGGTGTGTTCCTGCTCATCCAGACTCCATCCTCCTCCCTTCCTCAATCCTCTATCACATTCCATGAATTATCTCATCTCACTTAATAAATTTCTTTTCCATTTAAATAGCCAGAATGAGTTCCATTGTTTGCAACCAAGTATCCTGATCTGAATATGTATTTGTCTACACGGAGGCATGCAGACATCTTTTAAAATACAACATGACTGCCACCAACTCCACCATCTCTCTCTTCTTAGAAAGTAATTATTTATTATTATTTATTTTTTCATTCATGTGACAAAAAAAAAATGTTTTGAGTGCCTATTATGTGTGAGGCACATTAGGCATTGACAATATAGACATGGTCCCAGCCCTTTTTGGATATAGAGCCTGTATGTACTTTCCTATATAGTTCCTATATCTACTTTCATATTGATGCCTGGGAATAATTTTTGCGATAACATATATGTATGTGTGCCTTTGATAACAATATTTTAATAAAGTTATTTTTACTTCTAAGTATTATAATCCCTCTTGCAAGTTTTCACGTGTGTATCAGAGAGCATGAAATAGATTAATGGGAACATTTAGTGAACTGCTGATATAGTAATATTGTTTTCTAGGAAATCAAATATCTGTGTTGCTTCCTACTGCGTGGAAGCCATTTTAACTTGGCTTGTGCCTCTTTCTAAAAGCATTTAAAACAGCTTTGATTTTACTTGCTGGGGAAAGAGAACAGGGCTTAGAAGGATAATACACATCAGCAATTAGAATAGGAAGATTTTTATTTGTTTGTTTTGTATCTTTCTATATTTAAGAATATCCCATAAGTGGCATGCATTATTTTTTAATAAATGGAAATAAAATATCATTTTAATGAAAATTAGTGAAGAAATAAAGAACAGAAAGATGAGAAAGGGAAATAAGGGAAGGAAGGGAGGGACTTCACATTGTGCAGACTGGACACAAACAAAAATTACATGAAACACGGAAAAGTATCATCAGAATTAGGAAAAGAGAACAGGCCAGATCAGAAGACAGTAACCATCTGATATATTCTAGCTAATAATTTGCATAAGAAATTGGGTGAGAAGAAGCTGGAAGTTTCTCTCAAATCTCACATTAATGTGTTTATAATTGGAGGTTTGATGAGATTTAGGGGGATTTAAGCCAATGTATGATATTTCCCTGTAAATAATGTTCTTTCACAACCTTGCCACTAAGGCTGAGCCATGTCTTATCACATATAACAAAGATGACATCATCCATAGTCTTGGGGTATCAATGCAGAACTTCAGAATGCCAGATGTTGTGGAGAGAGAAGATTCTTAAATATCTTTAGATTCCTTCATATCAAAAGTCCGGCTGATTTAATCACAGAATTTTGCATAAGAGAAGTCTGTGCCAAAGAGAAAAAAGTGAAAAGCCCCACTCTTCTACCCAAGTGAGTTGTGGAAAGAAGGGAGTTGAAAGTAGAATGTGGAGGAGTTCTTATATCCTTGATCTCTGTTTCTTACAATAGAAATCCAAAGTGGGGCCATGGTTGAAATATTCAAATTAATAAGTAGGAGATCAGGAGATAAGGGGAGAGTAAAATAATGAAGGTTTTAGACCTTGATGCTATCTCATTACCATGGGGAAAATAGCACAACTTGTGGGTGGTGGTAGCTAGATAGATGAGCCCCACATAGTGTCCTGGCTCCTCATGCAATGTGTCATGTAGAAAAAATTTAGAAGTTCTTATGTGTTCTTGTGATGGAGAACAGAGTGCTGAGAAGCACAGGGACTGACAGAGGCCTGGAGAAAAGAGCCTGCCATATGCTGGGGACTCCAAGGCTGGGACAAATGGCTGGGATCACTGACTGCTGAGGTGACTGCCAGTGTGTCAGGCAGCATCAGTTTTATTTCAGACATCACTAGTCCAGGGAACCAACCAGAATAGCCACTTCCCTTAGAGAGTACAGGAATCCAAAATTTACAGCTTCCATCCTTTCCACAACTAGGGAACAAGGTGCCATGAAGCCTCCCCACTTACATACCAAAAATCTTCTTGGAGGAGCAGTGGAAAGGAGGGGACATCTGAAACAATGAAATTAAATTATTGGAGAGAGCACATTTCTGTGATTGGATACCATTTCTTTTTCCTTGTTGACCATGAGATAGAGGCTCCCAAAGAAGATTGGAATTAGGAAAAAAAAACACAGAAATTAGTTTTCTTTGCACATCTAAATGTAATGTGAGTGATTTTTTTTTTTACCTCACTAAAATTGTATGCAAGTGTGCTCCATAGAATACATATGTTCTTCAATGTCAATAACTGATTTATAGCATTTATAAAATCTCAAGGCAAAGAATTGATCAGATAGTATTTTATCTTTTGGTTGGTTCTCCTTAAATATTTTTTATCAAGATTCTGATGCCTAGAAGGAGAAAAATCAGATGAGTGGTACTTGCTAATAGAATGATGTCTTATCTAGGTTTACTTCAAATAGCTAAGATCATAAACAAAGTTTTAGTGACCCCTCCTATACCTACCCATTAGATATTTCTTTGTCTAGCTATGTCTTTCTTTCAGAAACTCCCAAGTCCCAAAGGAACTGTTTAGTGGTTGCCACGATTGTGGCTATCGGGATTAAGTTATTAATATTTTCATTCTTTTAAAAACATTTAAAATATTACAGCTTTTTTTAGACAGTTAATATAGTGTGTGTTGATGTTTACAACATGTCGTAAGTTGAACCACAACTAAAAGTTCACTGTATCCCTACCAAAAATCAATCGAAGGAAGGGTAATTGAGTTAGCCTTCTCGTGACTTAACATGGCATGTCCATATTAACAAATTTGCCTTAATAGTGTAGTCATGCATTGTCCCCAGGACATGGGGTAATGATTTAATAAAATGAAGCGGACAGAATAAGATCAATGACTAACATATGAATAGTTGTTTATGCCAATTGTTTGGTGTTGAGAAAAAGAGCCTGGAACTTAGAGTCAGATAATCTGGATTTAAGTCTTTGCATTTCCAGTTTTTTATTCATGTGCGTTGGGTAAGTCACTTATTCTCTCTGAACTTCAATTTGTTCATCTGGACAAGGGAAATCATAGCTCACAGGACTGATGAGACAATGTAAACCATGATTGGAGAGCAGAGGCTCCGTGCAGTACTTTAAAACACTTCCTGAAATATCCATGTGATTATGTTCATCATACCCTTCCATCAAAGGGGAAGTGGTTCTGTTGTCTAAGGTCAGGCAGAAAGCTCTCTTCATTTCTGTAGAACATTGATGAACACTTCTTAATGGGGCTTTACAAATTATTTTATTCAAATGCCACTTTTTGCTGTAAAGCCACATTTCGTTTGCATGACTCATGCGTTACTTGGCAAAAGGCATGACCATATAGTGAAATTGCTAGATACCCAACCCCTTTTCTTCACCAATCATTGGGAAACGGTCTACTTCTCAGAATATAGGAGAATGGGAAGAAATTTTAAAATGATGAAAAAATACAGAGGAAACTGTTGTTTATCTCTTTGAGTTGGAAAATATGAGGCCATCTGGATTCCACAAGACTATTTTATTTTTACCAGACCTGGTTCTTCAAACATCTTACAGGCAATACCGTCTTCCCTGGTGCCTGACACACATTCTCAAGCCCATCTTCCACAATATTTTAATCACCTAATTTTCTTCTTAAATCCCCCAAAGGGTTTCCAGTTCCCTTTTGAATCAGGTTAAAATCTTCTGATTATTCATAATGAATATTGCCCTCTTACCTCCCAAGTCATTCTGATTTCCTTTTAAAGATCGATTTACCCCCCTTGGGAAAGTCACTCAAACATTCTCCTATATGTGTCATACCTCCTTCCATCTCTCAGACAATCTAAATGCTGTTTTCACTGCCTGAAATGACTGTTCTCATCCTCTATCGACTAAATTCTGCTCAAGGCTTATCATCTCCAAAACCTTTCTCAGCTTACCCTCTTCATTCACTTGGGTCGCTTCACCCCTCTCTACATGGATGCATCTGGCTATATATGTTTGTTCCTGTATTACCTGTGGTATTCTGTGGACGTTCAGACTTAGATTACATATGAGACACTCGGAGACATGGAACAAAGTAGAAGAGGCACCTGCTCTCTGAAGTTCACAAAAGATTCCATGACAGAAAAAGTCAGCTTTAAAAATCTGCCACGTGCCAAGAGTGGACAACTATCTCCACATAATGCTAGTTTGCGATGTCTGTCTTGCCCAGCCCTCCACTGTTTTGCCAGAGGGGCCAAACATGGGAGAAGGGGAGGAGCGAGAGAGAGGAAGGGACATACTCAAGCTCCTTGTCCAGAAGTCCAGCTGAAGGAGGGGAGAACATTTAGATTTAAGTCAAATTTGAAGTTTTGATTATCACAAGGGACTGTCACTGGATAACTAATAACTGAATTGAACAATAAAACAGTAGCTAATTACTAATCGCTGAATTGAGATTGTGTTTTTCCCTTTTCTGTATTTCCTAAGGGTGACCAGGAAATCATAAGGCTGCTCAAGTTTTTATACTAAGGCTGGAGAAGGCATGTCCCCGTCTGAGCCACTTTAAAGATTCTGTGGGAGAAAGAAATAAAGTATCTTTTATGGCCAAGTGCTCATAAGTCCTGCTTGTATAACATGACATGATTTTTCCACTTTCAGTAGGATTTATCTTTATAGTGTAGGGTAAAGAAATGCACTGAAACTTTCTATTCTCTCCTACCTTATTCTTCATGTGTCTGGAAGTGTCTATGTATGAGATATCAGACTTAAGGTTAGAAGCTAAGAACTGAACCATTTTCAGCTATAACATCAATTCATACTCAAAGTTGGAATGAATTTCTGATTAAATGAACCCGAGCTGAACTGAGCATCATTTACGAAGAAGTAATGCCAACATTTTTGTTTGTTTGTTTTAAAACCCAGTGAGAACTTCTGAACAGAAACCAACCCTATATTTTGAAAACCACTGAACCAGAATAAAACTAGAGCATCAGAATAGTTTCTGAAATAAACTTGAACCAAATTGATATTTTATTAGATCCAAGTCCCTGGTTAAGATAAAGTGTGTGGTCATGTAACAGAACAAAGTTAAATAGCCCACCCAGAGATTAACAATGTGGCCTTTCACTCATTAGTACCATATTTTAAAACTAAAACAACTGAGATGGCTTTCCACAAACCACTACAATATACATGAATAGAGTTCAGGATCATTTCTTTAGGAAAGAAGGTTTGAGCCTAAAAAGGTCCAGTGATTTACCCAAGACCGTGTAGAATGTCAAAGAGGTGGGATGTTTCAAACACAATTTTCCTTTGGGTTTTGCCTAAGAAGGAACAGGCAAGCTCAAAGCTATAATCTAATTCATATAAAACTCATTAACTCTGGGAATACTTCAAGTTATTGACATTGATGGTTACCAGTGGTAGAGGCTGTCAAAAAGAGAATTTTCATTCTCTTTACCAAATGAGTAAAACCGTTAAGGAAAGCTCTAGTGATTCTTACTTAAACATAGTTAAATCAATGAGGATTCTTTTTCTCCTAAGAGCAACTCAAAAAATGAGTAGCAGTTTTTCTCCCAGATTAGTCAATTGGTAGTATCTCCACCAGAACCTTAAATGTTTCCACAGTGGACTGACCTGCACATGTCAGAATGTGTAACTTTATTCTTGCTGCCTATGATTCAGTGAACTAGAACCATGGCCACGTTTAACTAGAGGGAGGTCCAGGTGTGCCATTGGCTTAGACACATGATCCCAGTCCTGACACATCCCTGGAACGCTTCTGTGTGACTACGAATTACATTTGCCACTGTTTCTTTTATTTATTAAAGGTAATAAAGTGTTACCTACATGTCCAAGGCAAGTGACTATTTTTATCATACTTCTTAGAAGCTGCCATTTGGAGGCCTTTAAATACAAGAAATTTATTCAGTTCTTTTCATATTATATAAAAGCAAAGATTGTTTTAAAAAAGTCATCCATTCATGAAAAACAGTGGCCCAGGTTGTTAATTAACAAAGTGTGTGTGGTTTTTTTCCCTCTAGAACATTTCAGTATGTAATATCAAAGGGATGACTCCATTTTAAGTAATAAACCCCTTGAAATTATAACCGTTTTCAAGTAGTGGTTAATTATTTTAAATGGATAGGAAGTAAGCATCTATGTGCCATTTTCTCTTTAAAAACTGGTAATTAGGGGTGCCTGGGTGGCTCAGTTGCTTAAGCATCTGCCTTCAGCTCAGGTCATGATCTCGGGGTCCTGGGGTAGAGCCCTACAACTCGTTCCCTGCTCATCCGAGTCCGTTTGTCCCTCCCCCTATGCTCGTCACCTCACTCATGCTTGCTTTTTCTCTCTCTCTCTCTCCCAAATAAATAAATAAAATCTTTTAAAAAATAAAATAAGTAAATCAAACCTGGTAATTGTTGAACTATTTTGCAGAAGTTGACTTAAGAGGCTTTAGGGTGTCTATGAATTCCTATAAAAAACTGCTATTCTTTGATAATAGAAAAAGAACATTATCTAATCCTGAATGTTTGTATTAATGTAATTATTAATAAATTCACTGAACATTTTTATTACTTTATTGTCCCCAATGGATTACAAATCTAGGTAATAGTACTGTAGAATTTATGATTTTTTTTCTTCTGATGCTCAAGTGGGATACATTCCTAATCCTACAAGTTGCTTTAGCAGCGATGCTTTCCATGTTTATCTCCTGGGCCATCATCCTGTACCTATAATCAACTCACATGCAGGGCAACTTTACATGTAGCTCAGGTACGTGCACCCACCTGAGTGCTGTGACTTCAGGGGTTCCCAAATAGAGTCAACAGCACAAAATGCCTCTCCTTCCTTTCCATTTCCCACACTGTATGTCTACAACTAGCAATTATCTGACCCATGAGTAGTGGATTTTCCATTGCTTGTGAAGGGAGGTCCACGTTCCATCAATTTGGGACCCTGACTGTTAAGTGCATTGTGTGCTCATCCAGTTCTCTTCTACCTGCCTTTGCATCTCAGCAATGGACTCAGGGATCAATTTGTCACTAAGTAGAAAGAAGATAAGGAGACTTGGATCAAGAAAATGTAACATCCATTTTCTCTACGTTATAGTCCCTTTTTCCATCTGTGGATTCTAAGCCAGCCATTCTTGGGACATAGTTTCTATCCTAACAGGAAACATATAAAACCTAAAGCAAATTATATGCCATGGAGAACATTGGCTCCGATAAAGGGATTTCTTGGAACTGTGTTTTACTCATATGGAGTAGACTCTCTGCCTGGGTTCCAATTTTCTTTTGCCTAATTTCTAATATTGTAATGCCCAAACTCAAAGAATGGCATAGTTACTACTTATCCTTAATCTTCAAAGTTGACCTTGTCCTTCACAATGTGCTAACATCAATAGAATTTCAATCTAGTATCCACCACCCCTTGTAATTCCGATGATTATTACCTACACCAGTCTCACCTATTTCTGACACTTAATACTGCTTTTATGTTAGATTTATGGATGTACATTCACACTGGAGGGTTTACATAGGTCCAGACATCTGTATCCATCCATCCATCCATCCATCCATCCATCCATCCATCCATCCACAGTTTCTGACAGCTGATATTGATTCTGTACCCCCTTGCATCCAACCTCCTTAACCTTACCCTTCATCTCTAGACTCCAAGCTCCTTATACTAAGTTAATCACAAGTTTTTGGAGTAGTCAGTCCAAGGAAGAAAACATTCAATTATAAAAACACATACTACATGAATAAGACATAACTCTTACTGTAATATTCACCTTTTAGAAGAGTACACTTGTTAACATAAATATATGTCTACATGATAGAATTTCAGGTACTGTGACCCAAAAAAGTGTGAAAAATTTGGATCTCCATAAAGAATGAACTTGGGGTCAGGGGACTGAGTCTTTCCTAAAGCTCTGTGCCTTATCCTTGCTTTCAGATCAGCCCATGGCCATCAGCACTATTCACACCCTACCCTGTACCAGAAATACAAACATAGTATCCTGTGTAAGCCATGTGTGCAGGGTATTCAGGCTTTGATTCTTACTAAAATACAAATATTCTTGGGCAAAGTGACCACTTAAACTTATATCAGCTATTTAATGCTTTTGGGTAGAATTTCTATTTTTGTTCTGATAGCAGGGGAAGAATAAATAGATTTAACACTTGGAATCTGTGAAGAGATAGGGGTTTAGAAAGAAGCAGCTAAGGCAACTAACAGTAAGCTTAACTTACTTTAAAGCCTTGCTGAGGTTGGTTTGAGTTGCAGGAATAAATTATTTGGAAATGCTTAACCAAGTACTATTCTGAATCTGCATGAGTCAGTGATTGAGGGGAGAAGACTTCCAGGGAATCATAAGCATTGCAGGGAAAACTATTTTCTGGCCCTCACTGCAGTCACGGCAATAAGAAATAGCTTGCAACTATTTTTTTTTTTAAATCTGTAAATCAATTAATTCAATTTAATGGTATTCATTTCAGCTGCATCTGGATTAATTCTGAAAGTAATTTCTGTGGTGTAACATTGGTATTTTTAATTTGGTTGTCAACTTGAGATATTTATTAGTTAAAGCACTAGGAATTGTTTTCCTAATTGGTTGGATAAGGATTCCTATGTGACTAGTTTTATCAATGCCAACCTCGCATTTATTTACCTTGCTTTTTTGGATAATCCCAACCTGGTGGCTAACTGACTTTTATGTCTTCTTGTTACCATTTAGGTTTTTACTGATTAGTAAGGACTGGATCATGTTATTAACTCCATTTTTGTCAAAAGGATGCCATTCTTCAGGAATACTGCTCCTCTTCCTCTCTCTCTCTCTTTCTTTCTTTAACACACACACACACACACATAAATTGTGAAATCAATGATTAATGGCAATAATCCTATGGTTAACACAGCCTGAGAGTACAACTATGTTAATAACTTTATGCACTCTCACCACCAACTCACACAAGAAAAATTGTTGTGTTTTGTGCTGTGGCATGTGGTTTAATATCTTGAGAAGATTGTTATTATAAAAATAATAAATTATATTGGTATGGTTATTTTCAGTTTATG
Organism: Ursus maritimus; assembly: GCF_017311325.1. NCBI lineage: Eukaryota > Metazoa > Chordata > Mammalia > Carnivora > Ursidae > Ursus > Ursus maritimus. Next base: position 52,034,231 of record NW_024424452.1, read on the forward strand.
AAATGTTTCACATCATCTTATTCATTCTCACTATAACCCAGTTATATACACAGTGCAAACATTATTATTGTTCACACGCATGTATGTTTGCTCATGCATGTGGACACACACATACGTACAGAATATTTTACCCAAGTTTATGCAATTAGATAACGGCAGTGCAGGGACTCCAATCAAGTTCTCCCAACTTCCATTTCAATAATATACCTATCCAGTTTTCAGCAGCATTTTTATTGTGGGTATAATCCAGTAGGTATACAGGTATAATATACTCCATAAAAAATATGTATACAGGGGTGCCTGGGTGGTGCAGTCTGTTGAGTGTCTGACTCTTGGTTTCAGCTCAGGTCATGATCTCAGGGTCCTGAGGTGGAGCCTGGTGTCTTAGGTTCCATGCTCAGTGGGGAGTCTGAGATTCTTTCTCTCCCTCTTCCTCTGCTCCTCCTCCCTGTGCTCTCTCTCACACTTTCTCAAATAGTATATATATATATATGTACAACTTTACAAAACTAATTTATTCTGAAATATATTTGCTGAAATTAATATAATGCTTTCTTTTTAAATGTGAATAATTTCTCCTTAATTTATCTTTTGCAACAACAAAAAATTGATTTTTTACACAGGAATTTTAAGAGTAGGAGCAACTCATTTATTTTCTGCTTGAATTTCACATACATTTGATACCAAAAATGAGTTACAGGCTAATATAATCATAGAAATATTTTAGGACACAAAAACAAAGTATATTCTTGATTTTCTACTTGACCTTACCTGCCATACTTAACCTTTCTGTTGGAACTTCCTCCATCTGCAAAAAATTCTGCATAATTATACCATTATTATCTCATCAGTATGCAGGAATTCTAAGTTCTTTTGGAAATAAGAGACTACCACAAACACCAGGACTCACTACACCCCAATTCAGGGTGGTAAGATTCTTCATGATTGTCTAGGGGTGCAGAAACCTGACATTATTGGCGATAATTCAAGATGGCAGCATATGAAGAATCTTAACTCACCACTGTTGATGGATGTAACAAATCTACAGCTACACAGGAGATAATTCCCTCGGAAAAAGTCCTGAAAACTAGCCAAATAGCTCTTCCACAGCAAAGGATAAAAGGGCCACACCAAGAAGGGTAGGGGAGGCAGAGATGCAGTCTTGCCATAAACACCCCCCCCAGCATGGTGACCCATAGTTGGGAGGAATCTCAGAAATGCGAGTTCTCCCTGAGGAGCAAGGGGTTTGTACCCCACATCTGGTACCTCAACCCCTGGGATCTGCACTAAAGAGATGGGTTCTCAAAACCTCTGGCTTTGAAGAACAATGGGGCTTATGTCCAGGAGAACCATAGGGCTGTAGGGAATGGAGATTCCACTCTTAAAGGGCTCACTGGAAGACCCACTTGCCCCAGAACCCAGCTCAAAAGCAGCAGTTTGCAAAGCACCTAGAACATATGTGAACGAATCTTAAACATCTGCTGGAGGGGCAGGAGCCTGTTCGCACTGTCTGAGGACTGGGGTGCTGGCGGGCATCATTTTTGTGTTTTCCCTTGACCTTGCTAGGGCCAGCAGTGATGGGCATCATTTCTACACCCCGCCTGCATTATATCCTGTCTCTAACGTGCTAGTGTCAGTGGGTGTGCCCTGCCTTTGGTCTGCCCCTGTGGCCCCAGTGAAGCTGGCAGGTGTTCTGTACAATTCACATGCATGTGATGCAGCTCACACCTGTTGGAATGTCTATTATCAAAAGGACAAGAAATAACAAGTGTTGGCAAGGATATGGAGAAAGGGAACCCATATGTTCTGGTGGTATAAACTGGGGCAGTCACGATAGAGAGCAGTATGGAGATTCCTCAAAAAATTAAAAATAGAGCTACCATGTGATCCAGCAATTCCATGTCTGCATATTTATTCCATAAAAATAAAAACACTAATTCAAAAAGATACATGCACCCCTGTGTTCATTGCAGCATTATTTACAATAGCCAAGATAGGGAAGCAACCTAAGTATCCACTGATGAATGAATGAAGAAAGAAAATGTGGTATATATACAATGGGATATTTTTCAACCATAAAAAAGAAGGAAATCTTGCCATCTGCCATTACATGGATGGACCTTGAGGGGATGTTAAGTGAAACGAGTCAGACACAGAAAGACAAATACCCTATGATTTCACCTATATGTGAACACTAAAAAACAAAACCAACCAACAAACAAAGCAAGACTTAGAGATACAGAGAGCATGTTAGTGCTTGCCAGAGGGGAAGACGGTTGAGGGGTGCAAAATGGGTGAAGGAGATCAAGAGGTATAAACTTCCAGTTATAAAATAAATAAGGCATGAGGAAGTCATGTACAGCATGGTAACTGTAGTCAGCAACATTGTATTACAAATTTGAAAGATGCTAAGAAAATGAACCTTAAAAGTTCCCATCACAAGAAAAACAAATGTATGGTGACAGACAGTAACTAGACTTCTTGTGGTGATCATTTTGCATTGTATACAAGTGGTGAATTGTATACTTGAAATTATTGTAAGTTTGTATGTCAGTTATCTTTTTTTTTTTTAATATTTGATTTATTTACTTGAGAGAGAGAGAGTGAGAGAGCGTGTGCATATGCAGGCGAAGGGACAGAGGGAGAGAGACCACCAGACTCCACCCTGAGCAGGAAGCCTGAAGACCTGGGGGCGGGGGCGGCAATCCCAGGACCCTGAGATCATGACCTGAGCCGAAGGCAGATGCTCAACGGACTGAGCCACCCAGGCACCCCTGTATGTCAGTTATCCTTGAAAAAAACCTGACGTTATTGCAGTTACCACCACCATCAGTGCAAAGTTCACTCGTAGATGGCATCACTCTTTCCCCAAAAGCCAAGAGTTAACCTCCGGATCTTCTTTTTTGACATAGCCCCGCAAGCAACCACGACAGAATTGGTGCTCGGATCTTTACTGCTCAGAGCACGGCCTGAAGAGCAGCGGTATTGCTCAAGTGCTTGTTAGACATGTAGAATTTTAGGCCCTGCCCCAGATCTACTGAGTCAGAATCTTTTTTTTTCTTTAAGATTTTATTTTTATTTATTTATTTATTTGGGAGAGAGAGAGCGAGTGAGCGTGCACGAGTGGGAGGGAGGTGCCCAAGGGAGGGGGAGAATCAGACTCCCCACTGAACGGGGAGCCTGATACTGGGCTCCATCCCAGGACCCTGAGATCATGACCTGAGCTGAAGGCAGATGCTTAACGGACTGAGCCACCCAGGCACCCCCGCCCCCCGATTCAGAATCTTTATTAAACAAGATTCCTAGGTAGTCGGGAAGTGCTTTAAGGTTTGAGAAGCATTCTGTATATGAAATATGTGTTCTGTTCTTACTTCCCTGGCTGGGCCCTCGGAGAAATGTGTCCACAGGGCTGCATGAATGCCATCTTCTGATTGGGAGATGTTTACTGCACATGAGCGGGAGCGGGAGATAATCCTCAAGACCTCCATGGTCTCTCTAATTTTGATGGAAAAGAAAATGGCAAAAGGGACCCTCGCTCCTGGTCTTTCCTGGAACGTTGCAACCTTCCGAGGCTTTGTTGCCGGTGTGGCATAATTGACAACTCTCACTGTCTCTGCTGCAGAAGAGACTGCTTGAACTTGACACAGTTTTGGCTGCCTCTGTTATGTACAGAAACATTAATGGTTAAATCACAAACATCTTTTAAAAAATTTAATTCTGTTGCAAGATGAATTAGGATCTAAACTTAGCTCCAAATGGAATTAAAACGGGGGTGTTTCTTTTCAAACCGTCAGTTTGTTTATGCAGTGGCTTCGGCTCTGAGCAGTATCACCTTCAAAGAGAAAAGCAAGTCTAGCTTAGAGCTGCCAGTTCCCATGAAGCAACCCTAAAGGCCAGGATGCTCCAGGTCCTGATTTGTTTGTGTGGTGTAAACTTATATTTATAGAGTAACACATACATAATACATACCCGACATCTTCCATTAACTTAAAAAGTCAAATGGGTTAACAACTTTTGCAAGAACCATTCTCTCTCCTAACCAAATTTCCAGTTCCTTCTAAAATTACTTGTTGGGCTTCATGGTACATTTTTAGTTATTCTGGAAGCTTTCTGATTAGAGTGTGAGAATGTTCGGGTCCTAGGAGATGCTTCCAGGCTCTCCTCACCATCATTCTGGGATGATTTCACTTATCACAGTGGACCTCTGTCTAAATAATTAGGCAGCAAACAAGATTTGTTGAGTCTAATTTCATTTGAAGTAGGATAAGTGCAGGTGTTAGTGGAAGAAATATTTATTTTCTGCTGCAAAAGAAATAACCCCTTTTGCACTTGAAAACTTTCTTTTCGGCATCGCTGTCCCTCCTGCCGTGTATCTATTGTTTTGTATCTTCATAAACCGTAGTACCGGCTTTTCCAGGATTATCTAACAGTCATGGCAGCAACGTCAACACTTCAAAGAGTTTTAAAGGAAGCTTCTGAATCAGGGTCGCAATGTGAAGAGCAAGTGTTGAGGACATCACCTTCCACTACAAACTGGTTAGACCTGGTGTGCTTTGAGCCCAGAGAAAACACTAGAAGCCTATAGAGAGTGAGACCAGACTCTTTAGTTTTCTTCCCCACCTATACACCTTGGGATCATTAAATGTTTCTGATACAGGAGAATGGGAAAATGTGTTCCCAAAATTCTTTCTTTTCACACCTGTAGAAGGGACAAATGTGCAAAGTCAAAACAGCCCCTTAGCTGGACATATTGTAAATTTTAGGACATTTGAGTACATCTGATTGAGGACATCTGATTACAAAGTAATATTCATGGCCAAATCCCTTCTCTGAACAATTCCTTTGCCCCACCAGAATGTCATGATGTGGATAAGAAGCATGTGTTAACTGACCCAAAAACTTTTTTTTTTTTGGCTTGGTTTGATTTGGAGAATGAGAGCCTTGTAACCCCATGTTTCATTAAAAACAGTTACATTTGAAAAGCAAATTGGTTAAGGTTTAACTTGTTCAACTAACAATCAAGAGAGGAAAATGTGGTTAGCTGCTAAATTTTCATGATGCTGTGCTGACCAAGAGTTTGCATGGTTTTTTTTCAAAACATTTTCTGATTACAAAACAATGACAGTCAATAATGTGTTCTCTCTTTTAATGTTGAAAAGTAAAGAACAAAAGCCCATTGTGCTGGTAATTTATCTCAGGTATTTTGCCCAGGAATAGAATTCCTGAAAAAGTTACAAAGCAAATCATTTTGGGGTTTGGATTATTTCTTTGGACACTCAATATTTTTAGCCATGTGTATGGGGGTTGGAGAAGGGTGGGGTGGCAATCATTTTTAAATATTGCTCATTTAGAGTAACCTACTGGTCTGTAAGTTTCACAATAATGGAAATCACACCTTTGGTGTTCATTCCCTAACCCTCAGTACTTAGCACAGTTTCTGGCATAATACTATATTCTCAACAAAGATCTAGTGAATGAATCAATGAATAACGATCAATTAATAAATGCTTAGGTCCAAGTTGATGATTTACCATAGGAATCAGGAAACATTTTCTGTAAAGGGCCAAAAAATAAATATTTTTGGCTTTATCGATCATATGATCTCTGTCACAACTACTCAACTCTGCCATTCTAGGAAAAGTATCCATGGACAATATCTAAATGAAGATGCATGGAGTGTTCCAATAAAATTTCACTCACAAAAATAGCCATTGAACTGTATTTGGCCTACGGACCATCATTTGCCAACCTGTGGTTTCTAGGATACAATGTCCTCCAGCTTTGGGGTCAGTTATCCTGTCCTTTACTTTGTTTTCTTTCCCTTGGCCTTCATACATTATATGTATGACTCATAAATGTCTTCATATTTATTGAGTAAAACACAGTCCTAGGGCTTTGGACAATATCTAAATATATAAAATATGCTTTCTGAATTCAAGGAACTTTCAGTAGAAAAGCTCCTCTTCCAAACTCATTAATCAGATAAGTCAGTCACTCCTCACTCCAGAGTCAGGGTAAGAAAAAGTCAAGGTTACACCCACCACTTATCAATTGATAAGAAACTATAGGTATGAGGATGTATTTACCTCCTAAAATATCTTTTAACATGTTTTCTTTCTTTTTTTTTAAGTGGACTTTCTATTGAAGTATAAAATCCATATAGAAGTAGATTGCAGTCATAAGTATGGTTTGGAAGAATTTTCACCCTTTAAACAGCACCTAAATCAAGAACTATAACATAACTAGAATCCCCAAAGCCCTTCATACCCTATTCCAGGTGGGCAGGCACTGAAACCAGCACCCCACCCCCCCAGCCCCCCACCCCCCTACCAAGTTAACCATTATTGTGAACCTAACTACATAAGGGTAGTGACATGCCTCTTTTCGGATGCTACCAGACAATCCAGGTGATATAAAAGTTGTTTTGGAAATATAACCCCATCCTTCTTTTAGTGCATGTACTTCAGTTGAGAATGACTCCATTCTCACAGAATCCAAGCAGATTCTGCAACATAAGCCAGAGCATTCAATGTATTCTCATTTTGGGCTGTGTGTGTTTCAGAATAAGCAGGGAAGTGGCTTCTCTCTGGTTGGGTTGGGAATAATGAGGACGTGATTCTGAAGCCCCCAGGGGTCACCACACAGTCTCAAGATACAGTCAACTCCAAGGGTTTCTGAATTTAGCTGTGCTTTAAATGAACTCTGCTTCTGTAGTGTTTAGTTTAATGAGTCAATAAATACTCCCCTCCTCCTTTTTTTAGGCTCAAAGTAGCTTAGGTTGAGAGCAAAATTTCTGAGACAGAGGACCAGGCTGGAATGTATGCATGTTATGGTATAACTTGAAAAAAAAATTGAACAGAGATATGACTTGTAAAAATAAGAACAAATAGATAGAAGAAAGTGGGGGAAACAAAGACCTAAGAAAGAAAAAACAAAACACTTGTATTCAGAGACTTCGGAGGAAAACCAGAGAAGTGTGGTGACACAGATGCTAAAGGACCAAATTCATGTCTTCTTCAAGGGTGGCAAATGTTACAAAGAGGTAAAATATACCATGGAATTTGTTAATTTATTCATTTGCTCATTAATGTCTCTTGTGCACTACTGTGTGTCAGACATTCTAATAGGTGCTGGAGATACACCAAGAAATAAAAGAAACAGAGACCTTGCCCTTGTGGGGCTTATATTTTAGTCAAATCAGAAAAAACCTCAGATCTGATCTTATGGAACAATCCTATAGAGAGCGATTTCATTAAGCAAAACACACATTTTCAAGAACACTGGGAGCGAATGAAAGTCGGCAAGGAAGTGGAGACAGCACATTGCTTGCTGCCAGGCTTTACAAGACTGCTCACTGATTATCCTGTCACCATTTTTTATGGTAGTTATCTTTAATCATACTCGTTTCCTCTTACATGGCACCATGGAAGTGCAAATATTTATTATTTTGGCTATTTCTCTTTAAAAGCCTTTAATTCCAATGGATCTATCAGCATGTTGACTTTATTTAGTAACATTGTGTGGGAAGGTCTCCTCTCTTTCCCACTGCCCTTTATCCAGGGCCCACGGCAGCTAGCACGAAGGCCAGATGCTTCTCCCGCCCTGCTTCATGTGAATAGCACTACTGACATGAATCATACTCACAAGTTGTGGCTTTTAAAATAGGCTCAAGTGTGATGAACACACAGGAGATGACTTTCATAATTCTAAATCTCTTCTCAGATTCCCAGAAGGCTGGGAAGTCTCTTGTTTTTTGTGAGGGTTGAGGCATGGGGAGGAAAAATCATGCATACGTTTCTGTTGTTCCTCCTAGGAGGAAAAAGATCAGGAGAACTGCCGTTGACAATTCCATACAGGTTAGTCTTCAATTGCATCATAAACATTTTGGCAGGCAACACTGTAGTTGTCTACTTGTGCAAGGGGCCTCTGGTTGCTGTTACTGAGTGCCTCCACTTTATGAGTGGGCTCCTAGGCAGTGAGCAAGAGCCAGGTGAACAGATTTGATTATTCACAACATATCTACACTCCAGTTCATAAGCACATTTGAGACAGGATAAGGAGACCACAGAAGAGTTTCTGCTGTATTTTATGGATGGTGACTATGTTATTCAAGTAGATCATTTGAGGGCCCCTGGGTGGCTCAGTTGGTTAAGTGTCTGCCTTGGGCTCAGGTCATGATCCCAGGGTCCTGAGATACGGTCCCACATTGGGCTCCTTGCTCAGTGGGGGGCCTGCTTCTCCCTCTCCCTCTCCCTCTGCCTACTCCCCCTGCTTGTTCTCTCCCTCTCTTTGTCAAATGAAGAAATAAAAATCTTTTTTTAAAGAATAGGTCATTTGATACCCAATTATATAAAAAAATTATATAAAAGATATACGAATTATCGATTCCTAAGGAAGCAAAGTGCAATAAAGATACGTTAAAACTCAGCTAAACCTGATTTACTCATTGATGTTTCAGAAGTGATTCAAAGATCCAAAGTTACTGAATTAGGAGCTACCGAATGTTGAAGTATCTGTATTTTGAACCTCATTTTGCTTATGCCCTATAGATGAATAGAAGTGACTATTCTCTATATGATGGAAATCCAATATTGCTATGGATCTTGAAATGTATATGTCTAGTTACATCATGAAGACAATATTCCACAATACCAATGAACTTTTTGGAAGTACTCAACTTTTGATGACTCATATAAGCTGATTTTAAATAAAGAAATGCAGATAAGTTTAATTAAGTAGAAATTTCCAACTCATCTAGTTCACAAATTTAGTTAACTAGAAATTTCCAACTCATCTAGCTTAGTATGCTTTTTGGCTGGAAATAAAACATTATAATACCAGTAAATATGAATTAATAGAGACCGTATACCCTAATTAAGACAGACTGAAAACAAAACAGCAAAACAACACAAAACAAAATTTGAATGTTAGATGATTGTTAATCTTCTCTTATTCTCTTATTGTACGTTATATAGATTTTGCATATGTAGATTATTGTCCCTTTTTTGTCTTGTTTTGTTTTGTTCATTGTTTTTACTTGATTCTCTTTTGCAAGTAGATCGGATTAAAATATTCTCAATGTACAACTAATATACATGGAGTTGGGTCCAGGCTTGAACCCAAAATCTGTGACCTTAATCTATCTGGAGCCCTGTTAACATAGCTTTCCACAAGTCTATTTGTATGAGAACCCAAGGGATCCCTACAGGAAATAACATCCAGAGGAAAGGTGCCTCAGTGGAGGGGTAGACTGAGTCCATAGTGAGCACTGAGCACAGTGACTGTCATTTGCTTTTTCATTTTTTTTAAGGCTTATTTATTTTTTTAGAGAGACGGGGAATACGAGAGGGAGGGGCGGAGGGAGAAAGAGGGAGAATCTCAGGCAGATTTCCACATTAAGTGCGGAGCCCAAGGCAGGGCCTGAGATCACGACCTGAGCTGACCAAGAGTCAGATGCTTAACTGACTGAGCCATCCAGGTGCCCCCACTGTCATTTGCTCTTCACACAACAAAGGCCCAGGACGTCCTAGGCCAAAATGAAGGTTAAACAGAATGAAGGGAACTGCTTTCATTCAAATCTCCATGAGTTATTGGGAATGCAAGGCAGCCCTCTTTTTGCAGTATGAAAAGGGAAAGCAGGATTCATCACATTTGGGGATGTATTAACAGCTCAATCATGCTATTTTCTGACAGCAATGACATTGAAAAGGTTGGATTGAGGCCCCATCACAACACACTGGCTTTGGAATCACAAAACAATCTGACACCAAAGACAGTGGACAGCGTTGGATGCAAAAGACCCAGATTTGACTCAGCAGGTAGCAGAGTTTAGATTAGGAGGAAAGGTAGGTGACTCCTGCCACATGAGGCTTTTGGAAATAATAGTCTTGGGCACTTGGCAGTACCATTTTGGTCTCAAAACAGAGGACAACAGTGAGCCAAAGAAATTTTATTTTGTTGGTAATGCAATTTAATTTTATATATCTCAGAGCCTCCACAGCTTCATCCAATTTAGACTCCTAACATGTATCTATAAAGCCAAAAGATCAGAGAGAAGAGCAACATGATTTCTTAAGTGCTCCATTTTCCAAGAAAATACAAGGCTATCTCTCCTTAATGATTTGTAATTAAAATCATTCAGGTAATTATATTTAATGAATAATATCTCTCTTCATCTCAAGGCATCCTGAATGAGTCAGAGGATAAATATACTTGCGTCTCTGTGTTTGCACACCCTTCTCTCCCCACCTTTCCCTTTGTCTCCTACCCCTTCACCCCTTCAAGGAACAAGAGGTTCCATTATTGGAAGCAGATGAGTCAAAGCCCCTGGGTAGATAGACAGAGATACAGTTAAGGGGGCCCTTGTCTGGTAAATTAGATAGCCTCCAGTTCTGTGTTTATGAGATTGTTTTCCCTCACGTGACTGTTAGACAAAACTATTCACCTGTTAACCTCTATGCTCTATTCCTTAAAGCTCACTGTCAAAACTCACCAGGCGGCACATGATATGTGAAACCAGATTTGCCCCAGCTCCTCTGTAAGAGTCTTCAGACCATGCCTTTTCCAGCCCCCACCCCCTTCATCACTACTTTAGGACACCGGCATGCAGCAGCCTATCAGACATGCATTTTCCCTAAGAAACCACATAGAAAGAGAACAGAAAAGAAATGCAAAGTGTATTCTGGTCCCCCGAGTCCACCAAATGATTTCATGAGCCTCTTGTAGATTTGTTTAGGCCCCCATTGATCTTTCCGGGACCTGAAGCTCTAAGCCAATGCCTCTGGCCAATGGTTCTGCAAAATCCTTTTTAAGTGTGTGCGCACTCCACTACAGAAACTCTTTCTAAAGGGATCTGAACTATTACTTTTCAAACCTTTGAGACCCAGATGTTTTCATGGGCCAAGAGCTGTTCTCTGAATTCAAAGGAGAGCTGGTGCTTTTACGGAGCTGAGTAGTGGCAGATGTCCAGCGCAACTCATGTGGTGAGTTCACTGTATTGTGATTTATAAAATGTACCCAATAAAACTAAAAAAATAAAAAATGAAAAATCTGTTCCTTATTTACCCTACAGTGGAAAAAAAAAGCACCATAATGCATTTCTAAGAATGTTTAATTTTATGTGTATGATCATAATCATTTAAACTCTTGCTAGCATTTTTCCAGAAGCCTTTTCTCTCTTAGAAGAGCCAAAACATTTTCCCCACCCTGATTGTCACAAGCAAAAAGTAATAAATAATTTCTTCTATTAGAAGCCTGAAGGCCATTTAACTACGTGGCATACATTTTAAGGGAAATTTGAAAGATGATTTTTTTTTTTAATTCAGACTTTCCAAGAAAAAAATGAAAGTGGATCACATTTAAATTAATATTGGAAATCAGCACAGTTGGGGAGGAAGGAAAAGGAAATTCCACTTTGCCTTTCTCCCAGTTTTTATATATAAATTGCTATATATGTTTTTAAAAGAATAAGTATCCATTCACGTAACACTGTACACATGATTTAGTAACTATTTTTATATCACTAAGAGAAACTAGCTTTCCTTGGGCTATCCAAAAACAATAACATGAACCCGATAGAGACAGAGACTTTGGGTCAGGGCAGAGGCAGAACAGAGAAGGACAGGAAGGAAGGAAGAAAGAACAGATACCCCATTGGCTCGTTTCTGAAAGCAACTCAGTTCCCTAGAGGAACACTGGCTATAAAAGAGAATGACCAACCACTGAGCAATGAAACGTTAACTTATCATCAGGCTAAAGTAAACTGAAGGCTTGGAAATTTTCAGGAAAAAAAATTGTAACAGCAAGGCACTCTTGTAGACTTTACTTAACCAATATCAGATCTTGGTATTTTAATTTCAAGTATGATATCTTCACTTCGGTTTTGCTGGATACTCGGAGTGTTCCACCCTTTTTTGGGATGTAGAACAATTTGGAAACAAAAACAAATCTAATTAATGCTGATATGTGAGATAGATAAGAGGAGGCCATTTACAGCTATTGTAAAAATTCTTAAGATTTATCTAAGACAGTGGTTCTCAACAGAGGAGTTCTTGCCCCACGGAGGATATTTGGTAATGTCTGGAGATATTTTCGGTTGTCGCAATTTGGGGCTGCCACTGGCATCTAGTAGGTAGAGGCTAGGGGTGCTGCTAAACTTCATACAATACACAGGACAGCCCCTCACAACAAAGAAACATCTGGCCCAACATAGCATTTATACCACTGTTGAGAAACCCTGGTGGAGGAGGACAAAAATGTTCATTAGCACAATAGGATCAAGTGCCAAGGTCAAAGCCACTGTAAGCCATCCTTTTCTCAAATGAGCCAGAATGCTAACTATCAAGACAAATAAGTGATGTTCCCTTGGCAAATGTACATGCCACTTCTTAGGTAACTAGAAGAAATCAGCTACAGTTCTCCATGTTGGAGAGACTAAACTGGCATCAGAGTGCCCACTGTCATCAACCGCCCGTGGGACAAGAACCTTCCACTTGCTATTAGGAATGAGCAGTGTTTAAGTGAAAGAATATTTTGACTAGTATTTAGGCAAAGGCCAACGTGCTCAGTTGGCAGAATTCAAAAAAGGACAAAAGGAGAACAATCCTTAGGAATTTCTTGCTGGGGGAGGAGCGGGGATGATATAATACTAAAAGCTTTCATAAGTCTTTGGGAAGATGAGGGGAGGATGATATAGAGAAAGCCATCTGGACAGAGGGGACTTCTTGGGACCTTCCCTTTGGAGTCCCTCTTTTTGAAGGCCTAGGTTTCTAAGGCTTTCTTCCTTGTATAGTAGTAAAGAACAATTTATATGAAATTGCAAACTCTGTCCATCCTACTTTGTGCTGGTTTTGAGATATGACACTCTTTCAGTAAAAGCACTTTTTCACATCCAGGATTGGGGAAAATCAGCAAGGCAGGAAAGTCCTTGTGCATGAATTGTGACTATTTGCCTATGTCACTGCAAAGACCCCCATCCCAGCCCCTTGAGCAATGACTGAAGTTTCTTGGCACAGATGGTAGGACCGACAGACCAAGGACACCAGACAATGATCCTTCTGGAGAGGCAGTATGAGCCATTTCCCTCAGTTCTGATTGCTCTCCTCCAAAATACTTTAACAAGAGAAAAGCAAGGGGCTATGCCACCTTAGAGAATAGTAAGCCCCACCTGAGTAGCAAGGGACTAATTTGTATAAATTGATCATTCAGGGAATTCTGGACATGATCACAAAAATCACAAACTCCCAACACAGACTGCAGATGAATTTTTATGTCATTTAAACACTCTGTATTAACATTCTTCTGACCTTTGTCTCATTACTGATTGCTTAATTCCTTTCCCTTGAAAACCTGTTTCGGTCTGGGCGCCTGGGTGGCTCGGGAGGTTCAAGCAGTGGACCCCTGATTTCAGCTCAGGTCATGATCTCAGGTTGTGAGATCGAAACCCATATGGGGCTCTGCGCTGGGCATGGAGACTGCTTGAGATTCTCTCTCTTCCTTTGCCCCTTCCCCCCCACCATGTGCTCTTATTCTCTCTTAAAAAAGGGAAAGAAAAGAAAAGGAAAATTGTTTCAGTCAACTTGGTCAGTTATACACAAAAAGTCCAAACCCTTAACATGAAACCGATTTCTTTATTTTCCCGATAATCCATTTGGAATCATAATATTTTAAAGCCAGAAGAGGGGAACCTGTGTGGCTCAGTCAGTTAAGTGACCAACTCTTGGTTTCATCTCAGATCACGCTCTCAGGGTCGTGAGATCGAACCCCACATTGGGCTCGGCTCAGTGCAGAGTCTGCCTGTCCCTCTCTATTCCTGACCATCCCTCTCTGCCTCTCAAATAAATAAATAAATAAATAAATAAATAAAATCTTTAAAAATAAATAAATAAAGCCAGAAGGGAATTTGAAGACTGTATGGTAACAGCTTTTCCTGTCACGAAGACCCTGAAAGTCAAGTGTGTCACCCAAGAAAATGCTGAGTTCTGTTGTCTTTTTAGCTTCTGACTTTCTGATCTGTGTGTTCATTTTCCCACCTAGGAATAAATCTCTCATGAGAGAGGTGATATAATCAACTTCGTCTCAGATCAGGGAAACCATCATTGTCCTTACATATTCTTCTATGCTGAAACATTTAATTTAATTATGCTTGTTGTGATAAACACAAACTATTATTTCATCATTTGCTGATCTTAAGTTTCTTCCACTGATCCTTCAAAAATGAATGAACTGAACCCAGCCCATCAAGTTCAGCAAGCACATTAGAAAAGGTTTCTTACTCTTCTCTAGGCATTCCTACCTAAGATGTTTTTCTCTTGAACAGATTTACACATTTAGCCTTCAAATCACACGTAATTACATTAAATAGAATTCAGAGCTAGTTTAAAAACGTCTCAAAGTGTTTTACAGCAGACCTACCACTAGCCTACATTAAATACCACCAGCTATCCAACACTTGAGAAAAGAGAAATGCTACTAAGAAATCTGCAAATTGGGAGGGAAAAACTGCCAACAGAGGTCATTGTTTTGGAAACTGATAGAACCAGAAGAAAGTTGGATAATTCACTTAGCCCATCCTCATGACTTCAGTGCCCTAAATAGTCTGTACAAAATGTTCAACTTTTTCCTAGGCAGACTATTTCAATGAACACCTTTTGGCTCCAATTCCAGAGAATAGCCATTCTTAATACTTACTATGGCTCACATACTTGACACATTTAGCATTCCAAACAATTTTACAAAGGATACCTGCAAACCATATACAACAAAAACAGCAAGACAAGATCACCAACAAACTATTGGAATGCAGTCACTCATCAACTTTGAAATCATGTATACCACTCAGTTTAGGATTTGTGCATGTGCTGTACACAGAACAATGGCTCATTGGAAATAGTCACAGTTTGCAAACAGACTGTACCCACATAAATTATTTAGGACCATTAAAAATCTTTAGGGCATTTAAGTTAAATTGCTCAAAACCCTTCAAAGCAAAGTTCCAGAAACTAAATGTCTCAATACTCCATCTATTATGGTTATTATTTAATTTATTGTCCAGATAATTTAATGTCTTTATTTCCAACAAAGTTGTTCTCAGATATGTTCATATTTTGGTTACTGCTGAATGGTTTTAGTAACTTTGATATATCTTTATATCATAAATGATTATAGAATTTGCAGATAGAGGCAGTGTTTTTGAATACAAATCATTATACAGATGTGTATTCTGCTCATTGGGGAGGGCATTAAAACATTACAGAAGAATTAGATGGGTCACTCTTTAAAAATTCTTTTATTGATTTAAAAAAGGAACTCTAAATGTGATTATTGAGCCCGTCCTATTTTCCTTAAATTCATTTGCTTTTATACTCACTTAAGAAATGAATTTTATATGTTGCCTGAAATAAACTTCATCGATTTTAACATTCTAAATAAAGCTCTTTTTGTATCTGATTTTTGAAACTTAAGTACATTTGTAAAGGACTGATTCTTGCACCTGATTCTCAGTAATAAATATAATCACATGAAGGTCAGCGAGGAGAAAATATGAGAGTAGTACTGTAGGAATTTTGAATTGATTGATGCTAACATGAAATCCACCCTAATGCGATGCAGAGGTAATGGGAATACTTATAAGTCTCAATTAAGTTTCAATTCTAAATTTTAAAAACAGAATTTGAGTCATACTAACCAAAAGAACTAATGAAGGACCCATCTAACTTTAAGAAAAAGACCACATTTCCTTGGTTTTCTGGCTCAACTTGTCTTTATCTCATTTATATTTGACTATTAGCAAGTCTATATTTTATCTGTCAGCTTACTAATCGGATATTGCCACTTCAAGCAAGGAAGATAAAAATAGTTAAGTAAAAATATTTGCTACATTGTAGGTATATCATAAATATAAATGACTGTGTTTAAACATTCGTCTCCCTCAACTCCATGTTGATGTATCTTAATGACAATGACAGATGATAAAATTGTGTCTGTCTACCACTTAAGACTGAGTTTTTATTGCTTCTTTCCAAAGCATTTAATAGAGCCAAACATACTAATACATGGTGCTTGGCTCAACTATTAAGAGTGATCTCACATTATATTGATATTAAACCCAAAGATAGATTTCAGCATCAATCAACAACTAATAAGATAATTACTTTACCTTGTAGTAATCTAAGGTATAATCCAAATTACATTTTGTTTTCCTAATTTTTGAAAAGCCGACACTATCAGGCAGCATATAAATCTGTCTTCTAGATTCCTAAGCTAAGCTTTCCAGGGAGTTTCGCAGTGTCTCCCTCCAAATCCTCACTGTTTATCCTTCACTATCCTCTCATGAACCCCTAGTCGGCTTAGACACATGACAGCTAAGGAGAGAAAGCTAAGAACATCAAGCCCAGTATAAATTAAAGGTAAAAACTATTATCTCAATTGGAATTTTCCAGAAGCTGCAAGAAAGATCCACTGTCTTTTCAGTTTTGAGTAGGTATATCTTTAAGACTATTGGAAATAGCAAAATAAACTAAATTTTATGAGATTATTCATATGGAGCAAGTCAAATAAGATGTGGTTAAAATGCAATTCTTATCTTTTTAAAGCTTAACTAAACACATGGTTAAAGGGTAGAATGCATGTGCATGTGTATGTGTGTGTATGTGTCCACATATGTGGTTTGTGTAACCACTTCTTTTCATAACCACTTCTTTTCATCTCCCTGGGCCCTACCCTGAGCACCTGTCCCTACACCTGCCACTGTACATGACCTTGCTCCTCCCTTCTTTCCTCCTCCTTCCTGCCCCTCCCCTTCCTACCACTAAATTCTTTCCATCTCGTTTCCAAGTCCTGAAACATTGACTTTGCAGGATTGGGTGAAATTGATTTTGTCGTCATGCATTTAATTGCATTAGTACAGATAGTCATTATCTATATTAAATATGTGAGGTCCTTAAATTAATTTGGGACTGTTTATATCAGGTACATTAGCTAATCTTCAACTTTTTTATTTATCTAGAGTTTTCTATGACTGTGCTGCTTAAGTGGAATTCCAGTCGCGCTTTAGTCTTTCCTTTCTCATATAGCATTAGGGAGTGAACTATTTTAATATTTCCTCCCTTTTACCTTGCTAATAAAGGGTTTTCCATGTGAAAATAACTTTTTCTACCTAGAGGCAAGAAGATTACTCCTTAATATTTTCAACGGTGAAGATTTAGTGATACTTTGGCTTTTAAAAGGAGGAAAGAACATGAATATTTATTGTGGGCTTAGTGTGGTCTCGAGATAGATGATCTGCACCCACTATGTTATTTGGCCCGTGTAACAACTCTGTGAGGCTGGTATTATTACTTTTTGCAGATGAGTGAACTGAAGATGAGAGAGAGGACCAGTTGGCAGAGCAAATTCAGGCATGTCTTTCAATCTCAGTGTTTACTATCAATGTTCGGGCCTGTAGATTCTACAGTAGGATTCCTTTCCCTTCATTCAGCCAGTTAATACCATTGCTTTTTGGAATTATTTTACTTTACAGTGCTTTTTTGTACTTCAGGCGAAATTCACAAAAACAAATTTTTACCCATGCATTATTTTTCAAAGCATGTTTATTGTATCATATCCATGATATACCTAGCACTGTGTTAGATGTTGAGAGACCGAAGTAAATAGCCCCATTTCTACCTGTAATTCGCCTGCATTCTGGTAAAAGAAGCTGGGCGCCTATTAGAGCACGGCGGTGAGGCGCCTGCGCAGAAACTCGCAACGGCAGAAAGGCTGTCTTGGCAAGGGTTAGGGGCATCAGAGCTTCAAGTACCCATCCGTTTGAGATCATTGACTTTCTGAGAAATTCTAGGAGAGCCCCTGGATACCCTTGGACCTCAGATTTCAGCTCTTTCTTCCATAATTCATTATGGGCTCTGCAAACTTCACTTCCATTCCCAAGAAACGACATGAATAAGCCAACTTTGTGGCTAGGAATCAGCCTCTCTTTTCCAAGCTTTTATTTCCTGTGTAACTTCAGGCTGCCCACTTAACCTTTCTTTGCTTTGGTTCATTATGTGCACAATACAGGTAATAGCTACCTTAGGAACTGCTGTAGGGCTTAATTAATTATTGTTTATAACATCTTTGAAAATGTAGCATTAAAGCTCCCAAGCAAGTGCAAATTATTGCCATTATTGACATTATCATCATCATCATCCTCGTCAGTCTCTTTCACATACAGCCAAAGGCAGACTCCCAAGAGCTGAATCATGCAGGTGCGCCTCAGGCCTGGTTCCACCTTCTGAGCTTGCTTGCTTGATCTGAGAATCTGAACCTACTTGTAGACGGAACAATTGCGGGAAGTTCTTTCTGTCTCAGAAAACAGAAATCATCTCCTGATCCCACTTCCTTGACTCTGTTTCCGCTGCTCGTTGTTCTGCTGATCCTCACTAGGTCATATTTATGGATGTATAAAATATGGAGAAATTCACTCTAGCCAAATGACCATTGCCTGGACCCCCTGGACAACCAGGACATCTCATCTTTCTAATTGTGGAGACCAAGAATAGTGGATCATAGATTCGAACCCAAAGTGTGAACGAGCCCATCTTTGGTTTAGCAATTGAGGCTATACCTGTGTGAGGAAGCCTGTCTGGAAAGAGAAAAATTATCATAAGCCACATAAACATCACTTTGAATATAATTATTAAGATGCTGATTACTACGTAGTTAACAGACATTTAAATCTGTGGTTTCTAAAAGAGTGCTAATTATGACCCAAAAAAGCAGTTATTTTAAACAGTGGAAAAAATTTCATGTTTACTGATGCAGTTCCCTGTGCCAAAAAAAAAAAAAAAAAAATTCTTTTATCTTTTCTTTTTTTTTTTTTTTTTTCCTGGACAACTCATATATTCTTTATGATCACCTAAAATTTTTCCTCATTTAGGAAACCTCCCTACATGAGTCAAGCCTGATGACTTCACTCCCCCCACCCCGATATATGATACCTTGTCTATATCACTTACTTGGTAATTAATTGCTGCTCTTTGACGTCTCCCATTATTTTCTTTTACGATGTTTGCAACTGTTTCTATCTTCTTTTCCCAATTACATTATGCAAACTTTGTGAGTAGCAAGAAAGGGGTGTTCACCTTTGTACTCTCTGAAATGCCTAGGTTAGATCCTTGGAGATGGGACTCAATGGACATTTGTTTATTTCTTTTTTTTCTGTTCAATTTATTTGAGAAAACAGCTCCAGACTTTATATCCCAAAGACTTATTTGACCCTCCTGCTGAATTTTATGGCAAGACTGCTTTACCCTTTCCTTTTCCTCCTGAGCACATAATGAGACTACACTTCAGAGTCTGTCTTGCAATTAGTCTAGGCCACATGACTAAGGTTGGCCAATGTGATATGATAGACATTATGTCATTGCCTGAACAGGCCTCTACGTATGTTTTTCTTTCCCAAATCTCCCTGCTTGCTCCTGCTGTCTTTATTCATTAGCAGACTGATTGGAAAACAACGCTAAGAACCTAGAGCAACGTAGAGCCAGAAGATAGAAAAATGGGTCCCCAAGCCACCAGGTAGAAAAGAGTCTCCTATGAGAGTTATATGGCCAGGAAGATACATGGTGGTTTGCTGTATAAATGAGAAATAAACTTCTGATAAATCAGGAAATTTGAGGATTGTTTGCTACAGAAGCCTACATTTCCTCATAAACATATCTCAGAATCATCTCATTCTTAATATATTACAAATGGAACTCTTGCTTCCTTTCTCCTTTATTCCCCAAATCCACTGCTTCAGCAAGTCTTCTCCAAATATATATTATATATCCATAGATTTGTTGCGAATTATATCTTTTAAAATATATCTCAGAACACATCAGATGTACCCATTCCTCTCCATTTTTCTCCGTCACCTCCATGGTCTTACACAAAGCTCTCATTATTTCCTGAACTCCATCACAGCCTCTAAACAGCTACTAGGGCTCCTATTCTTGCCTTTCTCTTTTCTTCAATCCACAGCAACCAAACTCCTATTTCTAAAACACAACTTCAACCACACCACTCCCTTATTTTAAATCTTTCAACAGCGTACCACTGCACCAAGAATAAAATCCAACTCCTAACCTTGACCTGCAAGACCCTGCACGTTTGGGCCCCTGCTAGCTCACCAAGTTCATCTTAGGACAGTTTCCAATTACTGACAAAGTCTAGTCACCTGGAATTCTTTCAGTTTCTCTAACAGCCTAAATTTTTATCTCCCCTGGGATCTTCACCCCTGCAGTTTGCCTTGCTTTGAAGGTGTGTCTCCTTGCCCTTCACACCACCAGTTCATAAAACTGCTTAAATATCCTTTCCTCAGAGAAGTTTTCTCTGATCACCAGATCTAAGAAAATTATTGACCCTTGCTCATCCTTTAGTGCACTATCGTGCTTTTTTCTATTCTAGTAAAAACCAGAATTTTAAATTATATATCCATATAGCAAATAAGAACCTCATGTCACAAGTTATGAAATACAAGAATTGTAGCTCCATTTTACATAAATGGATGTAATTTCTTTTTCTATTCTATTTCTAGATCCCATTTCACTTATATATTGATTAGGATATAGATTCCAGGTACTTCAACAAAGAGCCAAGTAAAACAGTAGCTAAACTGCCTTTAAACTTACTGAGTTTTGAATATTAGAATTTTATTTATCTTTCTTTTATCAGTCTAGCGTCAGCAGTCAAGGCTGATAGGGCAGTTTCAAAATGTCAAGGATCCAGGCTCTTTTTCTATTGTCACTCTGCATTCCTCAGTAGGAGGCCTCCATACCTGGGTATAAGATGCAAGATTAACTGTAATTTGGTGTGGTGGGTAAGAGCAGTTCTTGGCTGAAGGAGGGGCTAGATGGAAAACAGCTCTGGAATGCCAATTTCTCTGGCCAGTGAATGCTCTTATAAGAACAAGTTCTTTAAAGGTTTGTAAAGAAGGTGAGATTTTGAGAGGAGAGAGACAAATTGGTAAAAGACATGGATGAGGAATAAGAAAAGGAAAGGTTGACTAAGTGTAATGGCAGCATTTGAAAATCCACGCTTTGTTTCTCCCCTCTTAGTTTGGATGTATAGTAAAAATACTAAAAATGCTAGGGAAGAGTGCATGGTTACAACGGAAATGAAATTAGATGTGATTAAAAGCACAGGAAGCAATGAGAAGATACGGCATATATGTGAAATATGCAAAGAATCTTTTGGCAAGAAGAATGATTCTGAGCCATAAAGAATAACTTATACAACCTGGAAAAAGGGTTGGGCCTTTAGAGTCAGCAATTCTGCAAAATGAAAGACAGAGATTGTGGTTGTAAGTTAAGTTATATATGTCTGGCTAGAAAATTAGCCCTGATGTCAGGGATCTAATATTAATTGAAGAAAAGGCTTGGAGCGTGTTTGAGAATTTTGGATCTTTGGTGAAAGTGCTTTGGTGAAAACTTGTATCACAAAAGGTAACACATTTAAGGAGGGTCACTTTGAATCTGCACAATTGGCAAGATACTTTCATCTCTTGGGAGGAGTTTTTGGTTTTGTTTTCTGTGCTGTGTTATCTTTAACCCTCTGAGAGCTCTCCAATCATATCACCTGAAGGTCATTTTACCCACTGCTTCCTTTGGCCACCAATCTCTTTCTCTCTTTGGTAATGCTGAAGAGAAATCCATGGTTTGTTGTGTTTTCCAGTAACAAACACTTCGGAAAGCCAAGTCAGCAAAGACATTGGCATCTTTTACATCAACCACATTCAAAGACCACGATGTCTATGTTGATGATCAGTTTAATTCCTTCTGGGTTAGCACCTCCAATCACCATACCCAGGTTACCAAGTGTCAAACTTGATGAAATCGATAATCTTATCAGTCTCTAAATTAATCTGAATGTTGTAATTCACTTTGACAAGTGGATGAGGGTAGAAGATAATGGGAGTGTCATGGGTCATCAGATGGGGGATTCCTTTTGTGCTCACAAAGATCTTTCTTACTCTTCACAACTGTACTTGGCTTCTCAGGCATAATACAATGAACAGCAAAGAGACTCTTCGTGCCATAGATCAGACGGTAATACTCTCTGGTCTTGTCAATACTGATAAAATCCATAATACCAGAAGGGTCAGTAATATCAGTTTAGACCTTGCCATCAATATTTTTTCTAGCACAGAATTATATATAGATAGCTAGTAGATATATATCTAAATAGATATATATCTATACATATATATGTACTACTCCAGATGTATAGATATGGGTTTATCACAAACTCAAAGCTCTCATCTAGTAAGGCAATGGGTATGATGTGGCAACTAGATTCAGCAAAACTATTTAAATTTTCGCATTAAATTAATGTGGTAAATTTGAATTTTATTGCTTTTTAGTGTTTAAGATAGAATCTCTAAGTTTGATTTTACTTTATTATTGTATAAAATGTATAAGCTTAAGGAGCCTACACTTTGTTTTATGTACAGTATGATTCACATGTGAGTATTCCTTTCTTCTGACCTCACTCCCAAAAGGGAAAACTCCAGATGAAGTCTGCTTCTGAGCAAACAACTGGAAAAAACAACTCCCGAGTAGTATAACCCAGCTGACTTGGCCCACCAATCTTAATGAACTACTACATGCAGATCTTCACTTTATTTCCTATCAGGGCATACTTCAGTCTGTTGATTTTGACAGGGAGCCATTCTCTCAGCTTGTGGGGACTGGTGGGTAGACAAGGAGCAAGCACACTGGTCAGTTTGTCCAGCATCCAACGCCTTAGGGCCACTACATGCCTCGAATGCTCTTTGGGACCACAAGCCACAGCTCCGCTAGGCCCAGAATGTACTTAAGGAGTTTCAAACAACCTTTGGAGAAATCATCAAAGAAGAAATAATCTACTTCCATGATTTCCAAAGTCGACAACAGGTCTATTTTAGAAAAAGTTACACAGCAGATATGTTAGCAAGGAGGAAAAGAGGATGGCGGTTTAAAAAGCTTTAAAGTATTGATGTTCCAAATGGAAGAGGTTAAAGTAAGTTTTGTCTCTGGACTTGAGGGCAAGAGGGGCCTGTCTTGTTGGATGGAAGGGCGTCTCAGTTTGGTATGACTGGAACATCAGGCATTTGTTGGAGAGAGCAGAGGAAGAAGGCAAGAGTTAGTGAGGAAGCCAGGTCAGCAGGGACCAATATTCAATCCTGGGCAGCCATAAAACTTTTGCTGAATCTTAGTGTGACAGTTTGTGTGAATGGAATATCCACCAAGTATCTATCACTAAATATTTATTTATAATCTCTTGAGTTTCCTTTTTAAATTGCCTCCATTATTCCCATGGGGCATGCTTTTTTTTTTTTTTTTAATAAGAAACTAATTTTTTTCAGAGGAAGGACTCCATTTCCTTGTCAATAAAAAGAAGATTCTTCTTAAACCTGCTCCGTACAATTTCATCAATGACAAAATATAGAATAATATGTAACTGGCCATCTACTTTTATTCATGCTCAGAGACCAAACTGTTAACTAATTGTGCCTAAGCATGGCAACACTTAACGACCAGGATTACTAGTTTGTTCATGGAATAAATCTTCTAGTAATTATCAGATCTCAGAATCATTTATTGCCATCTCCCACAAAATACTAAATATAGCATTTCCTTCCATCTATAGGAAAAAGTGATAAATGTTTTTTAGACCACACAGAAAGAAGAGTTTGCTGTGATTTTTAGGTATATTCCCACATTTAATGATAAAAACAGAAAGCAATTTAAGAACATTTTCCATGTGTGTCCAAAATGCAAGACACAACATCCTCTTTATAAAAGAACCAGCGGTTATTGATGTCTCGAATAGGCAGTTAATTCATATCTGTGTGTAGAAGGGCTTGTGTGTGTCCGTGCGAGTGCATGTGCACGTGCACACACACACACACACACACACACACACACTCAGTGAGCATACCAGAAATTCAACATTGTTTTTATTTGCACAGTTTTCAAAACTCAGTGTATTCCCATAGGAAGAAGTGCTTTCCCAAATGGCTTCTGCATACACATTACATCAAGGCATCATTTGATTCCTCCCAAAGGACTCAAAGAAAATGACCAAACAACACAGGTGCATAAAATCATGTGACTTTTCCAGCACTGTGTGGAACATAGAAAAAAACCGAGAAGTTATTACATCAGCATTTTCCCGATTCTGCAAAGAGAATTCACAAAACAGGAAATATCCAGGTGGGACTGGATATGTCTTGAGAGCATCAGAGGGAGTTATTTCTTATGGGTGTCTATTGGTGATCTCTCTCTTTTTTCTGGAAAAAAAAAAAAAGCACATTATTTTTAAGGCTTACAAATTTACACATTTTGACTATGAATTCAGTGGCTGCTTTCAAAACAATCCTTTTTGGGGGGCAGCAGTGACAAGAATTTCAGTTTCCTCAGTCCCTCTTCGACTCTACTGTGGTCCACTACTATCACCACTAGTGAATGAATCTAGACAGTAGGGAGACTTTGAGAGTGTTCCATCTTTTGACAAGGTAAAGTAAAATATCACATGATTATGTATCATGAGTGAGGTTTTGATTGTGGCTACACAACTCAAAGATGAAATGGCTTGTTCTATTTTTGCTCTAAGTCTGTTATTTATATTGGAACCCCCCCTCCCCCACCGCAAGGCCCAAATAAGACAGTGAAAAGAACAAACATGTTCCCTGGAGGATTTTTCTAAGAATTTCAACCAAAGACCCAAAGACAATAGCAGAAACTGGGTTCAAAAGAAACAAATAAGGGAGAAATGGTAGAATGTTCTGGAAAAACAATTAAGGACTATGATCATCTAAAGACTACACCAAAGAGTGGGTATAAGGCCGAGAAGTAGCTCACATTGTGCAAGGGAGCAAATAAATGTTTTGCAAACAGGTGTCATTCATTGGCAGGTTCAGGAAGCTCCAGGGCTGATTGGAGATGGTTTAGGCATTAGGCCACTTTTCCATGAAATGATTCTAGCAGCTTTCAAGATGTGAGAGATGATCTATTATTTTTGTATAGAAGCAAACTCTGATTTATTAGAGAGAGTATAGGTTGGGAAAGTGACCACCCATGTTTTCTTTTTTATCTCTTTTTCCAGATGTATTTTGTGTTTGTATTCTGTTGCTCTAGTGAATTGGACTATAATTTTGCAAATATTTTCACCCGTAATAACATACAATGTTTATGCAAAATTTTCCTCTAGAAACCCTAAAGCACCTTTCAGACCTTAAATGACAAATTTGCATCAAAAATGTAGTTAGGAAGCAAGAGTCATTGTTAGTAAGAATATACTGAATTCTTTCTAGGAGAATGTTTTGTTTTTGCTGGGCCTTCCCCTGCTTATTCGTGTAGAGAATTTTAATTTTCATTCTTAATGGCAGAAAGTTAAACAGTCACAGACATGTTAAGAAAGTTCAAGTAAGGCCAAGATGGATCTGAAGTTCGGTCAGTTTAATTTTTGGCGATTCCTCAATTTAGTTTAAACCACAGTTATCACTGATCCGTTCAGTTGCATAACTCATTCAACTGAAGAATGTTCGTTTCTCCATGCCACACAAGTAGAGCTGGCTGAACTTTCTCAGAAACGCGGATGCCGAGGACAGTAACATGGGCAGAATGGGGGTAGAATAACACGTTGCTACCAAGAAATGTGCCATAAGCACAAAGATAGAAACCTTCTGAACTGTTTTTCAGAATTGTTTTCCTTAAGATATAATTACTATTTTTTCAAATATGTACATGAGATAAATACTGTAGATACATGGTCTCCTACATGAAAAAAAGAATTGAGTTTTTTATTTTAGTCAAGATTGATAATATCCCAAATATTCTACAAAGAACCCTTTGGAATTCTGGTGCTTACAAGTGAGAAAAAATATCTAAACTCTAACTTTCACATATATTTAGAACAGTCGGGGGGAAGAGAAGGGGTCGGTCTCATTTTAAACGGTTCTTCAATTAAGTTGACATCATTAGAGTATCATTGGATTTGCATACTTTCAGCATAGATGAGGAAGTTACTGGACTAAATGAGGTGAGGGAGGAGTTCAGGATAAATTATCCCTTCTTTTGAACAATAAATAAAGCTTTGTTAACACAGAATAATACTCTGGTACATTTATTAACTCGCTTAAAGATTCTAACAAACAAGATGTCATAAAGCTATATAATATTCTCATGGCACAAAAATGTAGATATTAATGAAGTGTTGTTTTATGTTTTCAGTGGATTTTTCCATAATAATTGCACTGTGTGAGTAGCTCTGGTTAAAAAAGGTAAATTAGCATTGAACAGAGGGCAAGTCTTTTTCCTATGCCTGTCATCCCAATAAGCAAACCAGATCTTGCTACGTGGCCTGGTCTGCAAGTTTCATCCCCGCTGAGACCTTACCCTTGACTTGGTTGCACTTACTGTGTTAGATTAAAGCTCCAAAAGGCACCTGAAACATGTTGAGTTTCACTTCTGTATCCCTGGTACCTACCCAAGTGCTTGTCACATGGTAAATTCCCAGGATAGTTATGGAAAGGAGGGAGGAAGGGAGGAAATGAGGAAAAGAAGAGGGGGAGGGAGGGAGGGTTCTATATTATATGCACACTATGACCAAATTGGACACTGTTCGTAGCTTACATAGTCACAAATCTCTTCCTGTGTTGTATGTCATTTGACTTATTCCGTTCTTAAGGCAACTATAACTAGGAAGCCAGCCATCATTTTAAATATTGGATCCCAACAAATATCTGCTTGTCTGATTCAGTAGACGATGCTTTATAAAATTCAGTGTTCAGAGCATTTGAACTTATCCACCTCAGCCATTTTTCTTATTTTTTAATACATTTCCTTAAAAAGGAGGGCATTTTTCCTGACGACAAACACAAGGTAACACTGCATACTTTTCTGTGTTCTGAGTGGTTTCATGCCAAAATCCTGGATTCAGCAAGAGCAATGCTTATGTCATGGTGCTGACACACATATGCACATAAAGGCAATCCCACTGACTTAAAGGAAGTAGGCAAAGAATCTAGTTGCGAAAAAATTAGATGACTGGGGAGGAGAGGGACTGTTGGGTGTGAGCCTCTCACTCTCTACTCTCTTGGTGCACCTGCTGCCGAGCGGTCTGCAGGATTCTTATTCCCACTGCAGGAAGCCCCTCTACATTTCTTGCAGCACCCAAAGGTAGGCGAGAACTCCCGGCACTCTGAATTATCGTGTATTACTTGAGCATTCATAGTAAGTGCCTGCTGGGCTGTCTCCTCACTGTGGAAGTTTGAACTGGCTCAGGCTACATTCTTAGTGTTGCCAGGGAAGATCAGCTAGCTCACTGCTGAGTGGTCTCCGGGGTGCATTTCCTGCAAATGAATTCTTTGTCAAGCAACTGGTCCATGAACCATCAATTTCAGAAAAGTTATCTTGCTACTATTTCATACTGGACTTAGGGGTTATTGACACACGCTAACAAAACTTACATGAAGACAATATGTTAAATATTACCAATTATTAAACACAACCTGTAATATGACTATCCCATGGACCAAAGGATCAGAATATGTGCTGTGACATGATGGCACCTTCTGTCCCTATAATCAAACCACATAGAAAGCCAAACTTGCGGTCAGAATTGTGCTTGATTAACATGGAATCAGAAAATGGCAAATTAGCTTATATGATTCAAGGAGCTAATACTTTCCAACGTATAGTATTCAACATACCTATTTCTACAATATATCATGTATAGATGGATGGATGGATAGACAGACAGATACACATACATAAATACAGATATATACATACATATAAATTATATATATACATATGTGAATATGTAAATAATATGTGAATATTATATATTCACATACATGGAAAAGTACTGGCAACCAGTAGCACCCTGGAACCTGGGAAAATGGGGTTGCTTTTGCCTTTGACCCTCAATTTAAAAGACCCCACTCAGAACTTCTTATACATACTCATAGGTCTAGGAGTCTATGGGTCCACCAGGGGCTTGTGCCCACCCCCACTTTTTGAAACAATGTTCCAGATATTAAAAAACCCAACATTTCTTTTTTTTTTTTTTAACATTTTATTTATTTGACAGAGAGAGATAGCCAGCGAGAGAGGTAACACAGGCAGGGGGAGTGGGAGAGGAAGAAGCAGGCTCCCAGAGGAGGAGCCCGATGTGGGGCTCGATCCCAGGACTCTGGGATCACGCCCTGAGCCGAAGGCAGATGCTTAACGACTGAGCCACCCAGGCGCCCCAAAAAACTCCAACATTTCTTGCCTCCTTTGCTCTGATTCTTCTTCCAGGACCTGCAAGGCCCTCTTGCCTGGGTCTGTTTTCCTGAGGGTGGTCTCTGCCACTGTTACACACCCCACTAGATTCCAAAGTGGTCAAGGGGTGAACAGAGCTTAGAAATGTGGACTGAAGGATGGGGGGGGATGGGGTAATTGGGTGATGGGCGTAAAGGAGGCACTTGATGTTATGAGCACTAGGTGTTATATGCAATTGATGAATCACTAAATTCTACCCCTGAAACTAGTAATACACTATAAGTTAAATAAATTGAATTTAAATTTAAAAAAAGAAGAAGAAGAAAAAAAAATGTGGACTGAGGCATGCACATGGGTGTGCACAAGGCCTTTTTTGGTGTAGTGGAATCGAGTGTGGGAAAAGAAGAATAGGGTGGTGGGGGGATAGGGTTTGTTGCCATGGGCTTAGGGCTGGGAAGGTGGAGTCAGATCTCTCTGTGCTGCCAGGTTCCAGCATGGAGCTCTAAGGAGTTCTAGAAGTACCAAAATTCTAAATTCAAACCTTCCCTTCCAGGTCCTTATGGAGGCTTATTTTTGTCAAGATAGAAAGTACAACATATTTAAACATACATTAACCTGGTTTATCTTGTCCAAGATCCTAAAGATATAGTCCTAAGACATCTTGTGCCCCATCCCTGTCTTCTTTCCTCCCTCAGCACTTTTTTCTTAGCTATATTAATATCAAACTTTTTTCTTAGATTTATTAATATCTAACTCTTTTTGTCTGTTTTATTTACTGTTGTATCTCCAGTTTCTGGAATAGTGTCTGGCACGTGATTAAATGCTCAATAAATATTTATTGATTAAATTAATGAATAAATGCTAATATAATAAATCCGGTGCAGGGCTAAGAAATAATTATATCATTTCAGGGAGACTTGGTTATTATGATTGAATAATAGTTTAACTTGTATGGTGGAAAATTATTCAAGGTATTTGCATTTTACAAATAAATATAAGGTATTAGGTGTCATATCGATCTGCTCCCAGGTTAGTTCGAAATTGTTGGGTTCTTTCTTTCTTTCTTTCTTTCTTTCTTTCTTTCTTTCTTTCTTTCTTTCGAGAGGGGAGATTTTTTTCTCCTTAAGTTTGATAAATTTGAAGAAGATCCTGTGAGAAATGCCAGACTCCAGATGGAAACTGAGGAAAGGAGACAGATTCCTTATCTCACCTAGATGAAGTACGTCAGGCCATATAAGGTTAGAGTCAGGAAAGTTCCAGGCGTTTCTGCCAGTAGCTCCCTGTATAAAATGATGGACAGGCAAACAGTGAAAAGCTGTTCTGAAGGAACATTGGGCAATGTGAATAATCGGTAGTACATAACCAGATCTTGAAAGTAGAGATAGCAATGTAATTCATGAGGAATTGAGAAACAGTATTCTCATCACTTACTAAGAGCAGTTAGGTAACAGGGAGATTATCTGAACAAAATAACCTCTTTAAATGGACAGAATTATAATTCTCTCTTATAAGTCATTGTCTGTCTCTTTTGGATTTTGTGTGGAGTTGAAGTAGGAGAAGTCTAGTGGATAAAAAAAGAGCCATAGAGTTGCAGTCTTGTGTAACTTACAAGTTCCTTTATGTATTTCTTATGTGATATGGTTAAGTTTCAAATCATCTTAGACTTTGTCAGTGGATACATTCTAAATGAACTTTTACCCATTAAAATATTTTACTGTGATATTGAACATGCTGTAGATTAATTTAATTATTAGTGCATGACAATCATATCAATAATATGAAAACGATTATATTTCTTCTTTAAATTTGGTCAAAGAGCTAAGAGCAGACACCCACTCAAGTATGAAAAATCTTTAAAAAATAAAAGCTGTCAAAATATTGAATAACTATGAAATTCTTCCTTATTTTTGTGAGAAACAATAGTTCACTCTCTTCATTCAACTGTGAAAATATAATTTATTTGTCCATTCTACTGTTGATGGATATGTTGGGGTTTTTTTTCAGTTTGGGGCTATTCTGAACAGTGATGCTATGGATTTTCTTAAGTATGCCTTTTAGTGCACATTATGTACACATTTGGGTTTGTTATATGCCCATGTTTATCTTCAGTAGATAATGCCAAACAGTTTTCCAAAATGTTTGTAGCATATTCCCTCTTACAAAGAGTATATGAGGATGAAAGGAACCAGGCAAAAAAAAAAAAAAAAAAAAAAAAAGTTTACATAAGTATGATTCCATTTTATAGAAAATTTAAAGCCAGACGAACGAATTGATGGTGACAGATAATAGATAATGGTTACTTCTAGGACTAAGTGATGGGGAAGGGACCTAAGGGAGTTTCTGAGATGCTGTTAATGATTTATTTCTTGTTAGTTAAAAGGGGATGTCATTACAATTGCATTAAAAAGAAGAAAATATTTAGGAGTAAATTTAACCAAGGAGGTGAAAGACCTATACACTGAAAACTATAGGAGCTTAATGAAAGAAATTTAAGACACAAAGAAATGGAAAGATATTCCATGCTCATAGATCGGGAGAATTGATATTGTTAAAATGTCCATACTACCTAAAGCAATATACAGA
This sequence comes from Ursus maritimus, assembly GCF_017311325.1. Classification (NCBI taxonomy): domain Eukaryota; kingdom Metazoa; phylum Chordata; class Mammalia; order Carnivora; family Ursidae; genus Ursus; species Ursus maritimus. Next base: position 52,065,082 of record NW_024424452.1, read on the forward strand.
TTCAATACAATCCCTATCAATACTCCAATGACATTTTTCACAGAAATGAGAAAACAATTCTAAAATTTGTATGGAACCACAAAAGACCCCCAATAGCCAAGGCAATCATCAGAAAGAAAGGCAAAGCTGGAGGCATCATGCTCCCTGATTTCAAATTATTTTACTAAGCTATAGCAATCAAAGCAGTATGGTATTGGCATAAAAACAGATATATAGATCAATGGAACCTAATAGGCAGCCTAGAAATAGACCCATGCATAGATGGTCAATGAATTTATGACAAAGGAGCAAAGAATATACAATGGGGAACAGTCTCTTCAATAAATGATGTTGGAAAATCTAAAAAGCCATATGCAAAAGAATGAAACTGGGCTATTATCTTACACCATACACAAAATATCATTTAAAGTGGATTTAAGCTTGAATGAATGTAAGACATGAAACTACAAACTCCTAGAAGAAAACATAGGTCGTAAGCTCCTTGACATCTGTCTTGATGATGATTGTTTTTGGATTTGACACCAAAAGCAAAGGCAATAAAAGCAAAAATAAACAAGTGGGACAACATCAAACCAGAAAACCTTCTGCATGACAAAGGAAATCATCAACAAAATGAAAAAGCAACCTACTAAATGGGAAAAAATGTTGGTAAATTATACATCTGGTAAGGGGTTAATATCCAAGATATATAAAAAGATCATACAACTCAGTAACAAAAGAACAAACAATTCAAGTAAAAGATGGGAAGACAGACTAAATAGACATTTTCCCAAAGATATGCTGATGGGTAACAGACAAATGAAAAGATGTTCCACATCACCCATCATCAGGGAAATGCAAATCAAAACCACAAAGAAATATTACCTCACACCCGTTAGAATGGCTAGCATCAAAAAGACAAAACGTAACAAGTGTTGGCGAGGATGTGGAGAAAAAGGAGCCCTTGTGCACCATTGCTGGGAATGTAAATTGGTAGAGCTACTATGGAAAGAAAGTATAGAGTTTCCTCAAAAAATTAAAAGTAGAACTACCATATGTTCCAGCAATTGCACTTTTAGGTATTTATCTGAAGGGAATGAAAACACTAACTCAAAAAGATACTCACACTCTTACGTTCACTGTAGCGTTATTTACAATAGCCAAGATATGGAAACAACCTGCCTTTGCACTGATGGATGAATAAATAAATAAAATGTGATGTATATCATATGTATTATGGAATATTACTCAGCCATTTAAAAAGAAGGAAATCCTGCCATTTGCAACAACGTAGATGGACCTTAAGGACATTATGCTAAGTGAAATAAGTCAGACAGAGAAAGACAAATACCATACGATTTCACTAATATGTGGCATCTTAAAAACAAAAACAAAAACAAAACTCATGAATACAGAGTACAGATTAATGGTTGCCAGAGGTGGGGGGCGGGGTGCAAAGTGGGTAATATAGGTCAAAAGGTACAAACTTCCAGTTATAAAATAAGTGTCCTGGGGAAGTGATGGACAGCATGGTGACTATAGTTAAAAATACATATTGTATATTTGAGAATAGTTAAGAGAGTGGATCTTAAACGTTCTCTTCACAAGATAAAAACATTGCTAACTATGTGAGGTGGTGTATGTTAACTACACTTATCATTTGGTGGTGATCATTTCACACTATACACAAATATTGAATCAGTCTGTTGTACATCTGGAACTAATATGTTACATGTCCATTATACCTTAATAAGTTTTTTAAAAAATAAATCAAATAGACAGATGGCCCTCAAGAACAAAAAAAAAAAGTGGGGGGTGAGTTCATATTCTGAACATTTATCAAGCTATACATTTATGATTTGTGAAAATTTCTACATATGTGATACTTCAGTAAAAACTTATTTAAAAATGTTTCTATTAAATTTGCTGCTTTGCAGTGAGAGGGAACTTATCCTCATTTGAGGTATTTTTAGCATAGGATGGACAACGGTTGGTAGAAAATTTACATGTTTTATAGTAGATTGGAAGAAATGATGCTTTCAGGTTTCCTCTTACCTTTGATTTTATAATTATCTGATGGTAGGCAAAAGTTTTCCAGCATCTTTAGTCATTCTTTATATAACTTGGTTTCTTATCCATCTACTGCCCTTAACCAATTTCTTCCGAAGGCAAACAGTTCTCTGGAAACAGAGTTTCGGCTTTTTTGTTCTAATTACCATGCCGTGTCCTCAGATTGTATGAAATTTTATTGAAGTGTTTTGGTACAGTAGCAGAAAAACGACAGCCCATTCACCCTTGGTGTGCATGCTCCTTTTCCTCACTTCCCAAGCTCTGCCAACTGTTCAATGTGTCGGGAGTGCTGTTGACATGTTGTTTGCTATTTCAGTCCTTTTGGTTTTGTGCATGTGAAGGGAATACTAATAGAAATGGAAAACAAATGAAAAGTAGAAAGGAAAAAAGATGAAGTACAAATGTCAGCAGAGAAAAATCCTTTTCTTATAAAGTGAAGCTAGAAGTAATTTGATGGAGTAAGCCACAGTACAGGATCCAAAGTGCTATGCCATTGAGTGAACCTAAAGTGAAAATGAACTGTGACAGAGGGACATTCAATTCTCGAGAGGCCATGGTAAACTAAAGTATGGAGTATCACTACATTTTAAATCTTTCTTGGAAGCTGCTAAGAAAACCTAAAATATAAACAGTGTATACCAAAAACAAAACAAAGAGTTCAGGAATCTTCCTGAAGATTTACCTGAAAAAAAAAAAAGCAACTTACACCTTTATGTTTGAGTTGGGGCTTAAAAGATCTCATACATTTTACCAGCTATTAGTGTGTATCTGGAATACAGCTCTTGTTTATAAATGTTGTTGACTACTTTTGTCTTGTCTTCTATGAGACCTTCTTATATCCATACAGTATGAACTGCCCTCATTTCCCCCCTTTTCTGAGGGGGGGCTTAAATGGATTTCTGTCGCTTGCAACCAAAAGAGTACAAGTACTCAAATTGGCCAGTGTGTGACAAAACAAACGGAGAAAATATGTAACTGACTCATGAGGCCTGGAATTACTGAGCATTTTCCCATTCCAGAATGAAAAGCTGTATGTCTTTGGAAGCAATAACCTGATCTTTCTCTTGGGATCAGATATTGTGCTCTTTGGGGATAAAAGTGTAAGAATTTTGTGGTACGTTTTAGATTAGCATACATTACTGAATATTTCTGATGGCCTCCATTGACATATTTCAAAAGGGCAAGAAGTTCCTGTCCAGAGTTACTTTGCTAAAAAACAGAACCAGAAACATTAAGATAAGCATATAACTTTGTTATAAGGAAGATCAGATAATCATTGGTCTTTCTGAGCTGCAATGTTAAGATAGGGTTTTCTAAGGGACCCTGCTTCTGATGCTAAGGATAACATAGGATCATGGTTTGAAATGTGAATATACAGAAAAAGAGCAGGTGAATCAGGGAATCCTAATTTCATATTCTATTACGCCTCTTACCTGACAAAGCTCATCTTGCTAATTGCTATAGTATATAGTTCTGGTTGGAAATTAACCTTGATATGGGATCATTCTAGATCTCTGCTAATGTGGTAGCCTTAGCCACTCATAGCTATGTAAATTTAAATTAGTTAAAATTAAATAAAATAAAAAATTTAGCTCCTTGCTGGTACTAATCACTTGTTAAGTGCTCAGTAGCCACATGTGTGTAGTGCCTGCCATATTGGACAACAGAAAATAAGAGCATTTCTATCACTGTAGGAACTTATATTGGACAGTACTGATCTAGAAAAAATTAATTTTTAAGGAAAATCTTTTACCTGCCCCAAGTCAGTCTATCATGCTTTATTTGTGCTCCAAGGCTGATAACTTTAAGCAGAAATTAAGATTTGGGACATAGTCACTTAGGTTTGTAGTTCAGCCTAGATTAGACTATAAGATTTCCTATATTGCTAATTAGCAAAAAGCGTCTACAACAATGATAGTAAGCAGTTGTTGCTTAAATTCTTAGGGTAGTGTATGATCACAAAGCTTCTCAAGACTGAAAAAAAAATTAACTGTGTGTTCCAGCCATGTAAGTAATGTATAGTCACCAAAATTACCACTAAGAGAATTGAACAACTAAGTTAGGACAACCCAAGAGAGTATTACAAGACCTCTTTTATGGCTGGTCCTGAAAAATGCAAGGGAAATCTTCCGGGGAAGCTGATTTTGGGGGTCCATATTGACCAATTATAGGACTTATCAATTTTCAAAGATGTTAGTCACTCATCCAATATTCATTTTGTTATTGCCATCTATAAGTATCCAAAGTCTGGTGCATTCCCCCTTTCTAATTTTTTAAATGGGAACATTCACTGCTGCTATCTTTCTCCACCCCCCCCCCCATTATATATTGGACTGCATTGGGGGAGGATGCAAAGTCCATACATTTTGTGCTCTTCAAAAACCATGTCTGGGCCTGACTGAGTCGTCTAGAAAGGAATCCTGGGTTGCTAAACTTACAATGATCATATCACTTCTGTAATTAACAGAATGCAGTCTTGAGGTATCTCATTCTTAGTTGGGTTGAGTAGATTTGGGATTCTATGTTGAACAGGTGAATCATGTCAAAGCATACTCATTAGGAATTGAGTATGAAAGAAAAAGGAAATGCATGTGTTAAAGGCAGCCATAGCGCGGAATAGATAGTGGAAAATGTTTCATTTGTAGGAAATTCCAGATTTGGTTCTAACATCTTTCCACGATCTGATATATTCTTGTTTTTTGACAACATAACCCTAATTTCTGGCTCCAGTATATTGACTAAGCAAGTGCTTTATCCTAAGGCTTTTCCCAGACTCTACCCCGTAGCTAGAGATGATCAGTCTAAGGATGAACACCTGAGATGGGCATGACAAAATGAAATATAAAAGTCAAGAATATGATCATGACAGTACACTAGGGAAAAGAACATTGAATTAGGAATAAAAAAACCCAGGTTTTAATCATAATTCTGTCAGTATATTCAGCCTGGGACAAGTCACTTTATCTCCCTGGACCCATGTTTCTTCATGTGTGAAAAATAGATCTATATTTCCCAAAGTTTCTTTGCAATAAGACTTCTCAGAATATTTAATTACAATAATGTGCATTGTGAATCTTCTAGAAAGACCTAAATATGCAATTTCTTTGGTATCATACCATTTTACCCCATGGAGCCTTCATGGGGTAGTGTTTCCATTTTGAGAAACGTAGGTTAAGATCTTTTCTGAGATCTTTCTGCTTCAAGATACCATGAATTTCATGATCAACTTTCACTAGCTTATGGCACAGCCCAGTGGGGAAGAGAGCATTTAATGTCCTGCCTACATAGTTTGAAAACAGCCCCTTACTTCAATCAGAAATCTTGTAAGGCACCCAGATGTGTTGCTTGCATGCTGCCAAACAGGCAGCTTGACTGGATTTTTGTTCAAATCAGGCGAGCCTGTTGGCATTGAGTAGACACAGAGAGAGTGTGCATTCCTGGGCTCCTTTTCCATTAGCCACGCAGCAGCTGAAACTTATGGCTAAACTGTTCTTCATCTTAACTGGGCATGTGTCCAGATTAGAGAAGGGAACAGAAGGAGTGATATACTCCCCCCTTTAGGATCTGAAGGACAGCAAGCTACCACCCATTTTTAAACTAAAGGAGAACTAGAATATGTGCCCAGGATTCCAACATTTGGAGAAATTTGAAAGGTCATCTTTTCCAGCTACTCATGGATACTTGACTTCTTTTTGCCACTGTGTTAGACTTTTCCATTGATAAGAGACACACCATGAAGCAAACCGATGCACAGAAAGATATGTAATGGTCAGAAAAGTCTCCTTTATTTTGGGTTAAAATGTGACTAAAATGGATTTCATCTCCTCCTTCAGTTCGACCTTCTGGAGTCGTTCAGAATAAGCCTAAACACCTCTCACTTGATAGCCTTTTAAAACTCAGAGGGTGGGTCCACCTTGTAGTTCTGAAGGTCAGATAAAATGCCGGTGAGACCTTTTGGAAACTGTTCAGTGGCATGACAGACACATAAAGAATATTATATTTCCTATGTTTTACAGCCTTTTGTGCTATCTTCATCTCTCAAAGTTTGGATACACAAATGCTTGCTTAGGGCACTGGATAATGTAATATTAAAAGAATATCTCTATAGCTAATTGTATGCAATGTGTATAACATAATGCTTTTTTAGCATATGAATAAATATTATAATTGACTTTGAGCAACAAGATAGAAATTTTCAAATATATATGCAGCAGCTGAAATAAAACCACACACTGGCAGTGAGTTACTGTCTGAAGGTGAACCATATAATAGGCTCTGTAATGGTCAGTGGGTGAAGCACTCAGAGGAGGGGCCTCACAGGGATTTCATATAGGGCACTGTTTGATCTGCTGCCAGCTTGGTCACAGATATCGATTACAGCAAATTCTATGAGATATGCATATCATTAACTTAGTAACATAATATTTTGGTCTGTGGTGTTTCTCTTAGTGTATAAATGTAGCTAACATGTGTTTCTGCCAGTGAGAGAGATTTTTTTAGGTGAATCACCATAAAACTTGGGAGTAAAGAGTTTTCAAATGTTTTAACTGCAGAAACTAGACATGCATTAATCAATCCTTTTTGAAGTTCTTCATGAATCACTTTATACCCTAATGAACTTGGAAAAAAAAAAAAACCTTAAATGCCTATGGTTACGTTGCAGAGTTGTTCGTTTGACTAAAACTCTTCTCAAGACCCAAAATGCCAGCAAGATAGCAAGTTAAAAGTTTCTAGAATCTTCAGCTTAAGAGGTTTTGTTATTTTTTCTGTTCAGAGGAAAATTCAGTATATGTTGAGCATGTCCTGAGGAAGGTTCAGGCCAAATGATTTTTCTTTCCATTTCAGTCATTCTAAGAGATCATCTTTATTAGATTCTGTCTGTGTTACCTCAGAAAAGAGGTTCTTTGCTACTATCTTTAATAATTTACCTCAAACCACCATGCCATTTATTGAAAAATTGTTCACTAATGATTTATCAGAGATAAAAATTTCTCTTTATGTTAAGAAATTTGCATACTTTCTATAGGAGATGCTTTGAATTCAAAAATCTTGCAGAATCTTTTGTCTTCATTTTTTTTTCAGAAATTGAATTTTGTTTGTTGTCATGGGACTGAAAACATCACTTAAAATTACCAACAGTGATCTGACAAAAATATGTATATAATATATAATATAAACATGCAAAAATATATATCTATTTAATAAACATATTAAATAAATTATATATATATATCAGCATGTATCTAAAAATTGAATAGGTCTTCATCATTATCTGTGAAATCCCCATCCAGTGCAGGAATATAAAGAGCTCCTAACAGATAAATACCCAATTTTCCCTCCTCCTTTCCTTCCTTCCTTTTTTCCATTCATCTCTTAAGTTGATAGATAGATGATAAGAGAGAGAGAGAAATTTTAGCATCAGTTTTCCAAGCCCCCACAGGGCAACACAATGAGGGCACTTGAACGTTTACCAGGGTTTTACCATAGGAGAGGAACCCTGAAATTATGAAATTCAAAGCTTATATAGGGTGGTTGGCACATGAGTCCATCCTCTCTTCCAGAAAGAAAGTTTTCACTCTGGAATGTAAACAAATCTTCCCTGGGGAGAAGAGGAGAAATTGCCTGGGTTTTTACTACCCTAGAAGGTAAGCAAATGGTGCTGGGGTAGATAAGTCCTGAAACTTATTCACCATATACTGTCTCTCACTCCCATCTCTCACATGTTTTCTATTCAGTCATCCTTTAACCAAGTTTACTTATATTCTCTCACAGATAGCCTGGTCCATGTAGAAACATGGAAATATTCATGGAGGTCCAAATAACATCCATTCATCCATGCAACCAAAGGCTCTTGAGCTCTTTATAGGTCTTCTTCTATGCATAAACATACTACATCTATTAAAGGTAAAGAAATACAAAACACAATCATTGCCTTTCGGATATGCACAATATGGAGTTTGTTTCCTCCCCTCCACAATGTGGAGTGGCAGAGGTTATTACTTCATAATGCAATTCATTATATTTTTGAGATGTTCAAATTGTTAGCAAGTTTTCTGTTACAACAAATATAAGTCTAGTTCTCTGTAATTTCAACTTACTTATTTTTCTTTTTAGACCCACTAGAGTAACTCAAAAAATCAAATTCTAGCTCTATTGGTAGCTACTCAGCTATTTGAAGCTTTTTAAAAATCTTCACTTTCCCTCACCCAAATATTTTCTTTTCTATGCTAAACATCTCTAGGTCATTGGACTGCTTTTTTTTTATTTTTATCAGTAAATTTTATTTAAGTTTTTTTATTAAAAATATTTTTTAAGTTTTTTTATTAAAAATAATTTCTAGACATTTCACCATCCTCGTTATTTTATCTAATATGCTCTAGTTTGTCAATGATCCACTTAAAAGAAACATTTCTTAAAAAAATATTTTAGGCATTTTCTGACCAATGCTGGATACAGAAATGCAACTATTACCTCCTTTTATCTGCATATGACACACCTATCTTGACTATCACCCTATTAAATTTCTTATCAGAGCTGCCTTTTTTATAATTTAATGGATTATTTATGAAGGATCTTGATTCTATTCATAAATACTGCTTGATAATAACAATTGCAAATTAATAAAAATATTACTCAGAGTTCTTATTCTGCTAAAGTTATTCTTGGTAATAGTCACCATAATGCAAAATTAGTTTGCAAGTCCTCATCAGTTCATCTGTTGAATAGTACATTGCTTATGAGTCTTGATTGATCCAGCTTAATTTTACTCCTAATATAACTAGACCAAATACAGTTCTTTCAGTTATCAAGTTACCCTATTAAATATATTCATAGTTGAAAATTATGTGTACCCTTCAAACAAAGCATTTGAATTTATCTTCTCTATGTTTAATCTGGTTTTATAAATAGACACTATAATAATTTATTTGAATCTAATTTTTTATTCATAGTAGCAATATAAGATCCATTTAAGGTAAATTGAATATAACACTTATTCTGAGATTATGGAAAAATACTTTAAACCCATTAGCACGAAGATTTAGAATTCATTCAACAACAAATATTTGTAAAGTACTTGTATGTTCAGCACACTGTTTTGGGGAGTGGGGATATAGAGAAAAGTCTCTGCCACCATGGAGCTTACCTTCTGGTGGTGGAGACAGTATAAACAAAATCAAATAAATAATGTGTATTGTATGTTAGCTACTGAAAAGTGCTAAGGGGAAAAACTAAAGCAAAGAAGAGAGATAGAAGTGTAGAAGTTGGGTGGAGCAAATTGAAATTTTAGAGAGGTTCAGAGGTCTCCTCGAAGCTGCCATTCTAGTGTTGGCTTCAGTTTCAAATTACAGATCCCTTTGAAATTAAAGACAATATTTTAGGAAATTGGCTTTAATAATTTAGTTTGTTGTTGATATTTGTTCAATTCAGAAATTCTCTTTTCTCTTCTTCAATCTTTCTTTTCTTCCTTCCTCACTAGTTTGCCATTATGAGAGTCCATTCACATGGGAAAATCTAAAGTCCCCATTTGATGGGAATTCTTAACAATTTTGCAAGTGGACACAAGTTACACTAGAAAAAAATATCTCAGTCCAAGAAAGCAAGAATGTGTGAAAATATGACAACTTGGAATTAAAATGAGGAAATCCCAGATGTTCTGAGGCTGTTTGTGTTTAGCCATGACAACATGAAATCAATTCAGAAGCATTTGTCATTTTTTTATCCTAGTGTGGCTTTCCCCCAACACCATCCAGTGCTGAGCCATATATCTCTGTGCTCTTGCATGTGTGCTTGGAAAATGCAAGTGAGTATTTTAACATCAGCCTCAACAATCCAAAATAAGTAGAACAAATGGACTTCAAGGAATATAGCACATTTTATTCCAACTCCAAAGCAAATTGTTTCTGAGTTATTCCTTTCCCTGGCACAAGTAATTATGAGTTGATTAAATGCAGATATGTTTGCAAGTGACAGCATTGGCTATTTTGGGAAAATAGGAGATAATATGAGCATGACTCTTGATGGTTCAGTGTACCCACCTGCTGAAATTCTGCACAAAACCTCATCTCTGAGGTCAAAACTTTTTTTTTTTTTTCTCCCATACAACCTATGCTGACCACACCAGGCTACCTTGAAATCTCTATCCTCTCCTCTACTGGCACTTACCATACATATCTGGATTTGTGAAATGTTCATGTTTTGCCCTATTTTTGTATTATGTAAGAGCCTTAAAGATAAATCCTTCTCTTATGCATTTTCCATATTTTCCATTGTACCTAACACTGAAGTCTTGCTCAACAATTACCTTCTTGTTGATGGATTGATTCTTCTTACCTTGCTTGTAGCAGCACCCTTTCTGTTCAGCATGGTAGCAGTGCAGTGTAACTATTGATGGTTGGGAAATGAGAGCAAGGACTAGACCAGTTGGAGTCCTGAAATCAGGGATGGGGATGGGGGTGAGGGGGGAAAGGGAGACTTTTAACCAAATCTTCAGGCAACTGTATTTCCTAAGACGAGAATCACAGACAACAGACAGCAATAGTTTCAGCTTCAATCAGAACAGTTTTGCTCTCTTTCTTCTCTTTTCTTTCTTTTGCATAACCATGAGCAATTTAGGAAGAACCTCTGGCAGGATTCTAATCTTCCAGCCATACTGATACCTTCAGGAAATAGTCATTCTACTGCCAAGGCAAGCCATGACTCAGACCGACACAGAGAATGATCCAAAAGTAAATATGTATTGGAGCTTTGATATATGATTTGATTTTTTTTTCAGATTTTCCTCCTCCCCCATAATATTTGACTTGGATTCCTATTTATAATGTGGAGTCTCAATGATATGCTGTTCTCAAGACCTGTGCTTAAGAGAAGCTATGTAAAATTATTACTCAAAAATACAAAATATTTTTTATATTGAATTCTGTTTTGTTTTAGAGAGAAAAACTGAAAGATTCCATTGTAAAACTGAAAATTTTCTATCCTTAATCGAACTTTTGAAAGAGTTGGTTGGCTTGGGGTACTGTAGCAATGCAATTCTCTTACTTGCCTCTTTCCCACTTACCTCTTCTCCCTCCTTTCCCAGACCTACAGTCTGGCAACTCTTCCAACTGCATCCCTGAATCACCCTATTTTGTGATTGCTTCCTTCTCCATGAATCCCAGGCCTATAGGCATCATTTAATGATACTCTCCATAGAACCAGTTGCTGCAACCTGCTTTTCCATATACTTCAGCCAAAATTTACCTGAAGATTCTCAATCTTGATTTAATTTCATCATTCTCTGTCTCATTACCGGTCCCTAAACTGCTGAAGATAACAGCTTAACTCTGGAAATGCCACCAAATATATCAACTCCCAGGGCCACTGGGCCATCAGAACTACTCAACAATCCTTGTGTCTTCTCCAGTGTTTCAAGCCCTCCCCTCTGATTCTCTCCGTATCACACATAAATAGGTTCAGGTCTCTTCTATAACATATAAATTCGTGCCCTCTGGATACTACCTTAAGCTTCACTCCCATTCAAAATTTCGCTTATAAAAAGAACAGTCTACCTGGCTTCCTGTTTAACTTCCTTCCATTTTATTAATTTAATTAAACAATTGGGGTGCCTGGGTGGCTCAGTCGTTAAGCGTCTGCCTTTGGCTCAGGGCGTGATCCTGGGGTCCTGAGATCGAGCCCTGCATCGGGCTCCTCCGCTGGGAGCCTGCTTCTTCCTCTCCCACTCCCCCTGCTTGTGTACCCTCTCTCGCTGGCTGTCTCTCTCTGTGTCAAATAAATAAATAAAATCTTTAAAAAAAATCATTTTATTTAACTACACATATGGAAAGTGCAGAAGTCATGTACAGCTTGATGCATTTTCATAAACAAATCTCCACCAACACCAAGAAGTCCCTTTTGTCTGGGGCACCTGGGTGGCTCATTAGGTTAAGCATCTGACTCTTGGTTTCAGCTCAGGTCATGATCTCATGGGTCATGAGGTCAAGCCCCAGGTCAGGCTCTCTGCTCAATGGGGAGACTGCTTGATGATTCTTTCTCTCCTTCTCCCTCTGCCCCTCCCCCCACTTGTGCTCACTTGCACTCTCTCTTCTTTGCTCCCTCTCTCTAAAATAAATAAATAAATAAATCTTAAAAAAAAAGAAGAAGTCCCTTTTGTGGCTACTGGCAATAATTAGCACTCAACTTTCATCCTTTTTTTAAAAAATCATCCTTTATTTTTATCATTCTTTATTTTTTAACTTTTTTTATTATGAAATACAACATAAATACAGCAAGATGAACAAAATATAAATGTACAATTTAATGAAATGTTATAAGGTTACTGTGTAACTAGCATTCAGGTAAAGAAATAAGATACTGTCAGCTGCCCAGAAGCCTCCCTCCTCCACCTGATCACAAGGCATCCAGGGAGAACCATCACCTTGCATTCTACAGTAATTACTTCCTGCTTGTCCTTACAGTACTGCTGCCTATTTATTTATCCATAAGTAAGATAGTTTAATGTTGTTCCTTATATAAATGGAATCACGTGCTATATATATTGGGGGATCTGACCTCTTTTGTTCAATAAAAATTATGTTTAAAGATTTCTCATTTTTTGGTGAAGAACTACTGCATCCTTTTTGTTTTTGTTCCAGCTCTGTGACATCCTGTACTTCTAAAGCACACATTTCTACAGGGTATAAATCTATGAGTCAAATTGCCAAGGCACGAGATATATAAATCTTCAACTTTACTAAAAAAATGTCAAATGATTTCTCAAGGGATTTGGCCAATTTGTGTTGTCCTCAGCGATGAGTTTACTGCTTGCTCCACATTCTTACCATTTGATGTTGTCAGATTTTCTTTATTATTGTTCAGCCAGTCTAATTTGGATTTATTTTCTTTTGGAGATTTGGCTCAAGCTCTTTCCCTGTGTGGTAGAGGTTTGCTTTTTGTCTTTCCTCTTTTGCTTATAGGTTTGTTATGCTTCTTTGTATATTCCAGATATGACCCCTTGGTCAGTTATATGTATTACATGTATTATTTTTGTGGCCTGTCATTTCATTTTCTCTATTGTATCCTTTGATAAATAAATTTTTCAATTTTTAATATCATAAATGTATTGTTTTTGTAGCAGTCTGTATCTAACACAAATACCTGATTTTATCTCTACCATTTCTGTTTTGTTTCATTTTGTTTGGGGCTTTTTTTGTTTGTTTGTTTGCTCAGTTCAGGAGTAGAATTTAGTGATTCATTAGCTGCATATAAAACCCAGTGCTCACTACATCAAATGTCTTCCTTAATGCCCATCACCCAGTTACCCCATCCCCCCACCCACCTCCCCTCCAGCAGCCCTCAGTTTGTTCCCTATAGTTAAGAGTCTCATGGTTTGCCTCCCTCTCTGGTTTTATCTTATTTTATTTTTCCTTTCCTTCCCCAATGTTCATCAATTTTGTTTTTTAAATTCCACATATGAGTGAAATCATATGGTATTTGTCTTTCTTTGACTAACTTATTTCACTTAGCATAATATCCTCTAGTTCCATCCATGTCATTGCAAATGGCAAGATTTCATTCTTTTGATGGCTGAGTAATATTCCATACACACACACACACACACACACACACACACACTCACACACACACACACACACACACACACACACACACACACACATTTTCTTTATCCAATGGCTATTGTGGACATTGTTGTTGTAAACATTGGGGTGTATGTGCCTCCTTAGAATCACTATTTTTGTATCCTTTGTATAAATACCTAGTAGCGTAACTGCTGGGTTGTGGGGTAGCTCTATTTTTAACTTTCTGTGGAACCTCCATACTGTTTTCCAGAGTGGCTGCACTAGCCTGCATTCCCACCCATCAGGGTAAGAAGGTTCCTCTTTCTCAGGATCTTCACCAACTTATGTGGTTTCCTGAGTTGTTAATTTTAGCCATTCTGACCAGTTTGAGGTGGTATCTCATTGTGGTTTTGATTTGTATTTCCCTGATGATAAGGAATTTTGAGCATTTTTTCACGTGTCTGTTAGCCATTTGTCTGTCTTCTTTGGAGAAGTGTTTGTTCATGTCTTCTGCCCAATTCTTGACTGGACTTTTTATTTTTTGGCTGTTGAGTTTGATGAGTTCTTTATAGATTTTGGATACTAGCCCTTTATCTGATATGTCATTTGCAAATATCTTCTCCCATTCCATCGGTTGCCTTTTAGGATACCATTTCTTTAAAAGACTGTCATCTCTTCGATTCCTCTGCAATGCTACCTTTGTCCCCTTTAGGGGCCTGTGTATGTGTGGGCGGGTCCGCTTTCTAGTTTTCCATCCTATGTCATTCAACTCTTTATATATTCCTGTACTGATACCATACTACCTCAATCACTATAGCTTCATAAATCTCAATACCTATAAAATAAACCTCCTTACCACACTTGGGAGAGCAATGTTTTGAAAAGAAGATTCTTGAATGAGTTTCCTGAGATAGAGTAGGTATTCTAAGGCATATATCATAATGATGATGGATGTATTGTACACCACCAAATGAACATGTACTATATATTGTCTCTCTCTGTAGATAGATAAATAGATATAGATACAGATATAGATATAGATGAATATATTAAATTAGTTATATAGATATAATACTAATATATATATAATTGATTTTTTGTGTGCATCCAGTAATTTCAATATCTGAATCTTTATAATCTTTGTATACTCACTGAGTATAATTTTCTAGTACTCCTGGTCATCTCTGCTGTGTGCTGGGTATTTTATGTGAAGTAATTATTTATATAGATAATTATTGAGGTTTACAATAAGTGAACTTACCCAGATATGATTTCAAATTATTCTGCCAGGCTGCAGGATCTCTAACATTTTGGGATCACCTCAAACCAAGGTCAAAAGCATATTAAATGGTCTAGTACTCCCTGTGAGAATATTCAGTCAACCCTCTCCTCACTTTAAGGTGATAGACCTTTAGTTCTTTTCAGGGCAGGGGAGGTCTTCTGCTCTTATTTCTGACCTTCTCACCTGAAACCCTATCTTAATTCAAGCTCAAATTGTGAGGATCAGCAAATGCTCTCAGAAGAAAACAATTTAAGTACTCACTCATTTCTCTATTTTCTCTTCAGTTTTGCTAACATTTCCTTATTTGGCCTCTTGAGTTCTAAGATGTTTTTCAACCCCCATTTGTTGTTTTCAGTGGAAGGAATGAGCCAAATGACCTACCATTAACTGTTTAAGATTTTGTTTTAATTAATTTTTTTGAACAAGTGATGTATTTATTTCTAAGTTCTAAATTTGATCAATACTGACAAATTGCCCTGCACAGAGGCTATACCAATTTGTAGTTCTGCCAGCAATGTATGAGAGTGCCTCTTGGCCTCATCCTCATCCATATGGTATGCTACCCAACTTTTGAATCTTTCATAATCTGATAATCTGATGTGGTTTTAATCTATATTTATGTTATGAGCGATCATTTTTCATTTGTTTAAAAGCAACTTGTATTTGATCATTTGCTTATTCTTTTTTATTAATGATCACTTTGATTTGAAAGAGTTATTTTCAATAAAAGGAAATTGCATGTTTTTGATGTTGTATTTTCACACTTTTATCATTTATCTTCTGATTTTTCTTACACTGGTTTGGACAGAATTTAATATTTTAATTTTATGTAGTTGAATTTATCAATGTGATTTCTTATGGCCTTCTTATGTGTGTCACACACATAAAGGTCTTTCATACACTGAGATTATAAAATAATTTCTCTATTACTTTTATGCTTTGATAGTTTTTACAGTGCAGTCTTCAGTTTTCTCAAATGTATGTTAAGTGATGAGATATTAAGCCATTTTTGTCCAGGTGGCTTCCCCATTATTCAAGAATCATTTATTTTATTTTTTTTTTTAAGATTTTATTTATTTATTTGACAGAGATAGAGACAGCCAGCCAGAGAGGGAACACAAGCAGGGGGAGTGGGAGAGGAAGAAGCAGGCTCCTAGCAGAGGAGCCTGATGCGGGGCTCGATCCCATAACGCTGGGATCATGCCCTGAGCCGAAGGCAGACGCTTAACCGCTGTGCCACTCAGGCGCCCCAAGAATCATTTATTGAATCATCCTCTTTTCCTCCATTGATGTATACGACACAAATAATGCCACCTTTATTATGTACTGAATCCCTAGGTATTTCAGTTTATTTCTGGACTTCCATTCATCTTTCTGTTATGTACTAGCACTGCCTTATTTTAATCGTTGAAAATTTTAATACTTTTAAAATATCTGATGCTCTCTCACCTCAACAATGCTTTTTTCTGAATTTTCCTTTTAAAATTTTTGCATATAAACTACAACCAGTTTCACAGAAAAAAAATCATTTAATATTTTTGTTGGAATCAAATTATATTTGTACATTAACTTAAGGATAATTTATATTTTTATGTTAAGTTATCCTGTCCAAGGACATGATAGCTTTTCTATTTGTCTAAGACTTCTTTTCTCCATTGGTACTGATGTGGTTTTGAAATACAGGTGAGGTTCAGAAGAGTGGAGTCTGGAGCTGATGACCGAGAAAGAATTCTTGAGATGTCTTTGGTACAAAATGGTGGTTTATTAAGCACGGGAACAGGACCCATGGGCAGAAAGAGCTGTTGCCTGGGGTTGTGAGGAGTGGCTGATTATATACTATGGGGTTGGGGGAGGTAAGGAAAAAGGGAAGTTTCAAAGGGTTTTCATATGTTAAAGAAGACTCACAGGATACCAGAGGCCTTGCCTTTGTCAAGTTGAGGTTGTTTTTCCCTCTAGCAAGGCATTAACACGAAGATAGCTGGGAACTTCTGGAGGAACATTATACTCTGCCTGCTTCAAGTACCTGTCAATGGGCTGCAGGTTATAAGGACATTTAATTGTTTCTACATTTCCTTCTGGAAGCTAGGTTGTTGATAGAAATGCTTTGTTCTTGTAAATTGCTGGCACATTTGTAAACTGAGGGAGCCTCAAATCTTGCAAGATGGTGATCTCTATAAATTAACTATTTGTTTTTTCTTCCCTTAGCTTTAGGGCAGCCAGGAGTGCCTGAGGAATGTCACATATATCTCATGGGGAGGGGAGGGTCAGATTCTGCTTTGTCTTCAGCCAGCCTTCTGTTCCCTCATCAGTACCATTTTCACATTTTCTACATATGAAGGGTGTTTCTGGTTAAGTATATTCTACTGTACTACCTTACTATTTTTTCCTAAAGAGAATAACTACATAGCATAGCAGTTAAAACCACAGCCTATGGATTAAGACACCCTATATTTAAAATCGAGGTCTGCCACTTATGAACTGTATAAACACAAGCAAGCTACTTAAACTCTTTTTCCTTCTACTTACTCATCTATAAAATGTAGTTGTTGTGAGGATTAAATGAAATGAGCCTGTGAAAGCACATTATGTGCCCAGCACATAATAACATTCAATATTCATCCAATAATAGCATTTGATATTAACTCTTATTGTTGCTGTTACAGATGAATATTTGTCCATTAAATCTTTCAATTTTTATTGTTTGTATAAACAGAAACTATTTGGTTTCTGTATCTATCCAGCATATCAAATTATTTTAATGTTTGCAATTATATTTTCAAATGATTTTCTAAGTATGTAATCATATAAGTTTCAAATGATATTTCATTCCTTCCTCTTATAATTTTTATATTCTAATTCTTTTCTCTTTTCTGTTTACATTGGCTAATACTTCCAGAAAATTATTTAAAACTTTAAAAGATATAAATAATAATCTCAATCTTTCCTTTCTTGAATTCTGAGAGTAGTTTCTGCTTATGTTCTGAACAGACTTTTTTTCATATTCTTTTCAAGATCTTCTTCCTATGGATGTCCTCAAATGTATAAATTTCCCAGAATACTCTTTTTGACCACAACTTCTGCTTGTACACATCATCCTTGAATAATCTAATCCAAATTCTTCTAGATGTATTCCCTACAACTTTAAAACTATATGTTCAATTCCCATTGGACATTTCCATCAGAATCTCAGAAATACTTAATATATCAGCTTGCTCAAAGTGGAAGTCATTCTTACTTGTACACATGATGAGGGAACGGAAGGCAGACTGAAGACAGAGCAGAAGCTGGCACCCTGTAATCCCCCCACCCCTGGGCATATGCAACATTCCTCAGGCACTCCTGGCTGCCCTGAAGGACAAAGAAAGTCCTTGCTACCTACAGCCCATTGACAAATCCTTGAAACAGGCACGGTGACATTCCTCTGGGAATTCAGGTGCCTCGATGTTAATACTTTGCTAAGGGCAAAGGCAGTCCTAGCCTGACCCCCTCCCCTCCACTAAGATCCTGTAAGTCTACTTTAAATCCTGTAAGTCTACTTTAACATATAAAAATTCCTTTGGAAACTTCCTTTATCTCTAACCCCCAAAGATAAGTATTGGCAATCATCCCCCAAGCATATGGCCCACCAATATATATCTGAAGGGTCTCGTGACTGAGGTTTTATTAGATGGTAATAAATGACCCCTGCCCAACAGTAGCTAGCCCCCTCAAGGTCCTGGAGACCTTGCTCCCAAAATTCCTTAGAGACTTACGCTACCCCTAGCCCCCTCCCCACTTGAGGGTATAAAATAGGCCATTCCTCACAACCTCAGGGCAGTATCTCTTTCTGCCCATGGGTCCTGTCCCCGTTTTAATAAACCACCATTTTGCACCAAAGATGTCTCAAGAATTCTTTCTCGGTCGTCGGCTCCGGACCTCACCCCACTGAACCTCACCTGTACTTCATCACACACACACTCCTCTATGGCAACCAGATAAATATAGTACCTAGAGCTAGAAATATGGGTTTTATCTTCAATTCATTTTTTTTACTGCACCTCAATTCCATTAACCATTCAGTCCTATGTATTATACCTCTAAGGTCATTCCTTCTTCTCTAGCTGAAGTTCTTAATTTCCTTTCACAGGGTCTACTACCACAGTCTTATGACTTTCAAGTAAGATGACTAACTGTTCCAGTTTCCTTGGAATTGAGAGTTTTCCCAGGATGCAGTACTCTTGGTACTAAAACCATGAAAGTCCCAGGCAAACTGGGAGGAGTTGGTCACCCTACTTCCTGGTTGTCACCGTCACCCCCTTCTAGTGATTGAAAGTCAAATGTATGTTATGACACTCCTCCCCAGAAGTAGTACATAGGCACACACATTTTGCATTCAGTTGTAGGAGTTTAACAGATCTTCTGAATGTATAGTTCAACTGACCGCTGATTTGAAGGATTCAAATTTGAGTGTTTAACCAATCCTCCATGTGATTGCTAGAATGAGCTCTCTAAAACTACAAATCTGACACTGTCACTCCCATTCTAAATCTAGCCCAATAACTCCCCATTGTCTACAGCTTGAACACAAATTCTATAACATACAGAGAAGATATTTTGTGATCGAGGACTTGTTTTCATTTATCAATGCACCTCCTATGACTTCATTTCTTATACCACACTCTTGTCATATCAAATGACTGACAACTTCCTGAAGGTGTCAAGCTGCTCCATGCCTATGTATTTTGCACATGCTCATCCTGTGGTGTACAATATCTCTTCACCATACCATGTTTGCCTTAGAATACCTACTGTATCTTAGGAAACCCATTCAAAGATGTTCTCTTTGAAACATCTTCCTCCTAAATTGTTCCAATAAATTAAATGCACCTTTTTTAGTTCCATCACTGGAGTTGGTACACATTTGTTATAACACTTATCTACTGAAGTTAAATTTTACAAGCTTTCCTTTACAAATACATTAAGACTGTGGAGCAGGGACAGTATTGTATCTTACCCTACTTTAAATCTCTAGTACCAAGCACAATGCCTGACTCTTTCTAGACAATCAATAAATGATTGTTGAATAAATCCAGGAATACAAGGATCATCTTACTCATGGAAAGGCAGTTAACAGCAATAATCTATACCTCATTACTTAAAATTGTGTGTATTTTTAAGAAGGATTGTATGAATTAACTAAATGTCACCCTTACCAATTTTCTCATTAACATAGTGGCATGTGATACCCTATGCCTCTACTATCAGCATTCCACTTATTAGGAAGAGAAAATCCAGTAATGAACCAAAACTGTTGCTTTATATATTGCAGCTGAGCCTTCCCTAGAGGTCTCATACCGGATTGGCTCAGAAAGCCAATCCAAAGTAGTTTGTGAAAGTGGGAAAGATCATAGCAAGTAAAACAAAAGTAATTTCCAGTTCTAAAGAATTACATCGTTCAGACATATAAAAGTCATCTTTGTAATAGTTTTGAGGTTCCTACTTTGTCACAATTCAAGCCCTTCAAAGAGTGTTTCTATCATTCTGAAAACTGATTTTTAATCAGAATCATTTTAAAAGCAAAGTAAACGTGTAAATGAAGGTGCCCAATTCTGTGTGTGACTTTAACAAAAATTATACCACTTATTAGGTCCTTTGATTTCCAATGCATTAATAGCACACAATTCATTAAATGCATATAGAACTAAATTCATAACTCTATAATTTGGATGAGCTCACAGTTTACTTTAGTTCCATTCTCATGGGCACTGTTAGGCTTCACTAATGAGCTCTATATACTGTGTTGCCCTTTGTTGTTTGCCTACATCTCCAAAATGCTAACAAAACAAGTTGGAAAGTAAAATAGTTAATTAACTGTTCTTTTTTATTCTATGATGAAACATGCCTCACTGTGGATGAGTGTTGGCAGGGCAGAGGGTAAGAACTTGGATATTCATAGAAGTCATTGGGAAATATTACTGCTCATCAGAGTGGGAAGCAAATGAAAAATCAGCGTTCTCAAGAAAGAGTTGAGAAGAAACTAGATGTTAAGTACAAGATGTCAAGTACAAATAAGCAAGACGCAGATAAAGAAACTCTGGTAGGGAAACAATAGATTAAGAAGAAAGAAGACCTTTGGGATCAAGGGTACAAAACATCTGATAGGTAAAATGATGAGCAAGTCATCTCAAGACTAAAATCATAAATTACAATGTCAGTTGGCTAAAACTCAATCTTTACTTTCTGCTGTGCTCTGCAAATTCAGATATCATAGGGAAAGTATGCTGATCAAACCCTAATGTCCACTTAACATTATATTCTTCTACTTCAGCTTGGACAGGATTAGAGATGGCAGCCTGCAATGGGAAAACTCTCCCACTCTCTTCCTTCCATATTTGCTAGCTCTTCTACTCTCTATAGTACTACTGTAGCAGAGGGAAATGAAAACAAAGAATAGACTGATTTTTATTTAACCTGGATGGCTTCATGATTTCTGTTTGGTAGCTGGTTAAAATATAGTCCTGGAAGATAATTTTGGCTGACTCTTTCTCTCATAGGTGGCTTTTGTGGGCTTTGAGGGTTTTGCTCTTCTGCTCACCCAAGAAGATACATCTTTATTCTAGGCGATCACCTGCAACTCACACTTTCTGTCTAAGAATACACCTCCAAACTCTTTCTGCTAAGTTATGCTCACCTCTTCTGTCAACCATGCTGGTCAGGAGTGATTCAGGATCCCTCTCCCAATTCACTACCATTCTGTAAAGGAAAGTACTAATGGCTTTCTTGCTCTGACAAACTCTGAAAGGCAGGCTGGTTCCCATACTGTAGCACTGTTCATTCCACTGACAGAGCAATTGGCTGATAGAAAACAGACCCAGTCTATGCCTGATAAAGCTTTCTTGTGCATGGATCAGATAGCAGTCTTGTGTCTCCCAATGGCAGAAAACAAATTCATGGCTCTTTGAGTGTACCCATTAAAGCACTTTTCTGTATGTTTGAAGAAAAAGGTAGCATCCACCATGGCTCTTTCATAGAAGGAAGATGAGGTTTCCAGCATAGCATCAGCTCTCTCATTAATGTTTTCCTTAAATCTTCTCTGTCGCCCACCAATACATCCTTGAATTTGATGAAGGTTCCAGAAAAATGTTAAACTCTTGGGGTAATTTCCTTTGTAAATTTGCATGCAGTGAGTGAAGTGGTCTGTGTCACACTCACTTTGGTGTCCTGATGGTTATCAGGAAGTGTTTTATTCTAAACTCCTACTTCTTGTCTTTCGGTAACCAGTAGTTCCAAACCTGAATGCATATTAGAATCACCAGCAAAGCTTTAAAAAAATGTGGATGCCTGCCACTCCCCTTCCTAAGCTTGAGATTCTATTTTAATTGTTTTGGTTGAATATTTATATATATTTTTTAAAGTCCTTCATCGTTTTAATGGGCAGCCAGGGCTGAAAACAACAGATATAAATAAATAACAAATTATCTTTTCAACTAACAGTTTTGGATGGAATAGATTTGCATTGTGTTTTTTTTCCTCTATGTTTATGGGCACAATTCTAGGCTAATCACTCTAAAAAGTATTCCTAATAATAAATTAATTTTAAATATTTCTCCCACGTGAGTATCTCCCAAGAACTTATATTTATAGAAAGATTAGTTTTTGTGCCAATTTTAACTCAAATTGTTGACATATTTTAAACTATTTTTATTCAATCAAAGTGAAAATCATACTATTAGTTGTTGATTAGTTGTATTTGTCAATACACATTGGTCTTCCCATATGTGAATATTTCTTCTCTGTTGAATAGGTATGTGCACTTAAGTTTTCTCATGATTCCTATTATGCTAAAGCAACACAAAAATAACTCAGGGAAAGAGGAAAAGTTGATTAAAATCAATAATTACTTTTTCTTTGATAAGAAAAACTGAGAAAAGCTCATCCAAAGGACAAAACAAAACAAACAAACAGAAACCACACATGAAACAAGCCTGGAAGAAGCACATTTTTATCAGTTCTATCATGTTTGAGATGAATTTTCCAAAGAGAGTTAGATGGTTCCCTAACATTCTTATTCTAGGAAGTCTTTTAGATTTTCCATAAAGTCTTTCCTACACTGAAAACCAGAAGGCTCACATGTACAGAACTGAGCCTAGTTGTCTAATATTATCCCACCTTACGTGCCAAGTGTCTTCAATGTCCAATTTTAACTTTAAGGAAGGAAAAGAAATCCATTGATTATTTTTCTGGGCAGAGTTGATACTCTCAAACATTATTAAAACTGAAAAGTTAATTTAATAAGCCAGTTTCTCTGTCTTCTGGGGCTAAATCTTTTTTAACCCAGAATTCTACTTCTAGAAATTCATTCACAGATGCACTCAGGCACATAAACAAGTGTTGTGTGTGTGTGTGTGTGTGTGTGTGTGTGTGTACACAAATGAATTCATTACAACAGTATTCAGAATAGCTAAGAATATAAAACAAACTAAATATCCATCAGTGGAAAACCAGTTAAATGAATGATAGTAAAGGTATTAAACAAGATGACATAGATTCATGTATGCTGATAGTGAAAAATTTCTAAGATGCATTGTTAAGTTTAAAAGGAAAGAAGTGTGTTCAGTATGCTTATGTCTCAGTTTTTGGGCATCTCTCTCTATATATATATGTGTGTGTGTGTGTGTGTGATATAAAAATATGTTTCTATAGTGTATATAAAATTTCTGGAAGTATATACAAAAAGTCAACTTTTTTAGTTAAGTAAAACTAGTAACTTTTAGAAAGCCTTCTATAAGGTGTGAGTCTAAGATATGGTCTGAGGAGGATACTTGCTTTTCATCTTTTTGAACTGTTTGAGTTTTTATCCTGTGTGTGGTACAAGTCTTAATTTTTTAAAAAGGCATTTTATTACAATTAATAGCAAGTAGGTTTTTTTAAAAGATTTTATTTATTTATTTGATTGACAGAGAGAGAGTACAAGCAGGGGGAGCAACAGGGAGAGGGAGAAGCAGGCTCCCGCTGAGCAGAGAGCCCAATGTGGGGCTTGATTCCAGGACCTTGGGATCATGACCTGAGTTGAAGGCAGATGCTTAACCGACTGAGCCACCCAGGCATCCCAGTAGCAAGTAGTTTTAAGTCACCTTAGTGACTTTAAGACAGATTTATCTTTGAAAAATATGCATGTTGAAAGCTACAAGACTCTGATGAAAAAATTTAAAAAGAGACAAATGAAAAGATATTCCATGTTCATGGATCAGAAAAATTAGTACTGTTAAAATATCCATACTATCCAAACCCATTTACAGGTACAATGTCATCCCTATCAAAATTCCAGTGGCATTCTTCACAGGAAGAGAAAAAAAATCCTAAAATCTGTGTGGAGTAACAGAGGACCCCAAATAGTCAAAGCAATCCTGAGAAAAAAGACAAAACTGAAAGTATCACACTTCTCAATTACAGCTGTAGAAATCAAAACAATATGGTACCCATATAAGAATAGACACACGGTGGTGCCTGGGTGACTCAGTTAGTTGGGCAACTGCCTTCAGCTCAGGTCATGATCCTGTAGTCCCAGGATCGAGTCCTGCATCCGACTCCCTACTCGGCGGGGAGTCTACTTCTCCCTCTGACCCTTTCCCCTCTCATGCTGTCTCTCTCTCTCATTCTCTCTCTCTCAAATAAATAAATAAAATATTTAGGGAAAAAAAAAAGAATAGACACACAGACCAATAGAACAAAATCAAGAGCTCAGAAGTAAGCTCCCATATACAGGGCCAACTAATGTTTGACAAAGGAGCCAAGAATGCTCAATGGGGAAAGGATAATCTCTTCAGTAAATGGCATTGGGAAAACTAGATAACTACATGCATAAAAATGAAACTAGACCCCAATCTTACACTACTTACAAAAAATAACTTGAAATAGATTAAAGACTTAAATGAAGACCAAAATTATAAAACTCCTAGAAGTAAACAGGAGAACATCTTGACATTGGTCTTGGCAACAATATTTCAGATATGACAGCAAAAGCACAAGCAAAAAAAGCAAAAATGAACAAGCGGGACACATCAAACTAAAAAGCTTCTGCACAGCAAAGGAAACCATCAACAAAATGAAAAGGCAATCTACAGAATGGGAGAAAATATTTGCAAACCATGTATCTGATGAGGGGTTAATATCCAGAATATGTGAAGAATTCATATAATCCAATCACAAAAAACAAAGAATCTGATGTAAAATAGGCAGAGGGACCAAATAGACATTTTTCCAAAGAAGACATACAGGTACATGGAAGAATGCTCAGCATCACTAATCGCTAGGGAAATGCAAATCAAAACCACAATGATATAGCACGTGTTAGAATGGCTATCACCAAAAAGACAAAAGAGAAAAAGTGTTGGTAATGATATAGAGAAAAGGGAACCCTTGTGCACTCTTAAACATATACATATACATGTACATGTACATATACATATACATATATGTGTTAAGAAGGAAATCCTGCCATTTGCCAAAACTTGGATTGACATTGATGGCATTATGCTAAATGGAGTACATCAGACAGAGAGAGACAAATACTGTGTATCACTTATATGTGAAATCTACAAAAGCCAGACTCATAGAAACAGAGATAAGAATGATAGTTTACTAAGGGCTGGGGGTGGTAGAAATGGGGAGATGTCAGTTAAAGAGTACAAACTTACAGTTAGGAAGTGAATAAGTTCTAGGGGATGTAATGCACACCGTCATGATGATAGTTAACAATACTGTATTATACACTTGAAAGTTGCTAAGAAAGTAGATCTTAAATGTTCTTACCACAAAATATAAATGATAATTACGTGACATGATGGAGGAGTTAGATAATGCTATGGTGGTAATCGTATTGCAATATGTATCAAGTGTATATAAGTGTACAGTTATATATATGTGTGTGTATCAAATCAACATGTTTACACCTTCAATTTACACGACTTTGTATGTCAATTAAATCTCAGTGAAGCTGAAAAATAAGGGACAGATTTATCTCCATGTCCATTCATTGCATTTACATGTTCATTTATTCATTTAACAAATATTTACCAAATGCCTACCCAGTTAACTCAACAACCACCAGTACCAATTGCTTTGACAGGAATTCGTGAGCAAAAAAAAAAGTTACATAAGAGTCTGAACATTTTGAATCATTCGCTCATTCATTTGTTGACTCACACAGTAAAGACTATTTAATAAATATCTATCATGTACCACATAAACCTATACAAGACAGCTGGTACATCTCTCCTCTACAGACATTGCCAAAAATGGCCACGA
Source organism: Ursus maritimus (assembly GCF_017311325.1). Lineage (NCBI taxonomy): Eukaryota > Metazoa > Chordata > Mammalia > Carnivora > Ursidae > Ursus > Ursus maritimus. The sequence goes on from NW_024424452.1 coordinate 52,091,254, forward strand.
TAAGGACAGATTCTAAGATGTCCATCAAGTCAGCCTGACACCTTGTCAAAAAGGCTAGGCCACAAAGCAATGTTTCCACATGCAGCGCATCACGGGGACAGAGGAATAGGTACATTCATCCATTAACTCATTCGTTAAAGACTAAATGTTTTACTCTCTACAAACACCGTTCTATGGGCTTTTTCAGAATACAGAGTCATACCAGACATAACTCTTACCATTAGGAGTTTAAAGCTCAGTAGATCTATTTGCCTTACATTTCTTTTTAGCATTTTGAAATTTATAAAATATTTTCATTTATTAAAACCTGTGAAGTAAACCTGATAGGTTTTTTCCCCTTTTTCATAAACAAAAATCAAAATTTTGAGAGAACAGGTGTCTTGTTCCAAGTGGCTGAAGTGAGAGTATAAACCAGTGTGGTTATTGCTGTATATACCATAGACTTCCTTCAGTCATTTCTTCATTTTACTGTGAAAATAATTGGGTCTGTTGTTTATTGGTTAATTGAAAGAGCTTTATAAAAAAAGAATCACAAAAGTAATGTGTACATACCTTGAGCTGTTTATTTCTATCTAATAAATGTGTATTTATTCTCCAATCTTTTTCATGTACATCATGCCCTTTCTTTGTGTATGGGCCACCTGACTGAAATTCCATGTAGTCTTTCTCATAAACTCACACCCATAATTCATCATCCATGATTTCTCAATTTTGGTTCCTTTAAAGTGAGGCCAAAATTATAGAGACATGCAAAGTATTCTGAACCCAGAATTCTTCTACATGTTTAACATTTCTCCCAATCTTTGACAATGATCTTGCCCACACATAATTTAACAGAAATATTTGGAGACCCTCCTTTTCAAGGCTTTCCAAAGTATTCAGTGCAGTTTTCAGAGAAACTGTAACTCTCCTTTGGGGATTGTATTTTATTGGTTATACACACTTAGTTACAGAAACAAGTACAGTTGGCACAAACATACTTGGGAGCAAGCACGACTGTTGGCACAAACATAGTTGGGAACAAGCACGACTGATTTTGAATAAACATGCAATGCAATGGCACAAACAGAAATGTTGGGAGGAACCCAAAGCTGTGAACTATGGTTATCAGTCCATATGATTTATAAAGTGAGTGATGAAAAATCACTAACCTGGTGGGTTTGTTAAATAGAGCTCAATTAAGAGAAATTCTTTAGTAGGAGGCAAAGAACAAGTCACCCTCAAAGCATGGTTGAGTGTGACCAGAACCATCTTATACTTGCTGCAGCAATTGTGGTTACTCCTTAAATGGTTATCAAGTTGCCTCTGCAACATTGGACAGTACTAAATAAGAGAAGTCCATGTCAACTAGGCAATCATGTGCTTGACTTAGAGAAAATATTTGCTACCTAACATTCGAGAGTATTTGCCCATATTAAATGTGAAATTGATCTTGATTACAAATACTTCAAGTTGTTAAAATACAGATTCTCTATTTTAGAATAAAAGTAATAATGACAACACTTTTTAACTTTATTCTACTTTTGTCGAAGAAGACTGTCTCTCCACTTCCCAGCATAGGGCTTATTACATGGTTTGGGCTGACACAATGTATAATAACACATTTGCTGAAACTGTCACTAAAAAGCTTTAGAATATTAGAATATTAACAAAATCTAATTTGTTGGAGCTTTTAAAGTTTAGGTCATTTTCCTTATAAATAAAGACCCCTGTTCAGTCAGTTCTACAATAAGTGTGGGAAGACTTTATTAAGTGAGAGATGTATTGGGGAAGGTAGATGTTTATCTAGATCATTAAGAAAAATTTCTTTTGATTTCCTCCTAAGAATTTTAGCAGGAAATATGAACTTTAATCATCATGTGGTCATCTGAATACTCTGACCCAGGGCTAAAGAATTGACAAAATATCCAAAATATATACAGGAAACACCAGCATGAGTGGCAGCTCCAGGCTGTTGGTATTTGTTAAGCTTTGGGTTACCACCTCCATGGAAAGTTGTGTGGCCTGTCTTATCATCGGTTTCTGTGTCCTATCAGTAGAGGCATTAGAAAGGTGTGGTTTTCCGGTAAGTCTGCTCTGGACTAAACTCATTTGTCATTTTCACAGCCAAGAGCTTTGTCATAATAATTTTTGTCTGGAACAATTCTAGTCAAGTTCACTTGAGTCACAACTGTGTGATTTCTCTACAGAGTGTAAAACTAAGGCCATATTATGGGACATTTAAGGATTAGTTTTTCTGCTTTTCTACTAAATGGGATTTAAGTGAATAATCCAAATAGAAATAAAAGAACAAGCAATATCACAATTCACAGGCAAAGAATAGCAAACTCTCTCTATGAAATGGTTGAATTTCCTCTCTCACCTCCTTGCCTTTTTCTTCTCCTGTTCTTTTTCCTCTTTATCTTCTTACCTTCTCATTTTTCCCTTGCTTTCTCATTCCTTCGTCCTTAAATTTTTAGACCCTTTTCTTTCATTTAATCTATTTCTCTTTCCTATCCCTCACTCCCTGTCTTTCCAGCCACTGTCTCAGAGATTTTGGCAAAGGCTTCTCTGGAATGATGGGGAAGCTGCCTCAGCAGGTGTGGTTCTCAACAACTGAGCTACAGGAGGCAAGATTCAGAATGGGGACAAAAGCATGAAGGAAAGAGGAGGAGATCAGGAGGTGGACACATTCATAAATAGAACAAGCCATATGAAATGCAGCATGAGGGGTGAAAGATTAGTGCACTTCTGAGTGGAATTGGGCCGCTCTTTATTGGTACAGGCCTGGTCATTTGCAGGTAAGGAAACTTGGGATCCAGGGCATGTGCTCAGGCTACATGCTCGCTTTCCCTCACACCTCTTCCTTATTCCATTCCCGTACTTGTTTCTTCTCTTCTTCCTTTACTCTGTCTTCTTCATGAAGCTATCCATAAACATGATGAAAGTTAAACATATCTAGGTACAAAAAATGTCTCTTACTTCCTTACTTTCTGAGTTTTTCATCTCCAGTGTTTATTGCATGAACATTATTGAATGTGCTAGAAAAATAAGGGTGAAGTAAACCCCATGGAAAAGCCCTCAGACTGGGAGAGAAACTGAGAGGCAAACAAATCATTAGAGTTTGGTATGATACATGGTGTGAAAGGTGCAATCAAAATGCTATGGCAAGACAGAAAGGCAGATATCTGCTCATGGAAAGCAACAAAGAAGAGAAGGGAATTCCAAGAGGCAAAAAGAACTACAGAGACATCCAAACAGTTGGAGGGCAGGTAGAGCCTGACTGGAGGGATCTTAGTCATTGCTGGACATCCTGAAAAGGATCTTGAACTTGATTCTCTAGGCCAGTGCTGGCATAGACCGATCAGGTCTTGTGCAGTAAAAGGAGAGAATGGCACAGAGGATTTGCACTGATGTTAGCTATGGAACGACCTCTGACAGCATTAGTTACCACTTAGACTATGTTGCACGTGTGAGCTTTATCTTCAATTTTTGTCCCAGTATGAAAAGAAGTTACCGATAAACTGCTATATACAGTACTAAATGATAATTGATTATAAATATTAGAGATGTGGTCTCATTTCCAGTTTGAAACATTTGCCTGGCAGTAGTATTTATGCATTTGACAGGACAGAGCTGGAGGGAGAAGGCTAATGCAATAGTGCAGACCCAGAAACCCAGCAACCAAAACATTGCTGGGGACCATGATGAGGGCAATGAAGATGGAGAAAAAAATATATTATCAAGATGTTTAGCAAGTTCATGCCAGTAGATCTAGTGATTATTTTAATGTGGAAGGTGAGGGTAAAGAAGAAATGAAGGAGTCAATATATATCATTATATAGGAATAGATAGGATACAATGCCATTTTGATATGCAATAACTTCCAAGTATATGTATTCTAAATAAATCTCATGTTTTTATACTTTCAACTTAGACAAAAATCTCTGTATTTGTAATATTCTGGTTTTGGCAATTCCTCTGAGAAACACATATTTTTTTAATTATATACCTTGACTATCAATATATCAAAGTAAGCCTGGTGTTATTAAAAACAAAAACAGGAAAACCCTTAGTTTTAGAGGTGAAAAGCAAAGATTGCTATGAATAAGCTCTTGCTGGAACAATGACCTCCATTTGGATTATGTCAGGCACGGTCTTTACCTCACAGTCAACATCTGCAATTCTTCAGACTTGACTGCGTCCAAAGTTTATTCCAAATAAACAACCAAGGCACAGAATGGGTAAGTAATTTGCCTGAAGGTACATGCAATAAGCTGAATTGTGTTGTCCGTCCAGCCCCAAATTCATATCTAGAATCCTAACTCCCTGTACCTCAGAATGTAACTGTATTTGGAGATAGGATCTTTAAAGGTGATTAAGTTAAAATGAAGTCATGAGGATGGGCCCTAATTCAATATGACTGGTGTCCTTATAAGAGGAAATTTGGACACAGATAGTTACAGAAGGAAAAGTCTGTGAAGACACAAGAAGATGACCATCTACGAGCCAAGGAGAAAGGCCTCAGAAGAAACCAGCCCTGACAACACCTTGTTCTTGGACTTCTGGGCTCTAGGACTGTGAGAAAATAAGTTTCTGTTGCTTACACTACTCAGGATATAGTGTTTTATTATGGCAGCCTTATCAAACAAATATAATACATGGCTCATAGATGATCTAGACTGGATTAGGACTCTGGCCAGTCTGACTCCAAAAGCTGTGCTTTACGTGAGCTCCTCTTCACCACCTTCCCCAAGAAGGGAAAGACTCCTGGCTGGATCAGTGCCATTCCCACTCTCTAACTGTTCGTGTAGTGCTGAGGACCTTCCCTCCAGGAGAGGAGCTGCTGCTCTAGACTGATTATGACCTCTTAATTTATGATGACAATTCTTAGAGTAGAAAGGCTTAAAGTTGCTATACTATATTAAGGGAAGAAAAAATGGAATTTCATGACAATGTATAAAGTGTTTGAACTCTGGCTACCATAGATGACTGAGAACTTATTCAAAGGCTAAGAATGGTATTCATTGAGTGCCCAACTGATAAAGAGAGAGAAAAAAAGAACACTGATATGGACAAAGCTTTTCAATTAGCTCAAAGAAGAAAGGCACTAGCTAAATTAGGTATTAACTTAAACCTCAGGCTAAGCCTGGGGATCTTCTCAACTCTCTCATATTTCTTATATAGATTCAGGATTTTTGAATTCTTTCATAATGATATGATAGTTTTGCTTAGCTATGGCAGTTGCTAATCCAGCACCAATGACAATAACATCACAAATCAATGTAGTCACTCTGTTCAGAGCTTCTATATCTTTCTTTGCAATATGTGAACTTTCTATAACCTAGAATTTATGAAATAGAACCATATGTGACCTCCATACTTTCCCCATTTTCAGAACTCTATCCCACTCAAATAATTCTTTCCTAATACCTGGCTAAGAATAATTGGGTAAATCGTGTTGCACAGATGTTAATGAAAAACTTTGACTTCATCTGAGTAACTATTTCCTCACTTATTAAAGAATTCAGAAATTAAGGAAAATGATAATCTCATCATATATGTTCAATTTCTTAATATGTTTGATCTCTGACAGTGTTCTTGCCCTGTGAAGAATTCACATATTAACATCATGATTTCCTAGTAATAAATTTAATATTTTAATTCTCTTTTTTTATAATAATGTTTTTTTATTATGTTAGTCACCATACAGTACATCCCTGATTTTTGATGTAAAGTTCAATGATTCATTAGTTGCGTATAACACCCAGTGCACCATGCAATACATGCCCTCCTTAGTATATTTGAGGTCTTTACTAAAATTCTTTGTGTCTCTTCCTTTTCATTCCCACTGCTGGTCCAGCCTCTTACCACTCATCCCTAGATTAATGCAATAGTCCCTCAAGCCATTCTCCTGCCTTGGGTTGCTTTACATATCCAATCATCCTACACATTGCAGCCATTGGATTATTAATAATCCTAAACCAGATCTTTGATTGTGCACAGAAAGCATCCGTGGTTTCCCATTAACTAGCTACAGGATAAAGTCCAAATTCCTGAGTTATCCATAATCTGGCCTCACCCAATCTTCCAAACTCTTTAGCCTTATCTTCGAACACTCCCCCACTGTGAGCCAGCCAAACTAGTTTCCTGAACGTCTGCAGAACATACTATCTATACAATTTCTTCTTATCATTGATCAAACATAGTTTTCGGCCTTCAGTTGTCATCCCAGGTCTTTAGCTAAATGCCCAAATACCTTAAATGTTTGTCATTAAATTTGATTATTCATAAAATAATTAATGTCAGTGTTGTTTGCTTTTTTGTGTCCCACACAAGGGTTAATGGAAATTTATTTCTGTTACTTTCAGGAAACATTTTAAAACTCCCTACAGAGGACACAAAGGTAAATAAGACATGACTCCTGACTTCAAACCATTTACCTCTGGAAGGAAGATGAAAACGTACAAAGGTAAATATAATGCAGTATGTAAGTTCTAGTCTAAAAGCATGAACAAATGACTGTAAGAACAAAAGCTTACATAGCTAAGGGATGTTGGGAGGGGAAGGGAGGTTTTCATAGGAAAGAAAGTCATAGAATGACATTTGAATTGGACTTTGAAGGATAAATATAATTTTTCCTAGGCAGAGAGGAGAACTTGCATTGAAATTCCAATGTTTTCACTTTTATACATCTCTCCTTTTGAAATAATCATTGAAAAAAGTCTCTGAGAAGATTGTTATTGGTTCCCACCAGAACCATGTTCCTGTTACCAAAAAATGTGTATGTTAATTTCTTACATCAGGCCATTTCTACCCCCACTTGGTTAGTGGAATTTGAGATATCTGCATAGCTTAGGGTTAAAATTCTGACTAATTTGGGGTCATTCTTTTTCAACCCATGACCAAAGGCCAGTGGCCAGTTCTCAAACACCTTTTAGAGTCTTTCTATTGTTACTTTAATGGACCCTTCTAAGCCAGCTTTATAAAGGGGGCTCAACTGTAGTTCCCCAAAGAACATCAGTTCAGAGACTCAACGCTGTACCTTCCTGCAAGTGGGCATTAGAACCCAGCCCAGGTTTGAGATCCCTGAGGGTCATTCAGCTTTAACTCCCATTCAATGCTCTGATTTTGAGATTTTTCTTTCTATATCTGGGGATTTTTCTTTCTGGGTTTAAAGCTTGGAGATACCTATATCTATGTGCATCTATTATTATCTATAATATATATTATAGATATCAATTATCTGTATATTACATATAAAATTATATATACATATAATTTTTATTACAGTTTATTCAACAAATCTTTATATCAGCTCAGCCTGTCATATTGATTAGAAATATTACAATTTATTTTAGGCTTATTGCCTTACAATTATTTTCTAGGGGTGAAATATAGGGTCAAATGGCAATTGTATTTTTAGTAGATAGACTATTTCTGTAGGCTCCAGAGGAAGGCATAGGTCAATAAAAAATAATAGGATCATTCATTCAACAGAATATTTTGTTTAGCTGCCTTGCCCACAAGTGAGTAAACATCTTGAGGAGCATTAAGAAGAAATAAAATCTGGGGCACCTGGTGGTTCAGTAGGTTGAGTGTTCAACTCTTGGTTTCAGCAGAGGTCATGGTCTCAGGGTCATGAGATCAAGCTCCACATTAGGCTCGGAGCTCAGTGGGGAGTCTGCTTGAGATTCTCTCTCTCTGTCCCTCTGCCCCTCCCCCTGTTCATGCTCTCTCTCTCTCTAAAATAAATAAATAAATCTTAAAAAAAAAAAAGAAGAGATAAAATATTTCATTCCTTTTATCTCCAGAAACAAGACCCTATAACTTTCTCAGTTGCTGTAGCAGTGTTTTATCAACACTTGAGGCCTACAAAGTTTGCCTTACAAAAAGATGACATACCCCTTGATGTCATGAAGATTTACTCTTGAAATTCAGGTGTCTACACTTTATCTGTAAAGGTCCAGATAATAAATATTTTAGGCATTATAATCTGTTGCAACTATTTAATTCTGGTGCTCAATTATAGAACAGAAGCAGCCACAAACAATACATAAATGAATGGACATGGCTATGTTCCAATAAAACCTTATTTACAAATATAGGTAGCAGGTGGATTTGGCAGATGGGCCATAGTTTGCCAACACTGATGTATGAAGAAACAAAGAAACAGGGCTTATGTATGTATTAGAGTTCTCCAGAGAAACAGTACTGGTAAAGGAGGGATAGATTGATAATAGATAATAGATTATTGATAGATACAGAGAGAGAGAGACTTTAAGGAATCAGCTCATATGATAGTAGGGTCTTATAAATGTGGGCAGGCTGGCAGGCTAGAAATTCAGGTAATAGTTGATGTCTTGGTCTTGAGTCCAAAATCCAGATAACAGGCCTGGAGTCTGGAAATTCAAGCAGTAAGTGAAACTGCGATCTTGAGGCCAAATTCCTTCTTCTCTGGGAAACTTCAGTTGTTGTTCTTAAGGCCTTCAGTGGGGTGGATTAGGCCCACCCCCGATATGGAGGATAATCCGCTTTACTTAAAGTCAACTAATGGCAAATGTTAATCACATCTAAGAAAAACATACCATCACAGCAGTATCTTGACTAATGTCTGGCCAAACAAATGCAGATCGTAGTGTAACCATGGTGACACATAAAATGAACTGTCAAAGCATATGTGGTAAAGTAAGTATAGACAGAGAAATCATACAACTTTGTATCACAACCTATATCTAATAAGTGCTAAAATACTTTTTAAGAGAGTGATATGTTGGATAAGGCAACAAAATAGAGTTTTTAAATGTTAATAATACAGTTTAATCATAAAAACAATAGCCCTTATGATACCATTTAATATGTGTCAAGCAGTGTTCTAAGCATCAGTCCTGTATTATCCCATTTAATTCTCACAGCAACCTGATTGTGTAAGTCTTGTCCCCACCTTGCAAACCACATTGACAAGATAGCTTATGCATCTGTTATGAACCAAGTGATTGTAGTTTGGAGACACTTTCTACCATGTGATACTCTGGTTTATTGAAAGGGCTCATTAAAAAGGTGACATGAAGCAAACATGTAAAAGACCTTTTTGAGTCATGGGATTTTTCTAAGTGATCCCTGCTCATAAGAATAAAAAGGGTAGGGCGGAAAGCCACACTTAACTGAGGATCTACTATGGCGAGCAATTTAATTATGTTATCGAAACAAGTCCCCACATAACCCTGGAAGGGAGTACAAGCCCCCCAAAGCCATATTTCTTGCTGGAGGTAGATCTGCTGGCAGAGCTTATATGTGAAGGAATGATATTAAATCCAGTTCTGCGAAATTCATGCTCCGTGCACGCTATCCCTCTGCCTTGCATTAAAGTGCAAACCGATCTTCAAGAACTTCAGGGTTATTTTGCAAAAAGACACCAGCCAGTACGTGAATTCAGCACCACTGTCCAAGCTCAGCTCATGTCTGTTGGACTCTTTCTATGTTCCAGGCATGGTGCTAGGCATTCCATATCTTTGATCTCACGAAGACTTCTCAAGCAATCTATGAAATAGGCGATGTTATTGTGCCCATTTTCACATGAGGCAAGTGTACCTAGAGTAGCGAACCACCTTTTCTCAAAAACATACCTGAACAGGGGGTGGAATGAGGCCTGAAAAACACCAAAGCCTGGACTTCTATACCCTCTGCTACCCTTGAGTCACAGTACTGTCCTTAAATATTTCCCCAAATTGTTATCCACAGAAATGCATCCTCCTCACTCCATCCTCTTCATTCCAGGAGCTTATCTCCTTTCCAATGACTTTCTGCTGCACTGTGAGCAACAAGCATGCTTTCCACCTATGGGACAGCAGCTGAGGGGCCCAGGGGCCCCCATGACACAGAAGGCTGGGAAGAACATGTCCAAAAGCATTGATGGCATTCCTCTCTTGGCTTTGGCTTTTGGTTTTATTTTGTTTCTGTTTTTGTTTTGCAGAGTGAGGCCTCAGTTTCAGTAAAAGGGGAGGTAAGATAAGTAAGCGACCCGTAGGTAGGAAAAAGACTGACACAGAGAAAAGAGGGATCAGTAATGACAGTGACACTGCCCCACAAGAAGAATGAAGGGCTCAAGACTTACATTTGTGTTTTCAAGATGAAAAGAATGTACTTCATGTGTGTTATTTCATGATAAAGCCAAAAGTCTGGTCTCTCCCGTCTGGGGAAAGCCCAGCCACTGAGCTGCCAGCTGCTTTCCACGGGGGCTCTTGCACCGACTGCAATGAATTACCCCAAGGAGGATATTAGAAAGCCCAGAGGGAAAGCAGTCCTCAAGAGTAGAGCTTCTGCATATAAATTCAATTTATTTACTTATTTATTTGTGCCCCAGCTGCTATGCCTTGGTATTCACATAAGGAGAAAATTCCCAATGAGAAAAAAATATATATATTTTGAGAGTCAGGGACAAATTGGAAACGACGCTGATCTCAATAGCAGGCACTGGCAGGGGGTGAAATTATTTTTCAAACACTTTTGCCTCTCCTGGTAAAGTAGTTAGTGTTGTATTTTCATGCTAGAAGGAAAAAGTGATGAAAAGTTTCTAAACCCAAAGAAACAAAACCCTTGATTCGTGTCCAGATTTTCTGCAAAACAGGATCCCACATGGCCGGTGCTGGTCTTAGTAGGTCTGAAACCAATAGGATGATGTACCTTTTAGGTTTGGCTTTTGTGTTTCCCCTCATTTCCGTTAGGATTATGCTGCTCAGTATGCATATGAGCCTTGCTCCAGGCATCTGGTGGGGGGAAAAGTCCATTTCATAACGTTTTTAGTATCTGTGGTTCCAAACTCACAGATGGTCAGGCTGGCTATCACTGAAGTCTGCAGGGCAGGGTCGTGTGTGTGTGTGTGTGTGTGTGTGTGTGTGTGTGTGTGTGTGTGAGAGAGAGAGAGAGAGAGAGAGAGAGAGAAAGAGCCATAGTGAGAGGTGGTGACCGTGGGATGGGGCAGGGGTGAGGGAGGAGGTCCAGGGCACACCCACAGTTAATGCCACACACGCCACACCACACCACAGCAAGTCACGACACTCCAAGGAGTTTCCCAGTGCTACAAAGAAATACAAGACCGCTACCAGCTTTCTGCAGCTCAGGCCTTAAAGGGCTAGCAATTTCCAGTCCCACGCTGAGCCGCACAGTCTGTATTAAAGGGGAGAATTATAGAGGAGAAAGGGAGAATTTTCTTAGCAAGTTTGTTGCTTGTGCCCTCCCAAGTTCAAAGAGAAAACTCTGTCTCATTAAAATGACTTCTGGCTTTGCCTAGGGAGAATTTCAGGCTCAACAGTTAACTTTTCTGGAGTTAGAACTTTCATGCATTTCTCTTTTTATTGGGTAGACATTATGATTGGTTTTACAAGCAAAATAAACAGCTTAGGAACAAATGAAAGACTTTTTTATTTCTCTTTTAACTGTAAATTCAAGAGCTTGAAATGAATTTGGCAAATAACTCATATTGCTGAGGAGTACTGTGGCCGAAAGGCAAGATTTCCAAAAATTCTTGAAAATCCAAGTAATACCGGGAATAAATCCCAAATTCAACTTGTTGAGCCTTGTGTCTCTCCTAGAACACTTTCTTTTTTTTCTCCCTAAAAACAAGAAAAAAAAAAAAAAAGGAGAAATCAATCACAGAACTCCTGTTAACTCCTGTCCTGTTGTCTCTTTGCCACGGAGGCAGAGCTGTGGTCTGCCCTTGGCCAACTGCTCCGAACACAGCCAGAGGGAGCTGGGCAAGCATGTGGTTCCCAGGGAGCTAAGGAAGTAACTCCCCCCATGTATGAGCTAAGGCCTCCTGAAATGCACTTTAGGATTGCAAGTATCTAAATTGCCTCTTTATACGTATCATATTTATTTGATTCTTTTTTTAAAAAGTTACTACCTTAAATTTTCAACCTGAACTTTTTGAACCTTGATGAACTTACTTTTGACCTTTTAAATTAATCTAGAATAATGTAAAGCAATCACTGCAATAAAAAAATAATAATAATGTAACAGGCAGATGACCCAAGAACGGTCTTTAACTAAAGGCCTAATTCAAATCCCATCTTCTGCACAAAAATCCTTCCAGAATCTGTTCCCGTCAAAATTACCTGCATCATCCTTATGTAATCGTTACATTTACTGAACGACACTGCGTGTTAGGTATGGCAAACGGGCTGACCTTTTCCAGACTTGACTTTAGTTCTTCAAAGGTAGGTCGTCCATGTTACCTGACGTCAAAGAAACGGAAGCTTAGAGCTGAATCAACTTCCTCAGGAGTTAACAGTGGAGGAGATCTTTGAACCCAGATTTGTTACTTCTATAATCCGTGTTCTTTCTGTTATTTTTTTAATTTTAATTTTTAAAGATTTTATTTATTTATTTGACAGAAAGAGAGCACAAGCATGGGGAGCAGCAGGCTGAGGGAGAGGGAGAAGCAGGCTCCCCGCTGAGCAAGGAGTCCAAAACGGGCTCCATCCCAGGACCCTGGGATCACGACCTGAGCTTTAGGCAGACGCTTAACCGACTGAGCCACCCAAGCTCCCCGATCTGTGTTCTTTCTGCCACATTCACTTCTGTGGCTTCATAGCACCGATTTCTATGTTAGGTTTTCCACTCATTGCTCAGCTTCCTTCAGAATAAAAAACAGGTTTAATTCTCTGTGCAGCATCTAACAAAAATGCCTAGCATCTGATAGATGTTTGAGAAATTTATTGAAATAAGTTTATGACCTTGGTGTTACAAACAGGTTGAAAAATTCTGCTTTGGCTAAGTGTAATTTGATAGGTATAGGGGAATTAGCTCTGATAGAGGGTACATGGTTGTACAGCTGGCCTATTAAATCCATATAACAACCAGCAACTCTTTTGGTAGTAATCAACACCATCACCTTGCATCAAGTAAGGTGCAGTTGTGAATTCTTTTCACTAAACACTTTATGTTCATTTTCACAAATTACCTTTGACCTAATTATGAGGGATTACAGGGAATTATTTGTTCCCATGTTGCAGTTGAGGAAAGGAAGTCTTAGAGATATAAAATAACCTGCCTAAAGTCACACAGTCTGGGGGTGCTTAGGTGGCTCAGCCGGTTAAGCATCTGCCTTCAGGTCAGGTTGTGATCCCAGGGTCCTGGGATCCAGTCCCATATCTGACTCCCTGTTCAGTGGGGGCCTGCTTCTCCCTCTGCCCCTCCCCCTGCTTGTTCTCTCTGGCTCACTCTCTCAAAAATAAATAAATAAATAAATAAATCTTTTAAAAATAAAAATAAATAACATAAAATCACACTGTCTGAAAAAACTAGCCATGCTCTTACCATCCCCATCGTAGGATATAAATGAGCTCTGCTCTATCCAGTACATCTGTTCCCCACTGAAATATGGCACCAGTATGATTAGAGCATGGGGCAAGAGCAAGACAAGGAGTCAGGGAAGAAGGGCCTGCAATGCAGTGAATATTCACTAAATGCTTAGTAAACGATGGAACACAGCATGGAGTTTCTTCACTAATGGCAGGAGTTAAATGAAGTCCCCTCCTGAGAGCCCATGTTACGTGTGCACTGAGCCCTACGCCCTCCTGAAAGCCCAAGGAATTGGCATGATGAGCACACAGGATTTTTGTTTCTAGCACCTTAGGAATACTCTTAATAATCTAACCCTCTGGGGCAAAACAGTATCAATACCATTGTTTGAAAAATAGACATTTTTTCAAATCTTAGGACTTACTGATTTGCTCTCCCAGTGCATTGCCTTTTATATTTTCGGGTGGTCACACAGTCATACAACCAGATATTGGATTTAAAAAATTTTTAAAAGATAATGCCATGCTGTTCACTTATGAAGGCACTGCAGTCTGTTCTAGTACAATAAATGTTTCTGATATGTAAATTAGTGATAGAATATTGGGGAGTAAGGAAATGATGTCAGGATACAGTGGAAGTCTTGCTGTCCATATACAACTTTTTCCCAGTGTGTTCGTGTTTCATGCCCTATAGTCACAGCAACAGAATGCAAAGCACTCCACACCAGCTGGATGCAGCAAAGCATGAAGGAATATAGCATGATCCCCGATGCCCAGTCATCACGTCTGGTTCCTCCTGACTCACTCTGGCCACGTTCTAAGAAACGCTCACTGGGTGGTTCTTCCTGGTTTTTATGCCTTTCTCCCTTATCTCTATAGCTCGGCACCCTTCTTCCTTATAATCTTTTCCTTAGTCTTCCCTCCATCAAGCACCCTCCTTTTTACCTTATTTCTGAAGTTCAGTATTTCCCATGATATTTATTTAATTTAAATTTATTTAAAAGATGTGCTCCTATTTTATTAGTATCATCGTTGTTTTTGTTAGTAATCTGTTACAAGGGTGCATAGGTTTTGACTGTCCATCCCTATTTTCTCAAAAAGGGAGCAATTTTGTAAGACCAAAGGTAGTTTTCTGAACTGTGTATAACACATTATGGGAGGAATATTTGCATGTCCAGCAACATCATCCATCCAGATCATAGTGGGAGAAGCATGAAGAATGCAAAATAAAGATCTTGAGAAAATTAGTAGCACTCATGTACTTTACACAGAGGAGAACCACAAATTCATTTACTTTAGATACCATCCTAACAGGGTTGTAAATGAGCATACGCAGATTACTTAGCTACTTGAGAGCCTCTGTTCACGGGATAATTAGAGCTAATAATGCCTACTTCATAGATAGGTAATTAGGACCATATGGAATAACACATGTCATGCAGCTAGCATGGTAGGTAGGACATCAGAATTACTTATCAAGGATTATTTTTTTCTAATAATCTGTTGATGCATACATAGATAAAATAAGTAATAGGGCTTTTGGTAGTGGGATATTCATCTCTTTTGTAGATAATCAGTGACAGCAAGTCAGAATGCCAATGGTGTGAGAACAATGAAGAAACACGGTGAAAGGGAGACACTAAGATGTAAAAAGTGAAAAAAATCTAGGACTATCAGAACACGAGAAATAGTCTTATTTCTGATGACATCATGCTGTTATAATGTCATTGCGATGGCTCTGAATCAAAAAAGTGTTCATTAATGTTCAAAATACTCTCTTCCTGAAGATGGGGAAATATGTCATTCACTTAAAAAGGGCTTCCAACCAAATAGTTACTGTTCTTACATTTTGATGTATGAAATAAATGGCTAACCAACTGAAACACCTCATTTTCCAAGGTATATTTTGAAGAGCTATAAAACTATATCTCATGATCTCCTCTTTTTAAAAAATGATGATATAATTCAGAATTTCACAACCAATATTAAAGAAGGATTCCAGCGATAAAATGAAGTCATGTAGAATAAATAGTAGATAGCAGTTATTCCTGGTTTCCTTCCCAAAAAGATGCAGGGAAAAGGAAAGAGATTTAAATGACATTAAGAGTGACTTTGATTAAGACCATAAAAATAAAGACTTTTGGATTGGCAATTTTCTAGAGCAAGCAATGAAGATGGTAGTCTTTTCTCTTTTTCCAAGGAAATAATTATGCAAGAAAATTACTGTATTTGTAGACTATTTGTTTAAATGTTTCTCCACTTCTTACTATACTGGTTTCTACTCTTGATAACTCATTTAATGAATGGCCATTTTTATTTTAAATGGAAAATAAATCAAGACTATTATGTGTGTCAACTAAGAGTTAAAATACCCACTCCCTCAGTGGCAGAGAGGTAATACATGGTAATGATTAAGAAAGAGCCTGGGCATAAGTAAGCCTTAACAGAGATGTTCAGATCCAAGCATTGGTGCTTTGAACTTCAGCTGATTACTTGAAACTTCCTTTGGCTCATTGTCTCCTCTCTTCGCTAAGTAAGATTAATGTTACCTATCTCCTAGAATTGTTTCAAGGCTTATATTGAACATGGATGTATGCACTTGACAAAATGCCTGGCATAATGTGGTAACTCAGTAAATGATGGTTATATAAATTATAAATTGTTATGTGCATACACACACACATATTTTTGCATATGTATATTAAACTTCACACTCATGAGAAACTAACAATGTATGAATCTATTCTGTTTTGCTGCTTCTTCCCCTCTCTCTCCCTCCCTCTCCTTCCCCTTTTCCCTCTTCTTTGTCTCCTTCTTCTCCTCCTCCTCCTCCTTCTTCTTCCTCTTCTCTTATATAATTACACAGAATCTCTAAGGATAAATGAACACAGGAATAACTAAAACATAGTCCCAGAGTAGAGTATAATTTGCATATGAACACTAATAATGATGAATTACACTGTGTATATTTCAATATTACAATACCTTAACATAGGCAATTATATATCATGAAAAAATACTTTTGAGATTTATATCATCATTTTAATGTGAAAAGTAAACCTCAAGTCTTATATAAGATTGTGAATGAAAACACTTTGTAAGTTTTATTTTTTAAAAAGCTGTATTCTGATTCATATTTCTAATCTTCTGCAATATTTTAATTATCATGTTTGGCTATATATGCTTTACAGTAGGAAGTTTGCCTCATGCTACATGCATGGGACTAATTTAGTGTATTTTGATCTATGTTTGACATTTCAACTGGCCTACCCATTGTAAAAGTCTAAAAAATGAAACAGGTAGTCAGCTTTCCCGTTGAATTTCTTATTTCATTAGATTATCGATTATTTCTGGGCCACTGTCATACCTTCAAACTCTAACTGTTGCTTTTGACTTAATTCCCAAGGATAACTTGGCCTTCATTTTTTGATATTTCACGAAGCATAATACCTATTTAATGTTTAACTTAGTATTTACAAAGGGAGAAAAAAATGCATTTGACTCTAAAATTTCTAGTACTCTTGGTAAAAGACTCTCATAAACTAAACTCTTGCTATCTCTTGAAGCACAATTTTAAAGTTTTTCTAAATAACAAATGTAGTGCATATTATCTGGAATTACAATTATGTAACTTCCATTGCCATCACTGCAATAGAATACCTTTTATAATTAACAGGCATGCAGTCATGCTGGGCAAAATGGAATAAGAAATTAAATTGTCCCCTAGTGGAGGTATGGTAGGCCTTGCTTGATTGCTCTGGGGGAGGGAAAAATGTTTTCACCGTGCGCATGGGGAAAGAGGAAAGACTCGATAAATAATTTGTTTTCATCACTCATCTTAATGCCAGCTCTGAATCTTAAATAGTAAATCAAGTGCAATTTCATGAAGGTACATCAAATGACATTTTATCCTTTTTTAGATCTAGAGAAATGAATTTAAGGATGAGGAATGGCTGACTTTAGCAAACAGATTAAAAATAGCATATTACCTAAACGTTGAGTAACTCAAATTTAAAAAGCACACAGGCCTTCACATGTAAAACCAAAGTGTTTTTGGCATTGAGAAGACAGGTTGTGACCTGGCTTCTAGCCTGTCTCCATTCTTGACCTCCTTTCTTTTAGTTCAAAGAGATTAAATCCATTTTCCTGGGCCAGCCATGGATGAGAACACCATGGACACTTTGGCTTTTAGATAGAGAAGGAAGAAATGGAGAAAAGGGACGATGAGCTCATAGGTCTTTTCCATCCCTGTAGTCTGGGCTTCTGCCATTCCATCCCACACAACCCAGACTCCAGTCACCCGGCTCTGTTGCTGTTCCCCAAACACACCAAACATTTAGCTAAGTGTACCTTTGCACACACTGTTCTCTCTAATACTACCACCCTCATTTCTGTTTTGCAAACTCCTACTCATCTGCCAGGAAGCATCACCTACTCCATGAAACTTTCCCCAGTTCGAAAGCAGAGACAAACAGTCTTTCCTATCAGGTTCGCCACTTTCTTTATTCCACTCTTACTCTATTTAATTGAAACATGTCTTAACATCTCTGCCTCTTACACTCAGCTTCTTCTGAAGGAAAGGAACTGAGCCCTGCTCATCCTTTTGGCCCAGTCCCTTACAGAGAGCTAGTAAACCATAGACACTTCTATATCCGTACTGCAGGTGATGTGCATGTAGACACAGGTGGAAACAGAGAATGGGACAAAGGCGGAACTAGTGATAGGGATAAAGATGTAGAGATAGTGGCTTAAGTACCTAAGGGAAGAAGCTCAGAAACAGGATGGAACTGAATCTTACATTTTCTCTGAGATCCAAAATTGGGATAAGTAGGGGAAAAAAAATCATGATAACTGTATTTGGAGTAAGACGGCATGAACACTGTGTACATTGTAAGGGTTGGGGGTAAGAAGCAGCAGTATTCCCATGGACTTATGGTGGATTTATTGATTGAACTTGTCTTTAAAACTGAGTTCTGAGTAGGAAGTATAGAGTGCATTTGAATAAGTATAAATAAAAGTGAATTGTCTTAAACAGGGAAAAAGCTGTTTGTTTTCAAATGAAGTGGCAGATGCTTTTGTTATGTTAAACTGGATGAAAATAGGACCTGAATTACAATATATATATTCCAGGAAGAGGATGGGTTTCAAAAATAATTGAGAAATAAAGGAGAGTAACCTAAAACCCCCTCTCCCTTTCCACATGAATCCACCTGCTATAGACACCAACAAATGAAAAAATAAAAAGTCTGGCAGTTCCTTCTGCCAAGAAGGTCAAACACATGATGTAAAAGAAGATCAAACTCATTAAGTACCTGTTATGGTTGAGAATGCCTCTAAGAATGAAAATTAAGATGTATTCAACACTCAGCACCAACGCACCAAAGAACATAACCCAGATGAGCTAATCTGCAAAACTGGAGTAAAAATGAGCTAATGCTGTTAGGGGATTGTATGCAAACTATGGCAAGAGATCAATAACAATTGAGAGGAGGAGGAGGAGAAAAGCTGCTCAGCTGCTAACAATAAAGAAGCAGGAAAAATGCATTAACTGTTTCGGTAACTGGTAGGTTAATGTAGGAATACTGACTAGATTGACCATTAGCTATATTTATGGGTTTTTTTTTTTCCCTTCCCTTCCTCCTTCCCTCCCTCCCTCCCTATATTCCTTCCTTCCTTCCTTCCTTCCTTCCTTCCTTCCTTCTTTTCTTCCATTCTTTGGGGGTGGTCAGTGGATGGAGAACAGGAAGTGAAGGTTGGAGGATTTGTTCATCTTTTTCTTATTCTCCCCACAGCTGACCTATAAAAGCTATCTTCACCATGATAAAGAGGCATGCGTAACGTTATCCAGGCTGGCAGTTGATCTGACAACACATTTTATATATTACCTAAAATGTTGAAGAAGAAAATTTGCAATAACCTAATATTCATTTGTAAAAGCTTGAAGTTGGCTTCATCAGCTAAGAAATTGAATTTGCGAGCTGTTAAATGTCAGAGCTGACCCCTGGGAGTTTTTGAGGTGGGATGATGTGGTGAAGGGCAGGCTTCAGGTCATGTTTTATACAAGAAGTTTAATTGTTCTGGCTAGGAAGTAGAAGTGACTCATTGAGTTGAAGTGGTCTCTATCTCCCAACACAGATTTCAAATGAGGGAGGATAGCGCAGCAATAATATCTTAAAAAGAATTGGACTAGTTCACTTCACTCTTTTAACTACTTCCATCCAGATTCATTTGTTTTGGACACAAAAGTTGATCACAGGCCAATGATAGCAAAAAATAGTGTCTTTGTCACCCCTTTTGAACCCATACAAACCTTTTCACTGTGTTTAAACCAGGCTTTTTTTGCCAAAGAAAATTGCATGCTATTCGGCCTTTTCTGAGCTTTTATTGAAGAACGTTAAATGGTTTATAGCTATAAAGAATTGTAAAGTCATCATGACACCAAGTTCGTGGTATGGTATTTTCCGGTCGTGTTTTGATTATTCTCTCAGAAACTTTCATCCCACTCAGGTATGAGTGTTTTCGATTTGATGTCAGAAGATCATTCATGGTAATTTCTTAGCTGTAAGGTTTAGATGCTGAGTTCTTACATCACTTTAAAGCAGCAATGACCAGCTGGGGATTTCTAATCACAGCATTTGCTAGTTACCTGCCATTCTCTTTAACCACTCTTCTTTTGCCACTGATTCTGCTAAATCTGAAGCTTAAATTTAAGCTATCTCTTTCTTGTTCAATAAACCTTCCTTTTCTGAAGAAAAATTTATTGCCAGAAGAATGTTGTCTTACAGTAAACACTGTCTCTTCAATCCTCATCCCCAGCAGACAAGCTAAAGTATTCAAAAAAACAAACTGAAACAAGTACTCTCAAGGAAGGGAAATAACCATCTCTAGGAAAGCCTACATCAAAAAACAAAAACTGACCTAGACAATTAAGGTACACTCTGAAAAAAACAAACAAAACAAAAGTTGATTAGGCAAACAGGTAAGTGTTGCACCCAAAACAGTTTGTACAGAGGTTCTATGGTGGGAAGTAGCTTGTTAGTTAATTAAGAGCGGTATTATAAAATATAAGATCACAAAAGTATACTAGAGTGAAATCATAAAGGATCTCAAATTGCCAGGCTGAAAAATTTGGATTTGATTCCACTCATAATGGTAAAGTCAAAGTAGTCAAAACATGGTGGATGTTTTTAGAATAGTCTGGAAGGTTAGGAGGCCATTTTGATTTTCCAGATCTAAGGCAGAGCAATAGGAATGGAAAGAAAGAAGTCAAATTTGCCAGAAATCATAAAGGCAGAATTCATAGTATTTGGTAATCGATTAAAATGGGAAGTAATGAAAGAACTGAGACAGTGAAAGGTCTTTCTCAGTGGGAATGTAGAATATGTCCTATTTTGGTGAAGATAAACTTGAGGCACCTGTGGTTCATTCAGCATGGAACCTTGATGAAGGAAGTTGAAGCATCAACTCAGAAACTCTGGAAAGATCAAGGCTGTAGGACTAGAATCAGGGGTCATCATCATGAATGTAGTCATAGAAGTTTGGGGAAAGTGTGAGCTCAAAACGAGAGTGGGTGGAATGAAATAAAGAATTGACACTTCTGGTCAAGCAGAGCAAATTGAAAAGATGCAATGTTGTTTCTGATCTCTCCTGAAACACCACCAAAATAACAATAAAGGAATAATAAAGAACCCTCCAACCCCCCCCCCCCAAAACAGAGTAACAGTTAAAAAGAGAAGCACAAAGGAGACGTATCAACATTTTGAAAGCTGGAAAGCAGAGGAACAAGTTGTACCTGACTTAACATTGTGAAAAAAGCAAAGTACATGGTTGGCAATGCCAAAAAATGGAGCCAGGTTTCACAACACTACTTTTAAAAGGATCAAGAATTGGAGGTGGCTGGTACCTTTGAAGGTAAAGGTGCCAGTGGGTCTGAATGCAGGAGGACTGGTTTTAATTCTGAAAAAAAAAAAAATTATAAAAATGTCTTAAACAATCAAATCTCTTTCTCAGTTTTATGCAGCTAAGAGGTTTACTCCTTTCCCAGTGAGGTGGGAGATTAAGTGGTTCACTGTCCAGAATGGTTGAAAGAATGGGAGAAACTCTGAACTCAGGGTATCCAGGAAGTGCTCACACTGGGGAGCCACTCCAAAAACAAGAGGTTATGTAAAAATCTACTAATAAATGACAAAAGTCCAGCTCATCTCCCCACTCAGCTTCCAGAGTACCGCTGGTGATGCTGAGCTTAGATCCCTATGTAGAAAATTAGATAATTTCTCTGGGGTAAAGTATTGCCTGAGAGATTAGACCAACACTAGTGACACTTGGAATTCCCTCAATTAATAATAACATCTTGCTGTATAATTATTGATATAGCTGGGTCCACCCCTTGACAAAAGCCTTTGCTTTTACACATGAAGTTTCTAATCACTCTTTTTTGAAATATTGAAATATAATACAGGATGTTTGGAAATGAAGACTCAGGTACATAGGTATTTAATTATTATTAATTTTTATGGGAAAGGTAAGGGCTTGAGAAGAGACATGGGAAGACAGAATATCTAAGTGGCAAATAGGAGATGAAAAAAAGGATTTTGTTTTTTAATGTTATGGAAGATTACAATGAATTGTACAGGGAGTGGGGGGAAACAGAAAGGTTAAAAATCCACTAAAGGGGGATTATTTATCCATCAAGGTAACAAACTATTGGTTTTAGAGCATTTGGATAAAACCTATCAATTCATTCATTCATTCAGACATATGGTACCATTGCTGTGTCTAAAGCTGGAGGCTTGTGTGACCGTGAAATACAAATAAGAATGAGAGGACACCTTAAGTTGCTCACATATTGAATAAATACTTATAGCCTGATTGAGGGAGAAAGGAAAGTTTAATGCTCTGTCTTTGTACTTAGGAGGCTACTAATAATTTTGTCTTCAATAAACAGGGGCATAGGGTCATGGAGGAAGCCTCCCTTCCTGTGCCTCATGGTACCAAATCTTAAGTAACACCAATGACAGGTAAATTAGGTAGACATACAATGCAGTGAAGTATCATTGTGCTATGATAGAAAACCTTTACAAGAGCAGAAAAATAATGAACTCTTTCAAAAATGTTCCAGACCTGTCATAGTTAAAACCGAATGAGAGTTACATTTTAAGAAAACGTTCCCAACAGGACGAACGTCAGAGGCATCTGAAGAGGATGTAGGATTAGGATTTGCTAAGGTGGCAATGAGCACAATGAGACTAAGAACTGGAATAAGCAAAGATGAGATGGCAAGAAAATCCAAGGCAAGGCCAAGGGAAAAAGAATGAACAAGCAAACCTGTTTGTATGACCCACACCCTGCTGGGGAAAATGAGGGATACAGTTGGAAAGGTTGGTTGAGCGTTGGAGTTAGAATTGTGTCTTTTAAGTATTGACAGTTTTGATCTTGAGAAAGAAATGGTAAAAAACAAAACAAAACAAAAAAACCCAACCATATGGAATATAAATTTTTCTGTTAGATATGAGTGAACTGGAGGAAAATTCAGGCAGGCAGATTAATCAGGAATCTTCTGCATTATTGTACATGAGAAGAGAACCATCAAATTTCCATTATAGCAATAGACATGGAAAGGAAGAGAGAAACAATCTTGGGAATAAATTACTATTTCCTTGCCTCTGAGATAAATTTTAAGACTCTAATTAAAGGATTTTATAGAGATGTATTTACATTTTTTAAAGAGTTTCAGAATTTTTTCTGTTGCATGGCTCACTTTTTTTCACATTCTTCAAATGGATCCTCCATTTGGTATTTCTCTGATAAAAATATAATAAAAATCAAGTACTAATCTTCTGTAAATAAGAATGAGTTTACTGTTGAAGGAGAGGGGTCAGTGGCATTTATGTCTCCATTATACTTTTCTCAAAGGTACAACATGTTCTCTTGCCTTCTTGTCTCCAAGAATGTGTGTGTGTGTGTGTGTGTGTGTGTGTGTGTGTGTGAGAGAGAGAGAGAGAGAGAGAGAGGGAGGCAGAAAAACAGAAAGAAAGATAGAGATAGAGAAACAGAGACACAAAGATAATGGAAATGGTGAGATAGAGAGACAGAATGGGAGAGGGGAGGGAGAGACTGAGCATAAATATTATGTGTATTGTAGGGGAGAAGGGAAGGCAACTAAGATAATATATCGCAAAAGGAGAATTACATTTCAAGTCTTCTTTGTCAAAATAATATATAGTAATTTAAATAAATACATGAGTTATTATATTATATTTAAATCAATAATTAACTTACAAAGCAGATTCTCTAAAGACCTGTATTATAAAATGTTCAGGTTTTCCTCAGCCATGTGTTCCCTGGTCGCTTGTTCCTCTTTCATCACATTCTATCAACATTCCCCCAGAATTTCACTAACTACTGTGTGCTCTATTCAAGTGAGATCTGTAAAGAATCCCTCACTCCTTCTCCTGAGCTTCTCTTTTACTCTCATAAGATGGCCACACTCACACTTCTGACACCAGATGTAGAGTTTTTCCCCACACTGAGCAATTCTGTGACACCAGTTGAGTGTCCTACAGTTTAACTCAATTCTGACACTATCTACCTGGGTTAAAGTTTCAGTTCCATAAGACCATCCCCCCTCATATGCCAAGCTCAGGTCCAGATTGCTACTTATAGCCCATGGGCTATAAATCAGAGATTCCTACTCCTCTGATATGATTAATTTGCGTGAGCAACTCACAGAACTGAGGAAAACTGTTTGCTTACTGTTTATATTATTATATAATCAATAGGATATATTATACATAAACAGACTAAAGAGATGAATAGAGCTGGTATGTAGCAAGGGGCTCAGAGCTTCCATCCTCTCTCTGAGGGCACCACTGTCCCAGCACCTCCACGTATTTGCCAACCTGGAAGCTGTCTGAACCCCATATTTCTGAGATTTTTATGGAAGTTTCATCATGTAGGCATGATTGATTATTAACTCATGGGGGGCATGGCTGAATATTCCAAGCTTTTAACTGTGGCTTGGTCTTTCTGGTGACCAGCCCCATCCAGGAGCCCACCAATGATCACCTCATTAGAACAGAAGACACTGTTAACAGCTAGGAAATTCCAAGGGATTTGGGAGGTCTGTGTCAGGAACATCCAAATATTAGAACAAAAGATGCTCCTAGGGCTCTTATCACTTAAGAGATTACAGTGGTGTTAGGAGCTCTGTGCCAAGAATCAAGGGCAAAGACCAACTTATATACTCTCTATTATTTCACTGCCCTTCATACTTCAGTTACTGTGCATTTTCCCCTAATCCTTTGCACATTTTTTTAAATAAACTTTTTATTTTAGAACAGTTTTAGACTTACAGAAAAAATATGAAAATACTAAGAGAGTTCTTATAGAATGCCCACACCCAGTTTCACCTATTATTAGCATCTAACGTTAATATGACACATTTGTCTGTGAACAGGAATCCATCAAAATCCTAGAGGAGAATGTAGGCAGTAACCTCTTCGACATTGGTCATGGCAACTTCTTTCAAGACACGTCTCTAAAGGCAAGGGAAACAAAAGTAAAAATGAACTTCTGGGACTTCATCAAGATAAAAGGCTTTTGCACAGCAAAGGAAACAGTCAAGAAAACTAAAAGGCAACCCATGGAATAGGAGAAGGTATTTTTAAATGATGTTATAGATAAAGGGCTGGTATCCAAGATCTATAAAGAACTTCTCAAACTCAACACCCCAAAACCAAATAATCCAGTCAATAAATGGACAGAAGACATGAACAGACACTTCTCCAAAGAAGAAATACGAACGGCTAAAAGACACATGAAAAAATGTTCAGCATCACTAGCCATGAGGGGAATACAAATCAAAACCACAATGAGATACCACCTTACGCCAGTTAGAATGGCAAAAATTAACAAAACAGGAGACAACAAATGTTGGCAAGGATGTGGAGAAACGGGAACCCTCTTACACTGTTGGTAGGAATGCAAGGTGTTACAGCCAGTCTGGAAAACAGTATGGAGGTTCCTCAAGATGTTAAAAATAGAGCTACCCTATGACCCAGCAATTGCACTACTAGGTATTTACCCCAAAGATACAGGTGTAGTGAAAAGAAGGAGCACGTGCACCCAAAGTTCATAGCAGCAATGTCCACAAGAGCCAAACTGTGGAAGGAGATGAGATGTTCTTTAACAGACTAATGGATAAAGAAGATGGGGTCCACATATACAATGGAATATTACTCAGCCATCAGAAAGAATGAATACCAACCATTTGCGTCAACATGAATGGAACTGGAGGGTGTTATCCTGGGTGAAATAAGTCAAGCAGAGAAAGACAATTATCATATGGTTTCACTCATATGTGGAACATAAGGAATAGTGCAGAGGACCACAGGGGAAGGGAGGGAAAGCTGAATGGGAAGAAATCAGAGAGGGACACAAACCGTGAAAGACTCTGTACTCTGGGAAATAAACTAAGGGTTACAGAAGGGAGGGGTATGGGGTAACCAAGTGGTGGGTATTAAGGAGGGCATGTGTTGTGATGAACACGGTGTGATACGCAACTAATGAATTGTTGAACACTATATCAAAAACTAGTAATGTACTATATGTTGGCTAATTGAACATAATAATAAAAAATTTAAAAAATTAAAATTAAAAAAATATGGCACATTTGTCACAACTAATGAATCAATAGTGATACATTACTGTTGACTAAAGTCTATGCCTGATTCTAATTTTTTTTTTTTTTTTTTTTTAGATTTTTTTTTTAGTTTTTTCCTCATGTCCTCTTTCTGTTTGAGGACTCCATCCAGGGTACAACATTCCTTTGTCTCATGAGGTTCCTCCCAGCTATGACAGTTTCTAAAACTTTCCTTGTTTTTGATGACCCTGACAGTTTTGAGAAGTACTGGTCAGGTATTTTGTAGAATGTCCTCAATTGGGATTTCTCTGTTGTTTTTCTCATGATGAGACTGGGGTTAAAAGAACAGAGGAAAATTTCATTTTCATCAAGGGCATATAATATCAACAAGAGTCATCAGTGTTGATATCACCTTGACCACTTGGCTGAAGTGGTATTTGCCAGATTTCTCCAAGTAAAGCTACTCTTGCTCCTCTTCTACTGTTCTCTTTGGAAGGAAGTCACTTAAGCCCACACTTAAGGGGTAAGGACTTTAGCTCTCCCTCCTTGAAGGCAGAGTATCTACATAAACTATTTGGAATCCTTTTGTATGGGAGATCTGTCCATTCTCCATATTTATTTATTTAATCATCTATTTGAATTAGTATAGATTCAAGCACATTTATACTTTAGGTTATCACTGTGCATTTTAGTTTAAGCTAGTTGCTCTGCCTTTAAGTCCTACATCATTCAGATTGAAAACACCTATTCCTTTCTAGAAAGTAATAGCTTGCATATGACTCAGGAGAAAAACTTGAGCAACCCAGAAAGCAGCATATTATCCAAAGAGAAAGCCCATTTGGGGAAGGCTGATGAAGTTGAAGGACTTGGTATTTATGTGGATACCTTGCAACAAATTATTATCTGTCACCTTGGACTTTATTGCTTCAGATATGAAAACAAACCTAATTACTTTGTATTTTAATTTTACTGTTTCTTATGAATTTTTTAAATTTTTTAAAATTTTGCTATGCTTTTTAATGTTTTCATGTTCCCCATTTGCACCCACTATTCTGGCTTTTTATATATGTACAAGAAATATGCTATGTAAGGACATCTTTAGGTTTCTTTCTTTTTTTTTTTTAAATATTTTATTTATTTGACAGAGAGAGACACAGTGAGAGAGAGAACACAAGCAGGGGGAGTGGGAGAGGGAGAAGCAGGCTTCCCGCCAAGCAGTGAGCCCGATGCAGGGCTCAATCCCAGGACCCTGGGATCATGACCTGAGCCGAAGGCAGACGCTTAATGACTGAGCCGCCCACCCACCCCATGAGCCACCCAGGCGCCCCATCTTTAGGTTTCTGATGGCATATGATTAGAGTTCTATCACCCTTGAAATAAAAGAAACTCTTGGTATTTGTTCTTAAGTGTATCATATTGTGTTGATGTGTATGGTTATCTGCGAGGCTACTACGAAAAACAAATGCCAAGAGTTAAATTAATCCCGTTACTGCCAAATATATAACCGAATTTATTTGCTTAATACTTGTAGAATATCTGAGCTAGTTAGGGCCTATTTCCTTAATTCTAGGAGAAGAGAAACCTGGGGCTATACCAGGGAAGTAGCCATATTATTGGAAGGCAGTAGAGTGCCTGAGGCAGCCATGCCTCCCGTTCCTGGTGGCCTTCCTGGATGGCCATGTATAGCATCATACCTTTCCTCTCCACTCAGTACATGTCCTCATCTCTATAATTAAGCTTCTGGCTAGTATCTTGGCAACTACTCTACTCCTCCACTATGGTAGCATCTTTAGGGACTACTGTAAGAATAAGGTGTCCAGATTGGCCTGGCCATCAAAATTGGCCAGGGAGCATCTCCCTTCACGCCCCCCATATCCCAGTCCATCCATATCTTGTGGGCATAGTCAACTCTCAAGTTCCCTCTTCATTTAATCTAATTATCACTCTTCATACTAATGAGCCAGACTTTGCCCTATCATATCTTTTCTTCATTATAATGGTTCCTGCATAAAAAAAGATTTCCAGAAACAACCTCTATAACAAAATGGTCATAGGCACTGATTGCATTTCTTCAGACTTTTATCCCTTTTCGTTTTTGTTTATTCTGTGGACTTGCCTCTGGCCACTCATATAGACACACACTCCCATCCTCGGTTCACTAAGATGTGATCT
The DNA here is from genome assembly GCF_017311325.1 of Ursus maritimus. Taxonomy (NCBI): domain Eukaryota; kingdom Metazoa; phylum Chordata; class Mammalia; order Carnivora; family Ursidae; genus Ursus; species Ursus maritimus. Next base: position 52,119,346 of record NW_024424452.1, read on the forward strand.
GCAATAACAGTACAGGTAGAAGTGAAGAAAAACAAATGGGAAGAAACAGAGTGAACTGCTATGTATGGTCATTCTTCATCTCATTCCCTAGCCCAGCAACTGGTCTCTCAAGTAATGTCTTTGGTTTAGGCTCCTTATCTCCCAAGCCAAGTGCTTTGGAAATTAAGGTCAATCTGCCTCTATTCTTCTTGCACTAAAAGTCTCACTGTAAAACAAATGTAGACCTTCATCCTTCCCTATCAGATTTCAGAAAGTGAGGGGAGAACAGAGGAGAAAGGCTGAGAGAAACACTCTCTCAGAGACAGACCAAGAAAACAACAAAAACCTTCTAAGAGGGAAACACAAGAAACCTTTATAAAACACCTATATGTAACTGGCAATATTTGCCATGGAGTTTACAAAGGTGAATAAGGCACAGAACCCACTTTCTAGATGCTCATGGTCTACTGGGAAAGATGGGCCCATAACACTGAAAGACAATGAATCCTAATAAGTGCTGTCTCTTGAATATATATGATCCTATAGGTATGCAAGGGTCTGAAGCAAAAAATAGTTTTTTGTCCAGCTCTTAGGGCCGTGCATATGTATGTTTTCAGAAAGAGACCACAAAGTAAAATGGGAAAAAAAAAATGGTGCTTGCGGTTGAATCATAGCTCTGCCATAATCTGAATAACTGTGGATAAGTTATTTAAACTCTCCAACCTTATATTTTTAAATGTGAAATAAGGATAATTATCCCCCATTTACATCTTACATGGTTATTATAAAGATTAAATTAGAGAATGTAAACAAATCATCTAAAATCATTTCTGAGACTAAGTTGGAACTTCATAAATATTTGTTGAATTTAAAGGAATCATTTAATTTGGTGATCAAAATGAATTTTCTCATAAAAATATGATACAGTTCGTGGTTGTTTAAAAAGGACAATTACTACAACAAATTTATTCCCGTTAACTATACCTTAAATAAACCTACTGAATGGATTATGTACACATTACAGCTATTTTTAACATTTCGTATGGTTACTGTGTGTCCAATTTCTAAGCAAACCACTTAGAAACAAGTTTTTGAAAAATAAGATGTCTCAGACTTGTAGTTATTTGAAAAGCTGCCTTCATGTGTGATATTATCTGATTTTATCACAGACTGCCTTCAGACTGGAACTACAACATGGGCTCTTCCTGAGTCTTCAGTCTGCCAGCCCACCCTGCAAATTTGATTTGCCAGTTTTCATACTCAGGTAAGCCAATTCCTTATAATAAATCTCTTTACACATAAACATTTTATTGGTTTTGTTTCTCTGAGAGACACACTTTGGTTATAAGTCAGAAGACTTGAGTTAAGATGTCAACTGTCCCCAGAGTGATCTGTAGACTTAATGAAATCCCAATCCGAATGTCAGCAGGGATTTTTTTGGGGTAGAAATTAATCAGCTCATTATACAATTCATATAAAAACACAAAAACCTAGGGGTGCCTAGGGGCTTGATTTTGGCTCAGGGTCATGATCTCAGGGTTGTGAGATCAAGCCCCCTGTAAGTCTCAGCGCTGGGCATGGACCCTACCTCTGCCCCTCCCCCACTGGTGTGGGCACGTGTACTCTAGAAAAAAACCTAGAATAGCCAAAACAGGGTTAAAAAGATTAGTTAGAGGACTAACACTACCAGATAGCAAGACTTATTTTAAGGCTACAGTAATTAAGATAGTGTGGCATAGGTGTAAAGATAGAGAGATAGGGAATTAAATCAATGATGTGGAATATAATTTAGAAATAGATCCAAACACATATAGAAAAGAGATATTTTACAAAGGTGTAAAAGCAATTCAGTAAAGAACACATGATCTGTTCAAAAAGTGAAGCTAGAACAATTGGATATGCATGAGCAAAAAATTAACTCCGATCTACACCACACACTATACACCTATACACAAAAGTTTACTCAAAATGGATAATAGATATAAATGTGAAATCTAAATCTATATAATTTCTTGATGAAAACAGAAAAAAAAAACTCTTTGTGACTTTGGGTTAGGCATATTTCTTAGATATGACAGCTAAAGTACAGTCCATAAAATTTTAAAAAATGATGACTTGCACTTGATCAAAATGTAAAAATTCTGCTCTTTGAAAGATACTACTAAGAGAATGAAGAAACAAGCCACAGATAGAGAAAATATTTGCAGAGCACACATCTGTTAAAGGATTGTATCTACAATATGTGAAGAACTTTCAAAACTCAATAACAAGAAAATTAAAAGCTTAATTTTTTAAAAATGGGCGAACATTTTGAATAGACACTTCCTCCAAGAAGACATACAGGTGGCAAATAAGCACAAGAAAATGCTCAGCATCATTGATGGGTAGGGAAATGCAAGTTGAAACCATAATGAATAATCATTACTGTCCTATCTAGAAAGGCTAAAATTAAAAAGACTGCCCACACCATATGTTGGTGAGAATGTAAAGAACCTGGATCTCTCACACCTTGCTGGTGGGGATGCACAACAATACAACTATTTTGGAAAACAGTTTAGTAATTTCTTTAAACTGGAAACATACACCTACCCTGTGCTTCTACCGTTCCACTCCCAGGATTTACTCGAGAGAAAGGGAAGCATGTATCCATACAAACACTTACCCAGAAATGTTTATTTGTGGTAGTTAAAACTGAAAGCAACCCAGTCATCCATGAAAAGGTGGGTTTATAAATGAATTGTGGTGTATTCGTCTAGTGGAATGGATACCCAACAATAAAACTGAGCTAACTACTGATGAACACAGCTACACAATGACTCTCAAAATAATTATTTTGAATGAGAGAGTCGAGGGGGGAAAAGTATACAATACAAGATTCTATGTACATATATCTGTAGAATATGAATGCTTTAAATATGTGTGGTTTACCATGTCTATAATACATCACTAAACTGTTTTGTTTTGTTTTGTCTAATTGCTAAATGTATGAAGAATATACAGTGATTTCCAGGGAATATTGTTAAGTTAAAAAAATCGAGGTTGGAGAACATATATATAATATGCTTCTCTTTAAGAAGGGGGTAAGAAGAGGCATAAAGATCACAAGGGATATATATATATATATACACACACACACACACAAATATATCCATACATAAAGTATATATGTAAAAAGTGCATGTGTGTGTATTACACACACACTACAAGAAAAATAAATGGAAAGATAACCTATTAAAAAATGTGATGGTTACCTATGGGAGGAGTGTGAATTGGGAAAAACGAGTATTACTTGACACTGATATAGGGCTGGTATAGTACCAAGTTTCAGAAGTAAACATAAGCATGTGGGTAACAAGTCAGAGAAAACTGTGTACATAAAAGTGATAAAAAAAAAGTCTTCACCAGACTTTAAGATGCCCAAAGATACTTGAACAATATTTACAAATTTATAAAGAAAAGACCACGTGACCCAGAAAGTTTACATCAAGTCAAATTTTCTTCAAAAGGCATAGATCCTCAGACATGCAGGAACTCAGTGAATGCTGAGCATGTCTTAATAAACATACTTGAAGACAAATTCCTGTTCTCAAAGATTAATCAAGATAATTCAGGAGTGGAGAAGCCCTAACAAAAATATTGTTGTGAACAGTGAATGAGTTTTGTTTTTGTTTTTTTTTATATTGGACCTAAATGAATATGGGAAATATGGCTTCAGAATTGAATGTAAATTTTATAAATTTTGACAATGGAAAAATAGTGATATAACTAAATGAACACGAAAGGGGCATTGGAAGTCTAAGAGCACAGGACTTTCTCCTTTTTATTCGTGAGAGATTGGTAAACATTACATACAGTTACGATATGTAATTAAACATAATGATCACAGCTCTTTAATGTTTTTCAAACTATTTAAAAAATCTGAGTGATCTTTTAGAAACTTTTAACCTGTGCTGTGGAGAAACAATATTCAAAATTTCGGCAGTTTCTTTATTTTCGTGTTTCTTTTTTCAGTAAGTTTAGTGATGATAAATTTAGCATTTCCAATTAAAATGTATGTATGTGTTTTTTATAGATTTGCCTATCTATCATATCTATCTATCCATCCATCCATCTGTCCATCTAAATAATTTTCTTCCTACCTACCTACCTATCCTCTCTATTTGCACATATACATCTAGGATGATGTTTGCCAGATGTTGACTGATTACTTTGACATGGAGAAATTTGGGTAATTTTATTTCCCCTCTACCCTTTGCATTTTTTAAAAGATTTATTTATTTATTTATTTATTTATTTATTTATTTATTTGAGAGAGAGAGAGAGAACGTGCATGCAAGTAGGTGGGGGGCAGAGGAAGAAGGAGAGAGAAAATCTCAAGCAGACTTCCCGTGGAGCACAGAGCCTGAGGCAGGGCTCCATCTCAGGACCCTGAGATCATGACTTGAGCTGAAATCAAGAGTCAGCCTGTCAACCAACTGAGCCACTCAAGTGCCCCTCTCTTTTTCATTTTTTAATGTTATATATTTGTATGACCAATGTGAAGCATTTTTTTTAAAAAATTGAGATTATTTTGTAAGGTACAGCTAAATCAATCAATAAACCAGATAGTCAACCAATAGAGGAATTGGTATGTATTATGGGCTGAAATGTATCCCCCAGAATTCATAGGTTGAAGCCCTAACTCCCAATGTGACTACAGTTGGAGATAGGGACTTTAAGAGGTAATTAAGATTAAATGAGCTCATAAGGGTGGTGCCTTAATCCACTAGGATTACCACCCTTTTAGAGAGGAAGAGGCACTAAGAATGTGAATGTACAGAGGAAAAGCTGGGTGAGGGCACTGATGAGAGACCTCACTGGAAACCAGTCCTGACAGTACCTTGACCCAGACTCCATGACTGTGAGAAAATAAAGTTCTGCCGTTTAAGCCAGCCAGTTTGTGGTACTTCATTGGGACAGCCCTAACACTCTAATATAGTGAGTAAATTCACCTTTCTGCTGCCATTACAAAGTGTAATTCAAATATATATCTAGAAAATATCTCCAAAGCATCAATAAATGACAAAAGCACATTTTAGGGTAATACACATGTAGTATGACTCAATTTCTGTTTCAAAGAAAAAGACAGCAAAACATAATAAATTCTGTGTGCATATCGTTTCATGTGTGTGTAAAAAGAGATACAAACCAGACCGGTTTCCTAAAGGATGGGACTATTGGAGAAAAGAGTCACAATTTTTTTTATACATTTCTGTATTGCTTAAAATGTTACAATAAACATGCATATGGGGCACCTGAGTGGCTCAGTCGGTTAAGCATCTGCCTTTGGCTCAGGTCCTGATCCCATGGTCCCGGGATCGAACCCCGCATTGGGCTCTCTGCTCAGCGGGGAGCCTGCATCTTCCTCTCTCTCTTCCTGCACTCTGCCTACTTGTCCTCTCTCTCTCCCTCTCTGTCAAATGAATAAATAAAATCTTAAAAAAAATAAAAACAATAAACATGCATAATAAAATATGCATGCAAATAAAAATAAAGGGGCCCTTGTGTGGCTCAGTTAATCAAGCGTCTGCCTTCGACTCAGGGTCCTGGGATCCAGCCCTGCATTGGGCTCCCTGCTCAGCAGGGATTCTGCTTCTCCCTCTGCCCCTTACCCTGCTCATCCTCTCTCTCTCTCTCTCTTAAATAAATAATAAAATAAAACCTTTTAAAAAAAGAAGATTAATGAAAACTTACCATTTTGGAAACCACACAAAATATGTTTAGTTAGTGTTTGTGTAGTATATGCATATTGATTTCTGTCTATATGTCATGTGTCCAGCAACACTTTGTCAGGGATCCTAAAATCTTTCTAGTGGAACTGTTCTATTCTCATTAGTGCAAATAGCATAACAATGTCTCTTCTTGTGTTCCTGGCAATAATTCTCAATGTATATAATTACCTCTTTGTTTTCAAACAGTGATTTTTCTCCCAAGATTTGTGCATACAGACACATACGTGTGTACACACATGCATGTTTAAATGGGCAAATAGGTGGTCTACAAGATTTATTTTTTGTTGTATTTTAACTCAGAGTTGGCTATGAAACAAGAACAACAAAAAATCAAAACAATCTCTCTTTTTAGAGAATTGCCAGGATCTCTGTTACATGTTATAATCTACGTACTGTCTAATTGTGGGTAGTAATTAATATTAGCTATAAAAATAATTTAAACTGAGAAATCCAAGAGATCACCTATTACTGGCAAATACTTTTCTTCTCCATCCAACAATTACCAGTCTAGAGAACTGGTAACTTACCTAAAACCATTTTGATGAAACATTAGGAAAAGCTCAGGATTGAGTGGTTGCCTGTGGAAGATGAGATGGAATTTTTCAAGTAAAACAGGACCGGGGTCACAGGGCCAAGAAGGAAAAGCAAATGCAAATCTATGAGCTGTTATTTTAAAACCGAAGAAAAGTAGGTTACACAAGCCACTTCCATTTTTAAATGCTACCTCTCTGGTGGTGTGGGGGAAACCTTTGCTCACGTGTCCTTTTTGCTAAAGATGCTGTTTTTCCACGGAGGCAAAGAGTAATATTTGAGGAAGAGGTTTTACAGATGCAATTACAGCAAGACACTAAAGCTCAGGTTTGCACGTGGGTAAACACGTGCTTTCTCACCCAGAGAAAGTTTAGCTTGGCAACCTTTGCTGCAAAGCATGACTCCGATCCTAGAGAAAGCCAAGACTACATAAAACCAAGTCATCTCCAAAAATAACACCAAAATTAGGGCCTTGAAACTCCTCACACTGGTCATGCTGTGAATGATGATACCCTGATGCTTAGGACCCACAAAGCTACTGAACCCTCAACATCCTCTTTGTGCATTAAGACTTCACTTGGCATCTCAGCCTTTAGAAGAGGCTATATTCTAGACTTGCGTTTTGGAGGTGAGTTGTTCCATTTAAATACTTCTGGAAGATTCTAGGAAAACAAACAAAAATTAGAGTATCATTGAAGGCAAAGATTTGTATAAGACAAATAATAAATTGAACTCCATCAAAATCTGTGAAATTATCTGCTTATCACAAAAAAAAAGTCTTTAAAAAGATAGAAGTGCAAGCCCCACAATGAGAGAAAACGTTTACAATACATATATCTGAACTATTAACTTATATGCACAGTATATGTAGAGCTCCTACACATTCAGTTATTAAAAAGACAACCCAGTTTTTCAAATATCAAGGGAAAGATCGAGCAGAGTCATTGTAAAAAGAGATATACAAATGCTCAATTAGCACCTGAAAAAATATCCTTTATCAGCGAGAAAATGCAAATTAAAATAATAATGAGATACCACTTACCTGAAGTGGCAGATAAGGCTGGAAATACCAAATATTGTAGAGCATGTGAAGCAATAAGATGGCAGATAAGCCTGGAAACACTTGTAGCAGAACAGTGATTATCTTATGAGATTGGAATCGGCAGACATGAGACATGAGGATCTTCCTGAAATGATGAAAAGGATCTGTATCTTGGTTGGGGTATTGGTTATATATTTGCATGTATGTGTCACAATCCTCAAGCTTTATACTTACAATCTATGCATTTTTCTTTATTTAAATTTTATCTCAACTTTAAAAATTAGATGCATTGCTCTATTATCCATTTAACCACTTAGAAAATATCGGTATGCGGTTGAAATGTGGGAGGGGGAAGGGTAAAAGCTATCATAGGTATGATTTTGCTTGCAGTACATGATTCTATTTTTCATGGAATTTGGGATTTTTCTGATTTTTTTTCAAAATGGAGGCAAAAACATTCTCCTTACCAGTGAGAACAAGTTTGTGTGTGTGTGTGGGGGGGGGTTGTTTGTTTTTAAAATATATATATTAGGGAGTGGCAGAGGGACTCAGTGGGCCCCAGCTAATTGTTTCTCATTTAGTCCAACAATAGAAGGCATTTAATATTAAAGAGTCTATGATCGTCTACATTAAGGACCTAGTCATGTGCTGAGATTGCACAAGGCCCGAGGGACACAGGCAGCCCTCCTATACAAGTTTTCTTAGGATCTTGTTCTGCAGAGAGCATTGGAGTGACAGAGTCAGAGAAAGGTATTAGGCTCAGAGGACTCTGGGCGATCACTGAGTGGCTCCTGCTACCCACTCACCCAGGCAATGCAAGAGCAAAGAAAGTCTCTTCTCAGGCGTGATGTGAGCCAGCTTTGCTGTTATTGCCTTATAAGTACTCAGGGATTGGCATGACAATGCCACCCTTAGGGTGAACCTCCTTTTTTTCCCGTGATGCATTTTATTGCAAGTTACATGAACCGTTAATTAAAAGTTAACAAGGAATTTACTTAATTATGGCTGGAATAATTTTTTACTCCAACAAGCAACATATTAGACCCCACAGGAGCTGCCCCCTTCTCTCTGTAACTGAGACCTCAGGCCTGGTAGCAAGCAGGAAGGCCGGTGAGCTGCTTTAACGAGTGTGTGTTCCACGACTGGTGCTTGCTCGGGTTGGTAGTGGGGCTAGGACCTGGGGTGGAGTGGCACCATGTTCCACCCAGAGCCACCACTGGTATTTGACCCTGGTATTTGAACCTGGGTAAAATGCTCTACCCCTAGCCCACCCCTACCCCCCACCAACCATGCTATCAATTTCTACAAATCGAACACTGTTCAGTTAAAGAGAATTTGTAGCATGGACATTGGTGGACTTCTGAAGAAAAGTTGTCACCGAAAATCCTTCAATTTTCAGAAGCCTCTTAGCTTCCCTGAATAGAAATCCCTGGCAGGCTCTAGGGAGCTAGTATTCAGGTCTGCAAACACATTTATGTTGGAATTGAAAACAAAATTGGGAATGATGTGGCTTGTGTGCAGCAAGCGGACTTCTGACACCACCACAATTTTTGGCAGTTTGGGAAAGTGTTGCCTGGGCAACCTTCAGCAGTATGGACCGGATGAGCTGGAGAAAAGAGCAGCAGCAGATCAGACTGACACGTTCAGGGAAGCTCCGAATTTATGTCCTGTGATAAGTGAAGTGCTCTTCATTCTGGTCAGAGAGAACGCCTCCCTGCAAAACCGGACTTCAGAAACGTCTATTCCACATGTGAATTCGCCTGTGCAATCTTTTTTATATGTGAATTAGCCTGCACAGTCTTTTCCGGAGTGAGGGTTCCGTTTCCACAGTAAAAGTGATAATTTTGAAGCACTGACCATAACTTCAGGACCCTGTTTCCACCTTTGTGACCTTTGTGAATACCTTGAGGCCCTAGGACTCAAGGATTAAAATCACTGGTTTAACCACAAAATGGTCAGCATCATGAGGGGCAGGAGAGGCAGTTCACGGACTCCCTGGGGATGTGAGCTTCCTTGCAGGTCAGAGAAGTCCGGGCACCATGCACAGTTCCTTGTGAAGTGGTGCTTAATCCGCATGTGTTGAACTTCCCTGAGCTGAGCCAGAGCTTGAGCAAAGACCATTCAACTAGAAAGTCTCCCTCTTTGCATTAAACCAGGCATAATAACATTACTCACCATCCAAGTTTATTATAAAGATTTCATAGGAAGCACTTTGGAAACTCGGGAGTGCTTCTATGTAAATGTCAGGGACGATGATGATGACGATGAAGGCGCTGGTGCTGAGCGTGATGACGATGAGCACAACGTTGGTGGTACTGTTTTAAAGGTTGTCATGACTGATTGTGAGGCCCGGATATGCTAGCTACTCACTGGTATGAGTAAGGGAAAGGATATGTGCGTGTGGGGGTGGGGTGGAGGTGAAGGGGTAGTGAAATGGAGTGGGGAGAGGCAGAATACATCTACCTAGAGCTGCACTGATATTACCACTGTTTCCACAACTGGGTCTCTGCCCAAGTGATCATGAACAAGATGCTACGCCAGGATACCAGGCCTGGCAGGGACCCCGCTGGAAGGTATTTGCCTGCAGATACTGGTTTTCCTTTGTGAATGAAGAGAAAACTCTAGTTTGCAAGATTGCCAATCAAGGCATTTTGATTTATCTCCTAATTTGTTTTTCCTCCTGACATTTGAAACTTTCCATCTTTGCATATTATATTTGGAAGAGACAGTTGCCGCTCCTGGGAAAAATATCTACTGTTGGATGAGTTGCTCAATCCAGTTGGTGCCAATGGGAAATGTCAAATGATTATGTTTATTCTCTTTGCACAAATTTGGCCTTGAGTGGGGTTACATGCTAAGCTCTGAGCTCCAGCAATTCACTAAACTAGGGAAAATTAAGGGTTTTTTTTCTCTTTCTTTTATGCAAATGCCTCTACTTCCCAACTCACAGGAACTACATAAACAACTATAAGAGAAAGAGAGTGCTCATTGTGGGGGGAGGGAGGTTAGAGAGGGAGAAGGAGAGAGAGAATCTCAAGTAGGCTGCAAGCCCAGTGCAGAACCCAACATGGGGCTTGGTCTCAAGACCCTGAGATCATGACCTGAGCCAAAATCAAGAGTTGGACACTTCACTAACTAGGCGACCCAGGTGCCGCTAAAATATAACCTCTTATATTAAATCATCATTTACAAATTTTCAAATCACAGGAACTCTGAAGTAGATAAGGTGTACATATTATTTTCATTTTTCAGGGAGAAAAATTGAGGTCTTAGTATTTAAGTAGCAACTTAAAATCAAAATGGTGCTAATTGGGAAAACCGAGACTAAAGCCCATATATGCTGGCTAAAAGCACCATCAGCTTTTTTCTGAACCGCGTGGCTCCTTGCACAACACGACTCAAAATTAAGTAGAAGCTTTGCAGGAAAGGCTACATCAATACTTATTATAGGGCATCAGTGAAAAGCAATGTTACTTTAGAGGAATTGTAATTAAACCTTCGGGTTAGAATATATAGCCCTTTCTGCTAAATGCAAAATAAAAGACCAACAAGGGCTAGATGCTTCTACAGATACCCCGTGAAATCAATGTCAGGGTCATTGCTTTATGACCAGAGTGTAGATATCAACTGTAGGCATTGTGTCATCAGAAGCAGGAGAACTCCCAGTAGTGAGTTCTCAGGCCCTCAGGTCACACAGCTGGGTCTGAATCCCTGATCTTCTGCTCAGGTTCTGAGCAACTTTAGGCAAGTCATGTATCTTTCTATGTCTCGGATTCCTTTCCTGTCAAATGAGAATGCCTGCCTCTCAGGATTGCTGAGGAGGGAATAGGTAATATAGTGTGTCCAAGAGAGCAGCCCATAGGAAGCACACAAGAAATGTCAATTATCATTGTTACTGAGAAAAGAACATTTGACGAGAAGGCTAGGACACGTGTTCCCACTGCACAAATTCGCTGTGTCCTTTTGAGCAAGTGAATTAAACCCTGTGCCTCAGTTTCCTTAGTTGCATGTTGAAAGACAGGTGAGCGGTTTCTGTTTCATTTAGGACTTTTTCAGTTGCAAGGGACCGAAAAGTCAAGCAAACCCTGCCTACATGGTAGAACATTTTATCACCTCATATAATGGAAATTTCTAAGTGCTGCTCAAAGCACAACAACTGTCAGGGCTCAAACGATAGCGTTAGGACTTGGTTTCTATTTCTTGGTTCTTCCTTTCATTGCACAGGTTCCGAAAGCCCCGAGAGTCTCGGGCAAGTTAGCGTAGCAGCAACAGGAACATTCTTGACAGGTTATGTGAAGATTCAAGAAGTTAAGTCCCCGAAAGCACTTAGAACTCTGCCCGAGGATTTTGCACTCCCTACAGAATAGCTAGGGGGATTATTTCCACCTGAGGCAAGATGCTGGCAGTAGCTCCAGCACTTAGAACCTTCCAGATTCATGACCCCATGGGTTCCAGAAGTCGCAGCAAAATCGCATGGCCTCTTCTGGTGCTAAGAGACCTGATACTCATCCCTGAGTATTAGATTTTGATTGGCTGGACCCGAGTCATATGCAAACTGTAGCAACACTGTTGGTCACTCACGCTACACCCATCTGTCACCCTCCTCCTTGTTGAAAGCAAGCGGAGTCTGACGAATACCCACCCCACCTGTGATTGTGCCTGATGGTAATCTCATTCCCCTTGCCGGCTAGTGGTTAAGATATGAGCATGTGGTAAAAGTTGGACCGATGATATATGAAGCTAAGTCTGCTGAAGGAGTTCTAAATAGCTTTCAGAATAATATAGTTCCACATTGCTGTGTAATCTCAGATTTGTTAACCGCGTTGAGTGATAGGAAAAGGACTAGAAAATGTGAACTTACTCGAACTCAGAGAAAAAGGAACTGAGTGAAATATCATCCTCCTCCTGAGTTCTTTACATCGTTCTAGGCTTAGAGATACAAAGGTAAGCCGTGGGCTTTAAGGTAAGAGAACTAATTTACAGGAAATCAGGGCTGACCAGGAATATCATAAAACATCAGCCAAAAGATTTATCAGAGTGTTTCATATAATGTTGCAATGAAAATAATTTTAGTTTAGTATTAAGAGTCACACTTTATGGGAAACACGTTTTACCATCTACTTAAGATGGACATGCAGCATGATAAGAGGTAGAAGATTATAAATTAAAAGAAATGAACATATTAACTAAAATATTGCCAAGTTATATTTTGAAAACAACATGACTAATTAAGATCATTTTAAGTTCCTAGTCACATAGAGTTGATGTTTTATTCTTAGGGTATTTATGAAATATCTGTGAAAAAGGCATAGCAGTGTGCCTACCTCTGTGATATTTAAAAGGCACTCAGTAAATAATTTACTCATTCTAGACTTTCTTTTCTCCTCAAAGCTAATGGCATCTTTTCAAGGGCGTTTGTTACAGCTCCTGCTAAACCAGCTTTACCTTTGAGGAATCTCTGAAAGTGTAGAATACAGAGGAACACAGGGTCCAAGGGTTCAGTCCGTGAGAACACTGCAGGCAGGCATCACACCCTCAAAGACAAAAATAATCAGCATCGTGGATAGAAACCTCAGCTCAACCATCGGTTCCCCTGACAACAAAGGTATTACTCGTCTGGCTTTTGTGAAAAGGGGATGCAGCTGGAAAGAAAGTACGCAGGGTATAGGAAGCTAAGCTTTTAACATCACACACACACACACACACACACACACACACACACACACGCAGGCACATGCTCATACTTAAATATCAATATAGAGGACTTCATTAAAGAAATAAAAGTCCTGCGTAAGATTGAAGTATTAGTCATAGAAACATCTCCGCTGGTATAGAATTTCTCTGATCCTCTATATTCAGGCATCAGTTCGGTTGCTTTCATTCCTTGATTTTCAGATTTCAGTTTCAAATCGCTACCCACGCTGCCACTTCTCTGCATAAAAAACTCCGATAAATAAAGCCAGGGCTGCTTGGAAAATACCTACCATGAAACGTGTCAAGCCACTGTCTTTTATGTATTTAGCTTTTTAATTGACTTCGCATGCATCAACTGTGCTTTCCAGTAAGTAGACACAGTTCCCAGGGATTGTCAAAAGACGCCTGGCTCGAGAGCAAATCTAATCCAGTTGGTGCCATTGAAAAAACCTTAAATGGCAGCTTTCATCTTATTTGCAAAAACTCCCTTGGTTCAGGTTACATGTTAATCCCAGTTGCTCTATCAGCTTTATGGCAGCACGGGTGGGGGTGGACTTGGGGGCTGTTCTTGGCTAAGCTTTAGCTTTCCTCTTCTTTTATGTAAATGATTAGTTCCCGGGGAATCCTATAATGGGAGCGGTATCTAAGGCTGGAGGGCAGGCCCGCTCTGGGCCCAAACTCCTCACCCGTTGTTACTGAGAAATAGCTGTCAAGCACATATATATTTAAGACTTACCATTCTTGCTTTGATGAACACAGAAGGCTGCAGCCTGTGATGGAGAGACAAGTTTATTTATTCATTTTTTTTCAACATTGCTAGGGAAAATTCGATCCCTCGGACACATGTACAGATCTCCATGACCCAAAGCAAAATTATGACAGTAGTGGTGACACTTTAGCCCTAAGTGACTTTCCAAAGTAAACAATGTAGCTTTGTCAGTTGTTTTTTTTTTTTTTTTTTTTTTTTTTTTTTTCAAACACCCCTTTTTTTTTTTTTTTGATCCAAACCACCCCAGGGCTTGTTGTCCTTGGATGCAATCTCAGATTCTCAGCTTCCTGTCCTGTCTCACGCTCCATATGTGTATTTGTCCGTATGCATGTTTAAGAACATGATACCAATCATCTTGAGTTCGGTTCCTGTTCATTTCCCATATAGGATTTGGTCAGTCCACTTCTGCATGTGAATGGAGGGCGAGGTGAGGGGGACCACCTGCTGCATTGGGAGCATGGACCATGCTCTACAAATAGTACCTCGTTCGATACCCACAGTAGCTCAGGGAGGTGGTGGCTATTATTAGTCTCATTTTACAGAACAGTAAACCTGAGGCCCAGATGCTTTAAGTGATTCTGTCAAGGTCAGACATCTAAAGAATGACCTGGTTGGGATTCGGTTCCAAGTTGCCTCCTCCCTCAGACCGTATTGCTTCAGATGCAGGGATTTCATAGATGCATACAAAGAAAAGAGCATGGCTTTTTCTCGTCCGCTCCCCTCCCTTCTCTGAACCCCGTGTGTCTGTGTTCAATCTGTGCCTTGTATACACGGGGCACTCAGCAGGGAGTTTAAAGATCAGTTAACAAAAATCTGTTACTCTCATGTCTCAATCAGATTCCACTCTTACAGCCATCATATGGTGATGTATAGTGTGATATGAAGGTTTTCTGGATGCACCGTTCCTTTCCCAACCACACCCACTGGGTGTCATTAGACTTGTACTCCTTGTGCAATAATCATTACCCTTCTCAAACGCCTCTCTTGCAATACTCTGGATGACCAGGATCAGACTGTCAGACCATGTGCTGTCCTAACAATTGTTATAGTTTCGTCCATCAGAGCTTCAGCCCAGTAACAGGCTGCCATTTGGACTATTTGAGAAGAAGGGCACGTCAGGGGTTATGGAGATGACAGGATAAAAAGTCAAAGAGCCTGGTGTTTAGAGACAAGAGAAACAAGGTCCAAGTTTCTGCCATCTGTCCTTGGATGAGTGGCATTTCTTCAACAATAAAATGAAGATAATAGCATCTTCCATTTTCGAGTGTGGTAAGGGACTAAATGAAGCACAGAGATCTAGCTCTGGGAGGGGTTCCATAAGTGGCACGTGCTCTGATCAATTTTAGTTCTTAATCCAGTGATCTCTGGAGAGAGGATGGTAAGCTGCATCTTCTGGACAGAATCTACGATGCCTTTAACCCATTTGGGCTGCTGTAACAGAAATACCATTAGATTGGATAACTTATAAACAGCAGAAATTTATTTCTCATGGTTCTGGAGATCAGGGTGCCAACCTGGTTGAGTCTGATGAAGGCTACCTACCTTCCAGGTTGCAGATTGCTGACTTCTTGCTTTGTTCTTACATGGTGGAACCTGGAACCTCTTTATAAAGGCAGAGGCCTCAAAGCACGTAAGCATCTCCCAAGTTCCCACCCTTCATACCATCCTGTGAGAGGTTAGGATTTCAACATATGAATTTGGGGGAGGACACAAATATTCAGACCATAGCACATGGGTCACTCTATTAGTCACCAACACTGATGGCCAAGGGCTCTTGGCCTTCTCTAGAACCCTCATGCTCCCAGCTGTAAGTAGTTTCCAGCATAAAAGGCAAGAATGCTCAAACACATGAAAGATTGAAGAAACCCTAAAGAGATACGTAATCAAGCAGAGTGCCAAGAAGGTGGGAGTGAGGCAGTGATGTGCTCCAAGTAGGACTGGTCTAAGATGGGCAAGAGTTTAAGGGGCAGGAGGGTTAGATGGGCCAGTTACCTTACCTTTGGGTACTGTCCCTTGTCCTGTGCAATGTTGAAGTACCGGAGTGTTGCATGGCCCAATTCCTGGATGATTCTTACATTTTGAACAGAAGGAAACACAGCATTGTCAAAACAACCTTATGAGTGGTATATTATTCTCATTATCCATATTCTGAGACTGAGACTCAGAGAAATTACATAATTTGACTGAGATCACAGAGTCAGTGATGGAGAGAACCAAAATTTCTCCTGAAGTCTGCCTGATTCCAAAGCATATACTCTTTAGACTCAAGAGAATAACTCTATGCAGTCATTCGGACATTTGAACCAGGCATGTGACTTCGGATGTCTGCATGTAAATTGTTGGCCTAATATTGGGCCACCTGGTTGAATTTCATAATGGAATTTTCCTTGACACCTGCTTTATCTACCTATTAGGCCTTCCCAACTGCTAATAAAATAAAAGGACTCCGAATTCTGCAACCACCTCAGAGTGATGAGAAGTAGTAGAGGTTTAAAGCACTTCATGGAGATGCCCTGTTCCCCTTGAATTCTTTCTAACACAGATAATTTATGAATTATCATGGGAATGGCTCAGTGGACTTTTGGAAAGGCACCTCGTGGTCTTCTGCAGGGCCCAGACCCAGGGTTTTTCCTTTGGATGGAATAGGTTGAAAGTCTGCTTCCCAAATCCCTGCCCACAGCCAAGGAAAATGTTGAAAGGCTTTCCCCTTCTCCAGTGACAATATCTAAAATAATTAACACCAATGCTGGCTAATGGCTGAGCCATACAGGATCCAGGGTACCCAGGGAAGGCAGTTGGAGGGCCCATCCTAGAAACTATTTACCAGCTGTTACAAGAGCATTTTGGTGTTTAACAAGCCGGCTGTCCTAGTATGTAGCGGCTGAATACCATTTCTACCCTCCTCCCTGCCTTACCCATTCTCTAGAAATGTCTGTACTGCTGGGCACTCTAGAAGTTTGGGAATACCAAGCACTGTTAGGATCGTTTTGACCACAATCATGCCTGGACTTTCCCTATGTGTGAAGAATGTCATAGTTTTCCTCGAGCTGCTAGCAATGAATGGGTAATGATCCAGCATAGGAGCTTTGGTCTCCCGGTATCTTCAAATTCCCATTTACAGATCTTGAATAACCTGGTACCTTCAGACGTCATTAGCTATGGCTCATTCTGACAAAAACAACAGCAACAAAAGCCGATAATCTTTTTTTTTTGTAACCTACACAATCAGGATAGCTTTCTGAGAAAATTCCTGTGATGAAGGCCTCTAAAAAGTGCTCAGCATCCTCATCGGCAGAAATGAACTGGAGTTTGTCAGCCTCACTTCTTATCGTGGCCCCATCTAAACAGAAAGACCCATGTAAGATGGAGTCCTAACAAAGTAGCCAAGGATTGTGCCGCAAACCAGGGCAGACTGTACCTACATAGCCTGTCTGTGAGAGACGGAGTATTTTCTAATAGACTGACAATAATAAGCCAGGTCACGCAGTCACCAAAACAAGCAAACAAAAACCACCATGTGTAAGAGTAAAGGCAGGTCATGTGATAGTTTGATATGACTGGGACCCTTCCCCTCAATTAGTGCAACTCTCTCTAATCTTAGGTGAAGAGGAGTTGCTGGAGTGAAGCTATTTGTATAACCCACAAGAAGACCTCCCACCCCCACATCTTTAACTGCATTAGGTCTGGAAAAGTTAAAATGAGTTTTAAGTGTTCCATCAAAACCAGGATGCTTATCACTCTGGTTTGGCTACTCGCCTGCATTTAGCTCCCAGTTAATCTCAGTGTTGCTGAGCCTGTCTCCTGCGGGGAGGGGGTACAGGCTGTCTGCCATGCGGAAAGGTATAGGGGCGAACTGCGGAGTAGATTAACCCCTGGTGTTCCAAAGTTGCCCAGGAAAATAACCCAAATAGCGTAGTGGAGGATCCAGTTATTGCAAATAGCTAGAATCAGTATCCTAAAATTCATGAGGAAAAAATAAGCTCAAAACTTAGAAATGCCTCGAAAGCCCAAGTCTAAGGAACCAGTTAAGTAGGACGAGATCTGCTGTAATCTGCCCATTTGACAAAAATGTCAGTTATGCATGAGATGAGGAATGTCTTTAATGGCTTCTTCACTGAAAACTTACAGTTTATCTTAATCCTGCGGATGTCCGAGATGCCAGGCAATCTCATACCATTTACGTTTCTGGGTTCAAATCATACCAAATTCTATTTGACATTTATGTGACTTTGAACAGAATGGTGATCCTCTAAATTGCAATTTTATTGTGAGGAGATTAAAAATACCTTTCTCATGGCCTTATACGATGGTTTTAAAGACTAAATGAAGTTCTATAACGTACGTTCACAGCGCCTGGCATCTAATACGTTCCACATAATTGCTAGTTCCAGTTCCTAACAGTACTTAGAATAAGCCATGCCACGGGAAGCCCAAAGTGAACATGCATAGAAAAGTCTGAGGCTCTGCAGATAAAGGGGAGTTACATAAGGATGAAGAATGGATGTCAAGATCTGGAAGCTGAGCCTGAGTCCTTGCTGTCGGGAATACCCAATAGGGAGGTGGATGAGGGGAAGCTAAATGCCAGGGAGCTCCTCGTTCCAGACTCCTCTAACGTGGCAAATCCCTGCCCCTCAGGACTGCTGACCATTCTCTGCACCCTGGACACATCCCCATGGGGGACACTAGGCAGGGATTTACTCAGCTGCATCCTTCCCCTAAGCCACACTCAGATCCTTGGATGCCTGACTAGTGTTCAGGTAGGACTGCTCAATATGCACGAATTTCCTTTCGACCATCTTCAGAGCCAGTCCGAACTTTCTCAGACCTTAGCTTAAAGCACACCTATACCACCATCTTCCAGTGCCAAATGCGGTGCATAAAAATGACTTTTCTGAAATCGAAAATATCCCCTTAATCAAAGAGAATGAGTTTTTTACTCTAGCCTCACCTACTTCCATCGCTTCAAATTCCTCCTAAAAAACGGAAAACAAGTCTGATAGATCTTAACACAGTATTATACAAAGAAGTCTCGTTAAGAGAAAGCACCATCAAAATGATTTGGATTTCAGGAATGCACATGCTCAGTGAACTTCTGTCCCTTAAAATGTCATGAGGAGAATTTCCTCAGGGCCCTCAAAGTCACTAATTTACCTAGCTGATTTTTTTTTTTCTTAGCAGTTAAACTAGCAGAAGAAAATACTCTGTTTTTCTCAAATTCTCATCTCCTGATGCCCACTCTGCTTACAGAAAGAAAAAAAAAAATCTCCCAATGTGTTGGGCAGAATAACACCCCCTTCCAAAATGTCCACTCCCTAATCCTTGGAACTTGTGAATATGCTATGTTTCATGGCTAAAGGAAATTTGCTGGTGTCATTATAACTATGGACCTTAAAACAGGGAGATTATCCTAGCCTCTCCAGGCAGGCCTAAGCAATCACATGAGCTCTTCAAAGCAAAGAACTTTCTTCTGCTAGAATCAGAGAGATGCAGGAAAGATGGGGAAGAGGGGAGGTCACAGAGATTCACAGTGTGAGGAAGTCTTCATCCACTGCTGCTGACTTTGAAAATGGAAGAATTGGGCCATAAACCAAGGAGTATGGTTGTTTTCTAGAATGATTGCTGCCTGACAGTCCACAAGGAGTTAGGGACCTCAGTCCTACAACCACATAGCCCTGAAATCTGCCAGTAACCTGAATGATCTTAGAAGTGTATTCTTCCCAGAACTTCCTCATAAGAGCCCAGCCAGCTGACATCTTGATTCTGGGCTTATGAGACCTTGAGCAGAGAACCCAGTCAAGGCCACTCAGACTTCTGACCCACGGAACTATGAAATGCTAAATTTGTGTTGTTTTAAGCTGCTAAAGTTATAATAATTTGTGACAGCAGCAATAGATTCATACTTCCATCAAGCACTTTCTTCTTTCTGGAAAGTGGTACAAGAAAAGTGATCAAACCCCCGTGCCTTTGGAAAATTCAGTGCTTTTGGGAACTGAAAGCTGGCAAATCTTTATTTAGGAGTGAGAAATAGAGAGGAGAAGGAGAATAGACATGCTATGTGTGCCCACCTCTCACTGAAAGTTCTCTTAAGCAAAGATTACTGATGAAGTAGATCAAGCATCAACACATAAGAAGAAAAGAGAATCCCTAAAAATCTGCTTTGGGAATTGTTAAATAATCCTAGGACAGATTAAATAAATAACTCTATTCATTTGGCTCTACATTATGAAGGATGGTTATTGTTAAAGATTTAAATAATGACTTGAGACCTAAAGCATGGAAACTCAGTTGAATTGTAAGCCTGAGTTTATCTGATGTCAAGGAAGATTCTACTAGAATACATTTCCAATGCTTTCTCTGAATATGTCATCCAAGACTTTGGAGAGATAAGAATTTCCTCTGAAGAAAATAATACAAAGAGATTTTCATCATCTAGGGATTGAAAGGGGATATGTTTTCTGGAAAGGTAAAATATAATTGTGGTTAAAGGAAGTTGAATATAGGCATGCAGTGTAAAGGAACAATTAACCCTACATAAGCAAACAGTAGGTGAATTATGTAAGAATTACATCCAAGGGGATGTATAAAGCTGAGAAAGTTAACTAACCCAGAAAACTCACATTGCAATAACATGGTTTTGATTAAGACGTTTTGATGATGTGGCCGGTGGAGAATATGAGTCATCTCTTATGAGGTGCAGAAATGGGTGAACCAAAACATCACTTGTTAGGGAAAAGAAGGTATGAGTTACAGCAAACAAGTTACTATATGTTGTCTGCAAAGTAGCAAAACAGCTACTTGAAACTCAGTGAAACTCTTGGTTGAAGCTGAAGGGAGCCATGTTGGGTAAACAGCCTTGACTGAGTACAGGCTGAGTTCCTCCTTCCTAAGTTTCTTGTAAAAACTAGAGAAGACAATAGAACAGAAATCCGATTGAGTAGAAATGATGACACTAATGATATCTGGTGTGAACGTAGTCTTTCCCAAACCCTTTACATGCAAACATGCAGGCGTAAGCACTTTGAGGTAGACATGTCTGAGGTTTACCTGAGTTCATTGTGGCCATATTTTTTGGTGCAACTTACACATATGCTATGCATTTTTAGACCTTGTATATCCACAAGAACCAGATGCTTCTTGAAATTACGGACATGGAGATTTATTTTGTTCAAGTCAACAAGGTGAAATAAAAGAATAGAGCATTTTGGGTCAAGTCTTTAAAATTTTCCATCACACCATCTGCATTCCCATTCAGTCCCCAGATTACTTGGGAAAGCAGTAAGACTTCACTTTCAGGCCAAAGTTACTCAAAATCAATTACTTAAACACTTCCCCAGTGGGATTATCTGAATCTGCAAGACCATGTGTGTCTTTTATACTTAAAATTTCTTTTCTTCTTTTTATTTAAAAACATCTGAAATAGTTCAAACTTCTAGAAAAGTGCAGAGAGTAATTTATTGAAAAGCATTGTAATTACTATGCAGCTTTATTAAAATTTACTTTTTTTTGGTCACATTCATAATCAGATCATCTAACGTAAGAATTGCTGAAGGTATCTGATTGGTGCCAGACCCTGAAGAGATGCCTAAATATATATATATATATATTTTTTTTTTTCAGTAATACCTTTGCCTTCTTTTTGATTCTCTCTTTCCAAAGCAATCACTGTGAGTTCATTCTGTTTTCTAAATAGGAAGGAAAGCTTTACTGGGGATTTCTGTATTATGGTTTCTTTGAATTAGATACTTAGTATTACATCTTTGTTTCCTTGATCCTCCCTACATCAAACACTATCTTCTTTTACTTAAAATGAGTCACTCATCTTCTCCCACACCCTCCTCCCACCGTAATGAGATAGTCACTGCTAAGACTACTAAGAGCTATAATACATCCCCACCCGTCCTGCCGCCTACCAAAGTCTGGCCTTTCTAGCTTTCCTTTGCTGTGTCCCCGTCACAGGCCCTCAATCATCCTCTCCTCCTTCAGATTGTAACCCACTGACAGATTCTTGTTGTCAGTGAACCCACCTATTCCTGAAGAGTGTCTCCTTTCCACTCCCAGGCCCCATTTTTCTTCTTATGTCTGATATTTCTGAGCACACTTGAATTCTTCGTTGCCAAAGAACATACACACTAGATCTTTAAAAACAACTAAAGGAAGGAAGGCCTTTTAAAATTAAGCTCAAGCATCCTCTAAAAATGCACACTACTGTTTGGGATAGTGTGCTTCTGTCCATAGTAGAGCTAGCATATGCTCGAAGTGAGTATTATTATGTGTAGGCATTTTACAAAGAGATAAAGGAGATACCTGACATTTTTATTAATTAAAAGGGGGGGGGGTGCCAAAATTAAGTAGCTGGTCCAGATTCCCATAAATGCAGCCAGGAACTGACTCCCATTCTAGCTGCCTTTGAGCGGGCTTTCTGCTGTGTGACATTCACTCCCAAGGAGCTGGCAGTTCTGTGGTCTTTGTTTCAGTGAAAGGGTTCAATACACAGCTTCTCTCCTGGTAAAAGCCAGTAACCTTTTCCCTCTTCCACAGCAGCAAGATAATACCACAGGACAGTTGTCTTATATTTCACTGGCCAGACTGGCCAATGATAAAAATAATCGCTCCCTCCTTGAAAAACTTTCGGGACATAATCTATGTGATGTTTAATTTCTTTCTTGTGGCCCCAGCACTTCCTATATGATCATACATGGTCAATTCTAATTCATATATGATCAATTTCAAAGGCTTGAAGAATTACCTTATCTTTTTAAAGATTTTATGTATTTATTTGTGAGAGAGAGAAAGAGAGAGAGCGTGAGTGGGATGGGGAGGCAGAGGGAGAGGGAGAAGCAGACTCCCTGCGGAGCAGACAGCCCGATGTGGGACTCGATCCCAGGGTCCTAGAATTGTGACCTGAGCCGAAGGCAGACGCTCAACTGACTGAGACACCCAGGCGCCTCTTATTTTATTGATTATAAGAAATCTTAAGACGAATTGATGTTAAGATAGTATGATTCAGAACATATCCTGGGTCCATTGAGACAAGGGCTTATAAACTTCCCTGAAGATTCGTTTTTTAACATTAATGCTGGTTAAAGTTCCAGAGGTCACGGCTTCAGTGATGGCTTACAAGGAAAATATCCTCTCAGCCTCCCTGATTGTCTTCCAGGGCTGCCGACTGGCACTGGAAGGAGAAAAGGGATCTACCTGTTCCTTCGACTTCGATTCAGTCCTCCTACTTCAAGCCACAGTTGGAAGAGGATAATACACCACATAAAATCAGGATTTCTTTTTAAGAAAATTTCTATTACAGAGTATGGTGAACTTTGCGAGAAGTTCAATTTGGAGTCATTTTTGTTTAGGTGAAGGGTTGGGTCATGTCTCATTTCCCCCAAACTAGTTCATCCATCTCAGCTTCTGAAGCTGAAGGAATTGAATCCTGAAACACGTTTTATTGCTGTTTCTTTAGGATAGTGAAGGAGTCTTGGAATTTAACATCTCCCCGAAGCTGAAGAACTTAAAGGCCCACTGTGCACTCCAAAATCAAAATCATCTGTTCAAGGGGGACTGAGACTTCCTGTGGAAAGTACAAACTTTAAAGGTTTCCATTTTCACTGCTCATCTGAAATAATGTAGGATTTATGATTTCATACTACATGCAAGTAGGAAAGCCTCCTATTAGATGGGCAGGTTATTCCCATGGCTTTGTGAGCGTCGGTCTAAGGGTGGAGGGGCAGGTAGTCGAGGTCCAGATGTGTGCAGAAACAGATGTGCCTGCCTCTCCCTTAGAACCAGAGATTTGCTGCCCTGGGTGTAGGGTTGGTGTTTGCTCAGCAGTTCCATTGAATTATTTTGAAGGCGATAATTAACTGGCTGTTATCCTTTCAAGAGTTTTTGCCCATTTCAGTTTCTGGATGTTGCTTTTCTGCTATTTTGGATTATGCCTCACCATGATACAAATAAGTAGAGATTTTACTTCAGAGATCACATAAAATTGATATCCATACTGTTGTTTGTTGGTACATTTCCCTTTAAGCTTTGTGTGTGTGTGTGTGTGTGTGTGTGTGTGTGTGTGTGTGTGTGTGTATGGGGTGGAGTGGGGAACTAAAGCCATAATTATCTCTACCCCAAAGAATGTCAAGTATATTACATAGCACTTGCCAACAAGCATACAACGGAGCTCTAACAGCTAAGTTGTTTCTCTCTGCTTATTTCACAACAAACAATACATCTACAGAGCAAAATGAAGAAGCTGATAAAAGCAGTATTTCTGTCCATTTCAGACAAAGACCTATGGGTCATCGGCCTCAGCCTAGCTTCGTGGGTAGTAGATCTCAAGTTCTTGAATCTCTTAGCCTATGTAAACAAAGCAATTTTCAGAGACATTAGAAAAATGAAATATAAATTTAGGATCTAACCTTTGCCCTCTGGGTTACGTTTTCCAATTTCTGAGAGAGAATGGGTATCTAGAAGAGTGGATAGTGGATAAATAGTGACTAAAAAGATAGAGATCCAGAATGCTACCCTATCATTCTCAAGAACTCTTACAGAAGCACAAGAATATGTTAACGGCCATTTACATTTATCCTATTTTTATATAATTACTTTTTTAAAAAGCACATAAAATTACACAGAAGGTAACCTGGACTAAAAGAAATAAAAACACCAAATCCATTATCCGTATATCAAACACTTCATTTTTTTATCCTTCTTCGACTAACATCGTTTAGGTCTATGATTTTAAAACATCGCTAATCATTATATATATATAATATTGTAGCCGAATTTTTCACTAAACATGTAAGAATTCTTTAATCTTTCTTTAGTCTTTATAATGATCTTGAAAATAGTTCCATTGAGTCGATGTAGCAAAATTTACTTAACTATTGTTGAACATTTCCCAGCTGCATGACCTTGAGCATGTGACATTAACTTTACGTGCCCAGTTACCTCATCTGTAAAATGGTAGTAATAATACTTACGTCATGGGGTTATTGTGAAAGACTAAATGAGCTAATGTGTATATAGCATTTAAAACAGTGTCTGGCACTCAAGAAGAACTCATTATGTATTAGTTTTTAAAAATTGTTTTTATTGGACATTTATAACTTCTTTAGTGGACATCTTCATTCAGGAAACTTCTCTCTCTCTCTCTCTCTCTCTCCCTCTCGTTCTCGCTGTGTGTGTGTCCCAAGTGTGAGATTCCTAGGTCATATAAAAAGTTTTCCCCATGGAACTTAAAGTTCTTTATGCAGATTGTATCATGCATTATAAAAACTGTCAAAAAGCATCTATGAAGTATCTACTTCTGCACTGTGTTGTATAAAATGCCACTCCAAGCAAATTAAGTTGACTCGGTCTTTGACTATTACGTTCTAAAACAACACAGTAGAAGAGATATGTATACATCCTGCTGGTTCAAGTGTGGACTAAAATAGGCTAAGTATAATATCAAGCCATATATGTCTCATCACTGGAGCATTGCTAGCTTCAGGTTTATAAAATTGTGAGTAAAAGAACATGTTATAAATAAAACAAGTTATATGAGCAACCCGCTCTGTACACTGAGCATCGGAATAAATTGTAATAGCTAATAAGGGACAAGGAGGAGATGAAATCAGCTCTTGTCTGAACAGTCAGCAGAGAAAGATCGGGATTTGCCCTGTATGGCTCAAACAGTTTCCTATCAACAGAACAGTCCCCCTCACACATCTGGGACTTCTTTCCCTCTGTACTTTAGTTAATACTGTTCCCTTTATTTGAGATTCCCTTTCCCCTGTATGCATCTTCCCAACTAAAATCCATCCTCTTTCTGAAACTCTTGCCTCCTCCATGAAGCCTCCCCTGCTTGTCCCAGGACTAAGGACATCAATTTGACAATTAATTGAGCAGTTGTGAAGGAGCAATAAAGGAATAGAGAGGGCTGAGGAGAAGGCCTTGGGAAATGCCATCAGGGATGGGGCCTTGGGAAATGCCATCAGGGATGGGGCAAAAGAGAAAGTAAAACAGCAAAGAATGGATGGTCAGGATGGGGCCATGTCTGGAAATCTAATGGGGATGAGCATTTTCAAGGAAGGTTTTATAAATGCAGCAGGGATTAGAGTCAAACTCGTGCTAGATCCTTTACTCATTGTTCTTCTCTCGGGTAAGGATTTCTTTAGACCCTATAGATGACCACGTTTCCTCATGAAGTCAAAGACCAACCACATCGTGACCCCAGCCAAGCAACCACAACCTCTTCACACACGACAAACATGAACGTCTCTTCTCTTCCATGTTTCTTTATCTTTTTTAATTATTGAAGATCTCTTTCATGTTTCTTAATTAGGTTTTCCCCCCCTCTTTAAGTATCAAGATAAAAAGCACTGATTGTATTCTTTTAAGGTTGAGAAAATTGAAAACTTTTTCCAGAGTATTGTAAAGGGTCAGTGACAAGGATACTTTTTGTGCCCTGAAAAAAAATTCCATTGTGGGCATTCCGTAAGAAATGGGCTTTTGTGCCTTTCATAGATTACAGTTCTTTATACAATGGACTTGTCTAAGTTTCTTCCTGTTTTCCAATCAGTTAAATTTAGAACGATTGTTTCCATCTTTTATAAGATATGATGTCTAGGAAAGTGAATGCCTCGATGTGATACCAAAGCCCAGCAAGTCTGTGAAACTCAGTTGTAACTAGGGATATCACCCAACTCCTGGGCCTTTCTCTAGGTTTTCCCATGGGCACCCAAAGGGTATTTTTCCTCATGGTTGCTAGTTTCCAATTCTGTAATATAAGTTTTCTGCCACCTTCACACAAAAGAACTCCATTTTTAATATAAAACCACTTATTTTTAGAGACACCTTTTTATTTTTGGCTTATATAAATATTTGAATTGAACAGTTTGTGATTATTATAGTAAAAATGGGAAATAACATTTAAACTGAAAGGGAAAAAAAAACCATTTTCCTATCAGCCACATATAACTGCTGTTAACCTTTTTATATATGTCCTCCTAGATTTTACATAGTATTTATAAATTGGTTCTACCTCCATATTTTCATTTAAATATATACGTTTTACACAATTTTATGTGTCCTTTTAATAAAGATTGATGCATATTGCCATATGGCTTTGAAACTTGCTTTTGTCTTTTCATAGAAAGAACAACAACACTTCTACCAAATTACTTTATGGCTACACGGTTTTTAACTGCCTACGTGAGTCATAATTTATGTACTCTGTTAAAATTAATTAAACAAGGAGGCCATTAGACTGAGGTGGCTCTAATGCCATTGTGGCATACGTAAGCAAACCAAAATCTAAGCCTGTAAATGCCTCAAGGTTATGAAATCAAAATGCTAAGGCAACCAGTCACAAACAGCCAACTGGATTTTAAGCTAAGGCCAACTGATAATATCCTTAAAATATATATATATATCCTTTCTTTTCTTCCACACCTTCTCTAAGTTTTTCCCTTGGCTCCTGTCAAGGAATGTTCCTAATGACTTCTGGTTTGGTGCTGCCTGATCGGAATTGATTTTTACCCAAATTAACTCATAAAATCTTTAATATGCCTTGGTTTATCTTCTAACAACTTCTCCCCTATTATTGGAGATCTAGATTATGATAGTCTTCTAAATAATGCCACTTTGAATTATTAGCATACTTATGAGCCCTGGGTCTGGAGCCCAGCTCTGATCTCACCTGTAGAATGAGGATAACAGGAGAACTTTCCTCACCGGGTTTTTTCTGAAGAGTAAGTAAATGCAAAGTGCTTGCGAGTTTGCCTTGCAAAGAGCAAAAGCTCCTAATTTAAATGTATCATGCTTTCTTCAACATGGTGCTAGCTTTGAGTAAGAGCCGTTACAATGTCTTAGAATATCTTTAGTTTAAGTTCTTGTGTGCATTCTCCGGGGGGGGGGGGGGGTTAGAAAGGTACAGCAATTTGGTAGAGGTTAAAACAATTTCTTTCACAGACCACTTGAAAGTCATGAACTATTTATTAAACTATTAAACTATTATTATTAAAACTATTCAGTTTTATGCCTGAAGGACTTGCAACAAATGCTTTACCACGGATCCTGGTTTGCTCACAGCATTGGTCTCTACACCTTGGCCTGACAGGAGACATCTTTTCCTGCTTCTGTGTCTAAATCTGCATGGTACAGGGACATGAGCTCATTCTGCTTTTCTGTGTGTCAGCCAAGGCCGCCTAAGCCCCCTCTGAGCCCAAACATCTCTACCAGTTGTGATATTTTTATCCAAAGACTAGACCACTGTCACAGGAAGAGATACAAAGCATGATTTGAGAGGTGGAGGCATGATGTCCTGGAACGCTGTCATCTTATACGTTAGCATATGTAAGCTCAGTGAGCTCCTGTAGGGCAGCCTCACAAAGATTCGTGCCTGTTGATTTAAATTTGACTCTCTTAGACATTGGCTGAAAAATTTGAGTGAAAGATCACCAAATTTTGAAGAAGTCCCTGCGTTGAAATCTGCCTTTATTTGAGTTGGGATCTCCTTGCTCCAGCCTCTACCAAGTTTCCCCAGAAGTACTGAGAGTTCTGGCGAGTGTGTAATCCTGCTGATGAAAGATAAAGTACATGAGTAAGGGTGGGTTTCGTGACTTCACCCCCCTTGTAGCTTCTTGGCTATAGGAAAAGTTATTTGGATTTGCCCAGAAAATAAATACAGACACTTGTTTTGTTATACATTGAATAACTAGCCTTTTAAAAAAAAAATACTCTGGCAGCATTTGACATTCGAATGAAAAGATTATAATTGTTCTCATGCACGAGGCATTCAGCTTAGAAAAGGCCTACATTGTGCAGCACAAGCTTTGATTGACCTGTGCCATAGCCCCGTTGATGCCCTTGAATAATACACGAGTAACAGAGACAGAGAGCAAAACAGCCTTACCCTGGGGGGATTCAAGCACTGTTGCCCATAGGGGATGGGTGGAAAAATTCTAGGTGCAAGGACTTGTGGTAGAAGGTTATAGTTTTTGAAATGCCTCAGAGACAGGCTGAATTACAGCAGAACATACATTTGCCAATGGCGCAAAGGTGACTGCCTCAGGGCCCAAAATTGAACCAGGGAAGTAATCTCCTTGAATGTCTCCCTACAAAGCCTGTGACAGCTACTAGGTGAGACTGTGGGGCTACAGCCCTGTTCCCTACAGATCTAGGGTCTGGGCTGACACCCTCAAACTCCGTTCCCATTGAGCACCCACAGCTGAGTGCTGGTGGCCCAGAGCTCTCTTCAGTTAATTCGCTCATTTATAAGCAACTCTCCTAGTAGCATGAAATGTCTAAAAATGAAATAGATACTCCAGTCTTGTGAGGAAGACCGACATGTTATAGATTAAAATACAATGCAATAAATCGACAATAGAAGTCTGTACGAGGCAGTGTTGAGATTATAAACAAGAAGACTTAATTAGTAGACAAGGTACAGTTTGGCCAGGTTTTACAAGAAAAGAGGAGTTTTCTGAGTGGGGACACTTAGAACTACAGGCAAAGGCCTAAAAGACCCTGTTGTCTTCTGTCATGGTGAGAATTTTGAGAAGGATGAGGGTAGGGTGGTGGACAGGGTTACGTGACGAAGGCATGCTTGAGACCATTCAAAAGAATTAGACTTATTCTATAGTGGGTGGAATTTTTATACAGAGAAATGCCAAGAAAAGTTTCTCTCATTTGGCAAATAAATGATAGACATTTTGGATTCTTAGACATCAAGTGTAACTGAAGCCGGAAAAATCAGGGCCTAACTTCAGCATGAAATGGGGAAAAGTGATTTTGTTTCTTTACTTCCCTTTCTCACCAATCTCCTGGAGTCCCTACATTTCTCACACAGTCTCTGGGCTCAGAGTTTTAACCACCTGTGCCTCTGGGGTTGGTGGATATGACCAGAATGTGCTGGCAAATACTTTTTTCATAGAACTCAGCATTCCCCTAGCATCTTATGTTTGAAGAATATCTAGTATTCTTACTCTCTCAGTTATGTTATTTGGAATTTTGATTGGGGCCCTGAGTCACAGAACCAGACACTGGATGTAAGCTGGCATTTTAGAACCTACAGGAGGAGGTATTTCTTGGATGGGAGGATCGCAAGACTTCTCCAGTCACAAGAGTTGGGAATATCTTATTAAATGGGAATAATAACACAGTAGGAATTCTCTTACTAAATGGTCACATCAAGCAATTCTCTAAGGATTCCCTCCACAAGCTACACTCACTAGTAAGCTGAGGACCTGCCACCGGAAGACTTATGTCTCACACGCTTCCACTAACCTCCAGTTTAGTTGTCAAGGGTTAGTTACATTTGTTCCCAAAATCATTTATGCCAGTCATGGGGGGGGGTTGTTTTTAGATTGAGAGAGAGAAAATATGAGCAGGGGTGGGAGGAAGGGGGGAGGGGCAGAGGGAGAGGGAGAGAGAGAGAGAATCTTAAGCACATTCCATGTCCAGCGCAGAGCCCAAGGCAGAGCTCAATCCCACAACCCTGAGATCATGACCTGAGCCAAATTCAAGAGTCAGATGCTTAACTCACTGAGCCACCCAGGTGCCCCTATGCCAGTTGTGTTTTTAAGGTATTTATGTACTTTAATTAAATATTACATAAACCAATAAAATGTAAGTGCAAGTTAGGATTGTACATTTTTAAAATTTGAATCAAATACTTTGGAATGACTCCATGAAGGTGAGTCAGTAAGAAAAACAAAGTGGGGAAAAAAAAAAAAAAGAAGAAAAGCCTGTCAAGTTAGATGTGGGCATAGTAATTATAAGGATTGGGGGATCAATGATAAAACTCTTACACAATAGACATAGTATGGAGACAACTCTGCATTTATACAAATACCTATAATACTATTTCTTATTAGTATTGTTCTTAATTTTTTTTTATTTAACTAGAGTTGACATACAATGTTATATTACTTTCAGGTGCACATGTAGTGATTCAACAATTCTATACATTACACAATGCTCACCATGCCAAGAGTAGTTACCATATGTTACCATATGATGTTATTACAATATCATTGACTATATTCCCTATGCTGTGCTTTTCCTCCCCATGATTTATTTATTTTATAACTGGAAGTTTATACCTCTTAATTCCCGTCACCTATTTGGCCCATGCCTCTACCCCTTCCCCTCTGGCTACCATCAGTTTGTTCTCTGTGTTTGAGTCTGTTTCCGTTTTGCTTTGTTTGTTTGTTGTTGTTTATTTGTTTGCTTTGTTTATTAGCTTCCACATGTAAGTGAAATCATATGGTATTTGTCTTTCTCTGCCTGACTTATTTCACTTAGCATAATGCCTCTAGTTTCGTCCATGTTGTTGCAAATGGCAAGAAGTCATGCTTTTATATGGCTGATAATATTTCATTATATATATATAAATACTACATCTTTTGTATCCATTTATCGGTGGATAGGCAGAGTACCTGAATAGACATTTCCCCAAAGAAGACATTCAAGCCAACAGATAAATGAAAAGCTACTTAAATCACTAATTATCAGGAAAATGCACATTAAAACTACAATGAGCTAACACTTCACACCAGTCAGAATGGCTAGTATAAAAAAGACAAGAAATAACAATAGTTGGTGAGGATGTGAAGAAAAGTAACCGTTGTGTGCTCTTGGTGGGCACGTAAATTGGTGCAACCACCGTGGAAAACATAATGGCGGTTCCTCAAAAAATTAAAAATAGAGATATCATTTGATCCAGCAATTCCACTACTGGGTATGTATCCAAAGAAAAC
Source organism: Ursus maritimus (assembly GCF_017311325.1). Taxonomy (NCBI): domain Eukaryota; kingdom Metazoa; phylum Chordata; class Mammalia; order Carnivora; family Ursidae; genus Ursus; species Ursus maritimus. The sequence goes on from NW_024424452.1 coordinate 52,150,867, forward strand.
AAAAACACTAGTTTGAAAAGATACATGCACCCCTATGTTCATTCCAGTATTATTTACAATAACCACAATATATAAATGACCCAGTATTTTTAAGGTGATTTGAAACATTAAGTGCTAATATTTATCACCTCCATGTTTCATTTAAAGTGTGATCTGAAACTGATTAAAATTTTTCCAACCTGATTTTTATTAGACATTTCATTCATAAATTTAGTATATGAAAACCCATCTGGCAGTCTGGTTAAAAATGCAGATGATGGAGCCTTGAACCTTCTAGAGATTCTGATTGAAGGCCTACATTGATACCTAGGAATCTAAATTTTTAAAAAGCTTCTTAGGTGATTCTGATACAGAAGTTAGAAATACCAAGATTTGACATTTGTATCTGATGATAAATTCCAGCCACTTTGAGTCTCCTCATTTTTAGCAATATGTCTGCAGAAACCAAAAAATAAAAAAATAAAGCAAAGGAAATGTTTGTTGGACAAGCATGTCACTCTCTCAGAGTGGCTTGCTTTTGAATATTAGCTTTTCAAATTTTTACTCTATCATGTTTTTCTACAACCAAAGAATAAGGAAGTTTTAGAATTCAGATTCAAAGGGGTTTTATGATGATAGCAAATAAAAACATGAACTTCTCATTTATCTTAAACTTATTTGACATTCATTTAGTGAAAAGATAGACAATAAGTTTTACTGATGGAAAGATAGCCAAATATTGCAAACATTTTGAGAATATTTGGCATTGTTTTATAAATCACAGATGTTGAAGACAGGAAAGATTTTACAGGTTCAGCTGGTCATTGGCTTCTGTCCACTAAGGCTGGTCTAGCCCATCAGAGACTAGATCTTAGTTCTGGGAAATTCCAAAGTCTTTGAGCCTCGAGGTATTATTTGTTCAATTCTCTTATTCCAGGAATAATGACTTTCCAATCATCCCAAAGGATTGTATATCTAACATTTTCTCAGTATTGTTTAAATTTTAGTATTTGCATTACCACCTCAAAGATTTACCTTCTTGGTAATTCCCATGACCTTGTTTGAAAATGCCTTCCAAGGTTTTACAAATTGTCCTAGAGTTTATCCTAAAACCATCCTGCTATAATCTAATCTCATTCCCATATTCCTGGTCCACAGTGCAATTGGAAAAATAACATTTGGCCCTCACATTATATCACCCTGTACACTCGGGGTTGAAGTAATATAAACATTATTATAAGTTGAAATCCTGTTCTCTATACTATTAAAATGAAGTGGTTGTCCAGATACTTTGATACAGGGGATGATTTTAAAAAACAAAAAACTCTCTACTTTTTCTTGGAGTGCTTTAAATGTTTCCCCCCTCCTTTGGTGGTGGGTTTACATGCCAAATTATACATTTGTCAGGTGAACATGAAACAAATTTTCCTGTGCATTCACAACTAACAGTGGAGAAAGCCAGCTCCAAGTCTCACAGACTGACAAGGGAAGGTAATCTGATTTAATGCTCGATTAAATAAATAAGCGATAGATAGATGATAGATTAATAGATAGATGATAGATACCTTGTTCAATTTTAAATGAAAATGCAGCATGAAAATTAATGCCCAGATGCCTTCACTAGAAGGTTGACTATGTCTTCTCCCAAACTGTCCTCCCACATAGTTTTCTTCTTCCAGAAGAAATGTTTTCATTGCTCTCTTGTTGGCCTGCCCCTGTTAAGCCCAATTATGAGTCTTTCTTTGTTTTTCCATTTAGAAGCAGTGAAGTCTACTTTGAAAAGAGTACTGAACTGGATACTCCAGGTACATGTAAATAGCAATCGTATAATTGCTTGTCACAAAACCGCTTGTCTTAAAAATGAAAACAGGGTAGATAAAAGTAAGGAAGGGCTGGATGAAAATTTCCAATCATGTCTACCTTTTTATGAGCTCCTCATCCCAATCTGTGCAAGTGTGCACACACATGAGCGTGTGTGTGTGTGTGTGTGTGTGTGTGTGTGTATGTTTAACCAAATATATCATTTTTAGAGCTCTTGAAATTTTAGGGTGTTTTAGGCTTTCTTCTTTGTCATCCAATTGAGTTTTAAATCTCATAGATGGAATTCTTATCAAGATACATATCTCTACATATCATCAGTCTTCATAGATTGCTGATATAATCAGGCTCTGTCTAACTCCAGTAACAGGTCTAGAGAGTTCACTGCTGGGATCTTGACCTTAACTGTCTTAGCTGATTGTATGTTCATGTGGGCATATAGAAAACATTTGTCTCTAGGCCATACTCTTTTGAAGGGACTAATGCTGTCTGAGTCCCCTCAGACCTACTACATATGTTCATTCTTCCTGAACCACTGTGTGCAAGGAGAGGATTCTAGAGTCTGGATGTATCTTTACCTAATGATGGAGCAAAGCCACACCTCTATTCTCAGTTCTCTCTAACTGAAACCTGCTGGAGAAGAGGAAAAAGTAGGGCACAAGCTACTTCTCAGGGACCCATCTCAACTTCCAACTTTATGATAGACCCTCTGATTTCTTCCTTTCTGTTTGTAGCACATGGAATCTTTATACATGTAAAAAGCCAGAAAAAATGGCTGATTTTTAAAATCTGATCATTCTACATCCTGATTCCCTTCGGGCAAATGCTTGAGATAGCTCCCTCCTAAACCCAAACTTTTAGAACTTTCAAACTATACATTTTGCCATGAGTCTGAAATTTTTATTTTGAAACTCAAGTCATGTGACTTTCTTTCTGCATTTGTTTTGTGTCATGTCTTCCCTGAGAAAATAAAAGCAGAATGATTATTTCCCTTACTTGGGATGAAATTGAGAGTGGGGCGGGGGCCAGCCAGTAAATGAGATGAGGGGGAGGGTACCTGTGCAGAAAATACTGGAGAAAAACCACATTCTTTAGGAAAAAGAAAAAAAAAGTAAAATTACAAGACAAAAAAGTATTATCTCACTACTATGAAATGAAAAGAACTTATGATGTCCTCCTAAGCCTTCTGCCAAGAAACTTTTATTTAATTCTTAAAACAATAGCAAATAAAAGCTATGACATCACATAAATGCCACAAATTCAATACATTGCTCTTGATCATAAATTGTGCAAGTTCACGACCAAGAGGTTCTAAAAACATGTCACCAGAACTTTGCTTATGGATCTAATCCCTGCAGCCTGAAACTCACTAATTTCTAAGATGCTTCTTATTTTCCACTGATCAAAAAAAAAAAAAAGTATTTTTTAGTAGGCAAACCATGAAATACAAACAGAAGTCAAAATGAGTAAAGCAAGATGGCAAGCCTCTTTATATATAGCTTTGAAGCCTCTTGCAATAATATTAGAGGAACTAATGAAAACGGAACTGGGAAAGCTTGCAAAATGCACCTGGTGGGCAAGCACACAATCTCCCTCTCACACTCTCTCTTATATTATAAAAACGAAAAGGCTTAGTTCTTTTGCCAAGGGCAGCTTCCCCCCACTTATCCTGTTACATTAACATTTGTGCTGGCATTCATTCTCTGCTTGTTCTCCAGAGTGGGGTTGCCACAGTGAGACTTGGAGGTGGTCTTTCCTCGGTCAGACTGCCCCCCTTCAGCTTTGCCTGAACTGCCCCTTCACTGCCTTATTCCCCCATACATGGAACTTAGGTTTGGTCGGACCCTTTGGCCCAACGTAGTGTGATATTTCCAACTGACCATTTCTTCGGGGAAACAAAGTAAAATAAATGAGACAGGGAGGAAGAGAATGTTATGGCACTCTCTCTACAGTATGCTTTTTTTTTCTAACTGTAAATTTGAAAACCACAGTTCTGGCTGCCTTTTTTGTAATGGAGCAGACAAGATTCTAGTCAAAGAACTGGCTCCCACCTCCTCCGTCCCTCCTACCTTTCCTCCCTCCACTGCAGTCTCCTGGGTTCTCCACTTCTCACACTATTTTCCATTCCAATGACTGGCAAAGAGCTTGGAATGAGTAGCCACCACCTATGGTGTTTTGAACGAAATCAATGCCTGGCACCTCACCAAGAAAGACAGAATGTTCAATAGGTTTTATGAGTTCTCAATGCTTTTAGTACACTTCTTCAGGGGGAGGAGGCAATGGGGAGCGGGATGGGCAAAGAAAGACAAGGAAAGCCCTGATTATCTTCTATGGCATCTCAGACCTCTCAGTGACTTTGTCTTGGCATGGGAATCACTGGGTTATGGTCTGCATTGAAACAAATGTCTTTTATGTTCTATGGCAAAAGAAAGAAAGAAAAAGGAGGGTGAATAAATCTGTAGTTATTTCATTCTTCTGGAACTTGAATGGAACTTCTGGAACTTTTGTTCTCATGAGTCCAAATGACTTAAATAGTACAAAGGAGATGGTGAGGACTGAGACCAGTGGAAAAAGTTAAGAGGTTCTCAAGTCACTTCCTTTCTTTTCCCGTCAGAGTAATATTTCTCCAGTCCCTTCCCCAATAGCCAGCTTCAGAGTAAGCTTCCTCCCCCCGCTCCCCATGCAGTTAAACTCCTGTCAATGAGTTTTAGCCAAAATTCCCTACTGTATCGAAACTGCCTTATTCTCACCACCCTTGACCATAATCTTAGACCTCCCCTCACCTTCATATCTTCCTGAAGAGAAGATAAACTGTTTGATCATTTGAATCCAAACAGACTCTAAAGCAAGTAGACTGTTTTTAATAAGCATCCTCTACCTAGCTCTTATAAATCTGCAACAGAGCAGATTATGCCCCTGGTGATACTGCTGGTTTGACCTAATTGCAGATTATTAAAAAACTCAGAATTTCTGGACACTTTAAAGGGGTATTTTTTTTGACTTTCAATGTTTTGTTATTATGTTGTATACCACTTCCTGAAAATCAACAATTAAAGGAAAGAATTAAGCATTTGTTCTGTTCTGTTTTTATAACATGAAGCTTATTTACAGTGGATGGAAGAAAGTGTTTCTTTATTAAAAAAGAAGAAGAAGAAGAATGTGAGCTTATAAATGTAAGTGGAATGATAGAAAATCACCATTGTGCAAGGATCAAGAAAGGCTATGAAAACTATTTGACTGGATACTCCTGGGGAACAAAATATCCTCATGATGCCCAATGTCATCTCACACATGACTTGCCAATCCAAAAGGAAAAATATGCCTTTACTATAGGAATATGTCATCATCCTATTAGATCATATGACCAACTTTAGCATCATTAATAGCAGGACCACTTGGCATTGTACAATATAAAATACACAAAATCATACATGGAGTATTTTTGCCAAAAACCTTAAGAAGTACTTGTACCTACCATCCTGTTAATGGAAATACAGGGGATGGTCACAGGTTAAACCCCACCACAAGGAACACACAGACAAATCTACAATGTGGGACAGTCTACAAGACCTTATCTCTTCAAAAAGTCAAAGTTAAGAGGAAGAAAAGGTAGGGGGAACTGTTCTAATATAAAAGAACTGAAGAGGGGCACCTGGGTGGCTCAGTTGGTTTAGTGTCAAACTCATGATTTTGGCTCCGGTCGTGATCCCAGGGTCATGAGATTGAGCTCGGCATTGGGCTCCACACTCAGTGTGGAGTGTGCTTGAGATTCTCTCTCTCCCTCTCCTTCTGCCCCTCCCCTCACTTGTGCACATTTGCACGTGCACACACTGTCTCTCTCTCAAATAAATAAATAAATAAATAAATAAATAAATAAATAAATAAAATCTTAAAAAGAAAAAAAGGAGCTAAAGAAACATAATACCCAAATCCAGTGTGTGAGGTTTGACTGGATCATGTTTCAGAAAAGGAAAAAGAAAAGAAAACTACATGCAATATTATGTTGACAATTTGAAAATTTTGAATATGGAGTAAACATTGGATGATATCAAGGAAATATGGTTAATTTTCTTAGAGATGTGAAAAGAGTATGGCAGTTATAAAGGAAAGTGTTCTCTTTTAGAGAGACAAACTGACATGTTTAAAAGTAAAACCTTGCATTATTTGCACAAACTTACAAATAGTTCAACAAAGGAGTAGTGGTTATCATGGTACTTTTCTTTCTACATCTCTATACATTTGAAAATTATTCCAGAGTAAAATATTGGGGTGGGGAAGCTAAAGCCAAGGAAAAATAATGCCGTCAATGGAAAAATGTTTCTCCTTAGCTTCCTGTGAGCCACAGGTTCATTTTCACCTTACCTCAACTCTCCTAGAGGAAACACTTAGCATCTTGGTGATTTACATAAAACATTAGCATTAGCTTTGTAATTTATGTTGCTGTGGTTCTTTTTCAGTAAATGCCCTTATATAGTCCATGTTTATAGACGTGTAAAATCTAGTAAGCACTGCAAGGAACAATGACTAACTCTAAAATGAGGCTCCTAGCTCTGGCTCACTGTCAGATCCACATCTTAGAGTGACATGCTGGGTAAATTCTTCAAGAATATTCCTCAGGATAAAAATCTATTCTTGACATAGCTTTCCCAGTAACACCTTTAATATTTGAATTCTAAGCCTGGTATTAATGGGCTGTGTTACATCACCAAGATCCTCTGAACCTCAGTGTTTTCATTTTACAAGGCGGTGACTGCATCAGCTTCTCTGCTCACCTCACATGGCTGCTGTTGGTCAAGTGAGAGATGCATGAGACTGCGATCTGAAATTTGCCAAAGCGCGCGCGCGCACACACACACACACACACACACACACACACACACATTGGATGCTTATTTAATTGGTTGCCACAAGAACAGTAAACAGAATTTTTCATTTTCATTTTATATTGTTTCTGGTACCACATTCATCCTATTAAACTTTATTTGTAAAGTTTCCTGGTATTTTAAATCTATCTATAGGAGATATTCATCATTTTTAATTTTTCTCATGTTTCTTTCATGATAATATTCAACATTTTCTTGCCATCTTCATATTCCTGGAGTGTTCTCATAATATTCTCCAGAAATGAGAGTAATGATTTTTGTGTCCATTTTTGAGTTAAGAAAGAGTGGTAGGGGTTTCACACCTTGCCCAGGGTCACAAAACACTGGAACAGTGAAGCTGGTCCTAAGAGCTCCTGGTTCCCTCCTTTTGCTGCAGGCTGGGCTGCTTGCATTTGATACATCTGTACAAATCGGCAAGTGGTCTTGTAAGTTTTCCAAGATCACTTGTGATTTCGTCAGGGACAGGGTGGGGACATACCATGAGATTCCTTTTACAGCAGCTGGATTGGATCTCTGGGGGCCCTGTTCCCAGAGCCTGGCCCTTCCTTGCTGTGCAGCATTGTGCAATAGCTTCTTCTCAGCCCCACACCCAGACACCAGCTGGGCAGGGGGAAAAGTAGGAAGAGGAAGAGGGTGGGGGGCATGGAATCCTGGCTAAGCATTCCAATAACAAAACCAAGTGGACCAACCACTGTACCATAGAAAAGAAATATTCTGCACTGTCTTTAACATGACTGAAGAGTGGACATCATTTTAAAAGAAACATTTCTGTGAACACTCTGTTGGATTAATCTTGATTTGGATGTTATGGTGTTGCTCTCCTTCCTCTTATTTCCAAACTAACTTATTTTAAAAACACATTTGCCCTTATACTAACAAGGCATTTATAGATATAGGCTCTTGTTTATCTGCGTTGAAGTGGCGTTTCTTACCCATGATAGGTGTTCAATAAATGTTTCTTGATGATGCTGGTGATAATGAATTTTGTGAAATATTTTATTATTTCATGTGACTGTGATGAAAATGTCCAAATTCAGTGCTGCTTATGGAGTGGACTGCTAAAAAAACTGCATTGCTACAATGATAATATCTGTGACTCGTAGTTGAATTACCTGCTGTGTTTGAACTATTAGGATGTCTATGTGTTCTTTATTAATCGGATATCTGTAACTTGAGCCATAATTTACAAAAGATTATTTTATCTTTGTAAAGGTCATTTTTTCCTCATTTCTGATTGATTCCAATATGCACTGTGTTCTTCTTATGTCTCTCCCTCATTCCAAAGCCTGTAACAAACAAATAATTATTTGACTGTAACTTAATCTTCAAAGATGAAAATGTCCTCTTTGTAACAACTTGTACTTTTCATAATATGAATCTCCAATTCCAATCAGCCTGTTTTACAAAGGTTTACAATAGTGCATTTGATGAAATTAAACACCTTTGTATTGTTGAATACTTCCATCTGGCCACATGCAATTTCATTTAAACTATAGCCTTTACTTGCTGGTCTCAGAATTCTAAAGTAGGAACAAGATTATCTATGAAAATAACAAATAATGGGCAGGAAAATCATTATATGCCTTAGAAATCCAAGTCAGATAATAATCATGATCTCTTGTATTTGTCAAATAAATCTTATTTGTCTTTGTCATTTGTTAAACAGATGTTTTGATTTCCATGGACAGTCTCAATTGCCTATCATTTAATTATTTTAATAACTAAATGAGACTTAATCATTCTAATTCTGTAAAATGTTAACATAAATTAATTTTTAAGTTTAAAAAAATCCCTGCAAAATAGTGTCTCTATTTTTTGGCCTATTTTTCATACAAAAATTGGTTAGCAAAGTAATTCAAACTCCATTTTAGTCTCTAGGATATACATTCCCTCTTCCTCCTCGGACCAGGAATCTCTTCTCCCACCCTATGCACATAGCAGAGAAGGATATAAATTTTGTGTGCTTTAGATGAATTAGTTCAACTCTAAGTTTTCCCAAGAATACTTGAATGGATACTTGGGAACACTAGGGCCCCTGGTATTTCCTGGGACCTACTATCCACGTTGTGAAGCCTGTCATGTTTTACTTAGTGTAGGTGCAGTTCTGTTAAACTAATAAGAGTCTTCAAGTCAGAGAGGCCCCATCTTCTCATTTATGGCTGACATTGCTCCTAATCAGATGTGGCTCTTTCCCACTGAGCCCCGACACACCGTTAATATTCTTCTCAGCTTAGGGCTCTAGTTAGTATGACAGATTGAGGGTCACATACAAAACAAAACTTATTTTCCTCTTCATTGGGAGAGTAAGGGTGAGGAAGAATGGTTGGCCTAAACTTCTGTTATCTGACTAAGAAAAACTAAGCTCCTGAAGAGATTTAGTAATGTTACTGAATATCCTTCTGGGTTTTGGAAGAAAAGATTAATGAAGAAGATCAAAAGATGAATCCCCAACCCCCGGTGTAAATGGCAGGAATTTCTCCATGGGGCTAGCTTGGCATTTACTATAGCACCTGGGGTCTATCTGTGACTCAAAAGAGGCCAAACAATTCACGTAAAGTGAAATTTTGATTATTTGGATGCTAACCCACTAGAATCCTCAATTAACTGTAATTTCCCAGTTTTTGCTTCAAGAAGAAATGGGAGAGTCATTAGAAAAATGATTGACGTCAGGAGTTTGGTAACAAAACAAATGGCAATCTAAAGTTATATTTTGGCGTCATATTTTTTCCTTCAAGCTTTTACCCTATATCCACAGTTCTCAACTGCCTCTACCTTTAGTTTGTCCAAGCTTTTCTTTCCTGTATGTCACACTAGATGGACCTTTCTAAGCATCATTCCATCCCATTACCCTGTACTCAAACAACTTTCAAGAGCCTAGGTGATGAAACCCAGTCCCCTTAGCCTGACCTTCCTGGCCCTCCACAGTCTAATCTGGACATATTTTTCTGTCTGTCCTTTGATAACTCCTCTACCTGACCCCTTCTGTCTCCTTGACCTATACACCATCTTCCGGATGAGACTTGTATTTTTCCACCTAATGCTTTCCCTCACCCCATCAAAACCTGGAAGGCCTTCCTACTTCTTTCTTTTCAAATGCTATTCATCATTCAAATGCAAATCAAGTCCCACCTTGATCACAAAGTCCTTCCAAGACATCACAGTCCCCAAAGATCGCTCTCATGGTATCCAATATCTTTATTGTTCATTCCCAGTTTTCTCATGGGAGATGACAAGATTGAGTAGTTGGAGACCTAGGCATAAAAATCAATGTGCATTGCAACTAGAATTTGTATCTCAATGAAAAATTTTGAGCTCCTTTTCCTTTCAGAAGTAAGCTTGTTGTTCCCCTAGAAAGACGCTTGGTACTAGAATTATATTTAATACTAATCTATAAAGAACCCAATTTACTGACTAAAACCACAAGTAATACACATGTAGAATGGAAGTGTTTTTGCTGCTGTAATCGTGCCATTTTGAATGTTTCGTGATGGTACAGGACTGTGTCAGTAAATAGAGTTTGAGCCACCATGATATTCTTCAGTTTAGTACTCTTCTGTCTGCTCCACCCTGCTGTCTGAGAACTTATCCTACACCTGTGTTATCAGTCAGTACATATTTCCTTGCAAGATTATCACATAACAAGAATAAACTGGATACATGTTTATCTGTTAGGGATTTTTGGTGGCAAGGAACAGGGACTAATTCCATCTAACTCAAGCAAAAAGGAATTTGTTAGGGATAGGAAGTAGGGCACATACTTGGAGAGAAAAGCATAAAAACAAAATCAATAAGGACAAAAATCAGGGGAACCCTGAGATTCTTTCTACATGGCAAAAACTACTGCTGATCTTTGCTGGGCACCACCAGTAGGTTGAGATAGTTCTAATCTTTTTTTTTTTTTTTTTTTTTTTTGTATTTGCTTTCCTTCTTCCTCCAACCCCAAGAGAGTCTAATTGGACCAACATAGGTCACATGCTTGTCCCTAAATACTCTGATTGACAGTCGTACTAAAACGGCATGCAATGGCAGAGAAATCATTCTCCGAAATCAACTGTGGGTACTCTTATCAGAATAAGAGAGAATGGATGCTGGGCAGGAAACTAACAAATGATCATCACAACTTGGAAAAGTTTTCTAACTGAAGGAGCTGACAGACTACTTGAATATATCGGCCAAAACAGATCCAATAGCTCTTTTGGAAATATAAATATATACTTTTTTTTTTTTAATTTGCTGAGATAGTAACATTTCTTTGGGCAGGGAGAATGACCAGCTGACCCGTCGAGTGCCTTTTTCTGACCTTGTTTCTGAGCTCTTTGAAGCCTTTTCTAGCTATCTCTGCTTGCGTGTAACCCAGCTAAACTTCCAGTTGCCTTTTCTTCCTCTGTATCAGGCTGGCCTTACCATTCCCCTTCCATTAACCTTTTAGTTCATCTGCTTCTTGTGTCTGTCATCAGCTGCAGGAGATGCTGATTATGTTGGGAGCCTCTGGAAAAGGGGATGAGACAGAGAAGCACCAGAAGATAAGGAGACCAACAAGAAAAAGATTAAAAACCTCTCAGCACTAAGTACAGTTAGGGCAAAGTACTGCCGCAAACCTTTGCAGTTGTTGGCTTTGGACAGGGGGAGGATGAATCAGTTTAGATAACTCAGGAATGGGCTTGAACCTTTGCCCAGACCTCAGAATGAACCACTGAAAAAACCTCCGAGTTTTCCCAAATTAAGACATTGAGAAAAACATTGAAAGTGAGTTTTCCTTTCTCGCCCATCCCCGAATCCCAAGGGAACAGTTGGGACCACAAGGCAATTTATTAATAATAATGGATTAGATTTTCAATACAAATTCCCCTCTGGCCATTTTGATGTGTCAGAAATGCTTTATAAATGTTAAGTACTACAATTAATCTCCTGAAAAGGGAAGGGAGAAGAGGTTTGCCAGCTGTAGATTTTAGTGATTTCATTTGGTTAAGAGTTTGCTATTATTTTCAGTTTTAGGATGTGTTTCCCCAGAAAGTCATTTGGTTAAGAGTTTGCTATTATTTTCAGTTTTAGGATGTGTTTCCCCAGAAAGTCAACCAGTCATTAATTTATTGGGTGCCCATTAATTGGCAAGCATTGCAGGTGGTACTGGGGACTCAGGGTGACACATAGACCAGAGTGCTGCTCTCCTAGAGCTTCTAGAGAATTTAACCACCAGCCTGATTGGATGTGTAAATGTCCCTAGATCCATTTAGTCACACATCCAGCCACTGCGTATAATACAGAAACTTTTTTCCCCTTCATATTTGTGGTTCAATGGGCAGGGCAGTGTAGTGGGGGAGATTATAAAATCTGAATAGTTGGGGTTTTTTGCATTTAACTCATTTATGGGCCAATTCTTCTTTCCCTTCAGTGTCAGGGACATCAGTATTATTCTGTTACTACTCTTAGAAGTAGTGTGAGTCGAGAGGATGACCCAATCACCTTTTGCCTCCAGTTGACTTGAGAACCAGCACACTGAAGCACACTGATCCATCTTGACCTGCCTTCATAGAGCTAAAAGAGTTTTGAATGATAGCTGAAGGAGCTTGTAAAAGTTCCAGACCCCAGATGATGGCTTTTGGCAGTCGACGGTTACCCCTCTCGTTTCCTAGTCCAAACGTTGGATGCAAACAGCGATCTGTTGTTAGGATCAAATCCAAGTACTCACATTCTTCCGGACTCTGTGCAGACACCGTCCTTATCACCGCCTCTCTCATCTCAGTCAAAAGGGGAAGCGTCTCTATAAACTGCTACCAAATGTGAGGAAGCTTGCATTCCTAGCTTAAGAAGCTATTTTCTGTTATCTTATTTATATTCTTTGGAAATTATGCCTTGTGGCAACAGAGGGATTTTTAGAAGTGACTGAATCAATCTCTGACTCTGTGAGGGATTACAGGTAGATCCTTCCAGAAAGTTTTTTGTTGTTGTTGTTGTTTAAAAAAAAAAAAAAAGTCTACAAGTTTCTAAAACTCTATCAGAGTTGGTCTTGCATGCTCCTCATCCAGATCTTACCCATAGTGTTTGAGAGAGCTGCCAAAACTTCCAGAGACAAAGCCACCACTTGATTTGATGCCATTGTCTGAGTTTTATTTAAGGAATATTTATTGAAGTCATTATCAATTTAAGTCCCTAATTTGTTGAACACCATCTGTGTTTCAGATAGACAGAGAAGATCTTCTTTGCCCTCTTAGGACTTAGAGTCTGGTGGAAAATATAAAGAAATAGAAACAGACATGATAATATAATATAAATGCAGCGATATCAATATGCACAATAGAGAGCAGTGGTATAGAAGGATGATTAATTAATGCTTTTTAGGGGAAAAGTGTGAATTAATGGAAACCTCTCAATAGAGTTGAATTTTATAAGCTGGTGTATTAGTTTTCTGATATTGCATGACAAATTGCCCCAGACTTAGTGGCTTAGAACAATACCATTTATTATCTCACAATTTTGTAGGTCAGAAGTAAGTTCAGGCATGGTCCAACTGAACCCTCTGTTCAGGGTTTCACAAGGCTAAAGTCAAGGTGTTGGCCAGGGCAGAAACTTTATCTGAGACTTTATCAGCAGAATTGAGTTCCTGGTGATCAGAAGACTGAGACCCTCAGCTACTAGAGGCGCCAGCCATTCCTTGCCGCATGGCTCTCTCCACAGCATAGCAGTCTGCTTCTTTAAGGCCAACTGGAGAACATTTGCTACTCCTTTTTTCATCTCTGACATTTAGACTTTTTGTTACAGGCCTCACCTGATTAGATGAGGCCCACCCAAGGAAATCTCCCCATCCATTAACTTTGCATTAACAGTCAGTTGATTAAAGACTTCGGTTGCATCTATAAAATCCCTTCATCTTAGCCATATAAAATATTCTAATTACAGGAATAATATTCCACCATAATCACAGGTCCTACCACACTTAAGGGCAAAGGATTATAGAAAGGTGTGATTCCTTGGAATCATCTTGGCATTCTGCTTACTACAAGTAGGTTTCAGTAGACAAATGGGATTTTTTTCAGGTGAACAATGGGCAAAAACACATTACAGGCTGATACCCAACACTACATGGACATCATGATTCCTTACTTGTATTGCTGCAAGAGTTTCCTGCCTTTAACTCACCAGTTCCCAATTCTTCTCCCTCCTTCTCCACAGCTTTCTCCTTTCCCCCTGGTCATCACTCCATTCTGTTGTCAACTGTTCTAGTAGAGCTATTTTTGTTAAGCATGGATCTGCTCAAGTGACTACTTACAACATTTATTTATTTATTTAATTATTTAATTATTATTTATTTAATTTATTTTGAACTCTTTTTAAAGATTTATTTATTTATTTGAGAGAGAGAGAGAGAGAGAGCATGCACGTGTACAGGGAAAAAGGGCAGAGGAAAGGCAGAGAGAACCTCAAGTAGACTGCCTGCTGAGCACAGAGCCTGACGTGAGGCTTGATCTCACAACCCTGAGATCATGACCTGAGCCAAAATCAATAGTCAGATGCTCAACCAGCTGAGCCACCCAGGCGCCCCTGCTTACAGCTCTGATGACTCCATCTGATCTCCAAACTCCCAAGCACAGCATTCATGATTAGGCCTCTAGCCTTGAGCCCAGCTTTATTCCTGTGAGGCTTGGTTTATGTGTCAACTTGGGTAGGTTATAGTGGTCAAATATTATTTGGTCAAATATTATTCTGAATGTTTTTATGAGGGATTTTTTAACTGATATTTATGGGGTTTTTTTAAACCACTTTCTTGAAGTATGATTGACATACAAAAAACTGTACATGTTTAATGAATAGAACCTTATGAGTTTGGAGGTAAGTATACATGTATGAAGCCATCACCACAATCTATAAACATCAAAAGTTTCCTCCCTTCTTTATTTACTTTATTTTTGTGACAAGAACACTTAACATAAGATACACCCTCAGCAAAACTTTAAGTATACAATACAAAATTGCTAATAATAGGCACTATGCTGTCCACATCTCTAGGACTTATTCATCTCGTACAACTGAAATTTAGTAACCTTTGACTAATAACTCACCATTTCCTCCTCTGCCAGCTCCTGGCAACCACCGTTCTACTCTTTCCTTTGTGAGTTTGACAAACTTTACATTTACATTGGTGGGCTTTGGGGCACCTGGGTGGCTTAGTCAGTTAAGTGTCTGACTCTTGATTTCAGCTCAGATTGTGATCTTGGGGTCCTGAGATCAAGCCCTGTGTCGGGCTCTGCACTGGGCGTGGAGCCTGCTTAAGATTCCCTCTCTCCCTCGCCCTCTGCCCCCCAACACACGTACACATCGTCTCTCTTTTAATTAATTAATTAATTAATTAGTGGGCTTCAATTGCCCTCCATAATGTAGGTGGGCCTGATGCAATCATTTGAAGGTCTGAATAGAATGAAAGACTGACCTCCCTCCATTTGTATTCAGAGAGATTCCTCAGCTACAGATTGGATGGCCCATGGAAGGGAAGCACACTAAAGTAAGAGAGATTATTGGAATAGTCCAGGAGAAAAATAATGAGGACATGAAATCTGAGAGTGGCCATGCGAATAAGCAGAAGGGGCACATGTGAGAAAGACTTAGGAAGATTTTGTGTCATATAGATGATATCGAAAGAGAGAGAGAAGAAGTCAAAAATAACTTCAAGATTTTTGACTTAAAAACTAGATGTAATTAGTGCCATGGAGTGAGATAGAACACGGGAGGAAAACCATATTTGAAAAGAAAGAAAAGGAGTTTGGATTGATAATGTTGTCTGAGATAAGCATCTAGGTGGCAGTTGAATATTATGGTCATTAGCATCCATTTCCACCCCTTCTAGTTGGTCTTCATTTACTTTAGAAGGTGCAATACTAGAAGTAACATTGCCCATGTGCACTTGCACCTAGCACGTTAGTTGCAGATTTGGTTCCATTAATGTGTTTCACGGACATAAAATTGGGCATGCAAGATTGAAGCCAATGGCATGTTCTTACTACCTGCGTTGATTTCTGCTAGCAAGCACAATCATGGAGATGTGGGAACTTTCTGCAGTGGGGGTCCAGGGTCCAGGCCCTAGCTTCATGTCTTTCAAGAGGCTATTGGTGTAGTGATCAATGGTCAGTGTTCCAGTGTCCAGTCACCAGTTTCATGGTTATCAACAAGAACAAGTTGTGGGAGGGACAGTGGTAACTTCTGACGTTCTACGACACTAAGGAATCTTCCAACTTGAGGGTCAGTCTCACTGCTACATGGTTATTGTTTATTAAATCTGTTGTTTTATTTCTTTTAAACAAAGAAGTTAGATTGTTTGCCAACTACTAAGGCAAAACATAAGCATTCTAAAAGTTTTGACTAACCTTTCTTCAAACAGGGAGAGCTTTTAGAAAAGGTGAGAGATGCCATTGACTTTATGTGGCTCCTGCTTTCTGTCCTGCAAAAATCCTGGAGGCAAGGCACTAATAAGGGCCCAGGGATCAGCTTGGAAAGTGGAGGAAGACAATAAAGTCAATAAAATATAATAGCTCATAAAGCTATCCTGTTGCAGAAGTGGTGGTTGGGAACGTGCACCAGAACCTCTGTCTTCTTAAGTCTAATGGTCTTTTTACTACATGACTCTTTTTAGCAAAGTTTTTTTGTTTTGTTTTTGTTTTTTGTTTTTGTTTTTGTTTTTTAGATCCTACAAAAGTAAACCTCTGTCACTCTCCTTTCTGAATTTTTAATCAATGGAGTGCAAGAAAAGATGTTTTACTCTTTGGGGAAATCTGTCCTTGAGAGAGCAAGATTCTGTCCAAAGCACCATCAAAAATGTCAGAGGTTTTGATGTAGGATTTAGAAAATAGACTTCCCCAAGTTCACCTCACTAAATGCATTCATGTTAACACACTGCTTCTCCTTGTTGACAGCTGGGGTTCCTATTTGCCAAGATCTCTGCAAATGGCCTGGATCTTTGGCTCAAGGATCAGTTTGAACTAGAGAGCCCCAGGCTGTTTACAAAGATGAATGCGATTGGCCAACTTGGAGTCATAATGGGCAGTGTGGGTTCAGCGTAAGGGCGAGGAGGCTGTTCAGCTCACATGCTGGATGATCAAGGGTCTGCCGCTCAGCTGTCAAAGCTTCTTTGTCTGAGTTGTCCGGGCATCATAACCTGCCTCCTGCCCCACTGGTGATACAGAGAGCCTGTCCTGGAAGAGGGGGCCCTGCATGGGAAGGAAGAGCGGCAAGCTGCACCCAATCCCTTCTGGGAAAGGGAACAGAGCCCCAGGCACTGGAGAAGTTCTCTACTTCATAGAACCTACTGACACTTCGAATTGGAGATAAATAAATGCAAATTTTATCTTGCGAAAGTTAGCAAAACCGAGTCGTCTTTTCTCTATTACAAACTGAGAAGTGAATGCAATTTCAATAAGAAAATAAATAGCCACATGATCCGACTCCTTTCTTTGGTTCTGCGTTAAAAGTCAGACAGGGGTCTCCAACATAGGTGTTATGGGAAAGTCCTATGGGCATCGTTGGAACCTACTATCGATATTAACTCTGGTTTCTCTTCCTGTTCTTTGCTCAGTAGTTGGGAGGCATACCATATATCTACCATAGGCAATAATTCCTTAATGAACTGAAAAGCATCGAACCTGGTCATGCTTGCATATATGGTTGCCAAAACAATGTTAGCTCTACTCTAGGATAAGTACCTATCTGCAGTATTTTCAGTAGACTCTTCAAGATGATGGGAAATTAACCTAATATCTTCTACTATCTACTATCAACTACTATCTGCAAACTTGTACTGCCTCCCTCTTAAAAAAAGAAAAAGAAAAATGATCCTTGTTTGTCATTCATTCCTCACACTCACCCCCTTCCACTCGTTAGCTGACAAATCCATGTAACCTCCTTAGTCTCTCTAACTGGGCATATTTCCCTCAATGTCCCCTTAATGTAGTTCACGTGCTCATCATTTCTCACTTTAATTTTGCAACCAGCTCCTAACTGGTCTCCTTTTAAGCTCATCCTCTTCTAATCTATTCTTTAATTGCTGTCAGAGGAAGGTTTTTATAACAAATCTATCAGATGTCGCCTTGAAATTGTTCAATGACTTCTCATTATCCTGTTAATAGTCTCAACTTCCCAGCTTGGCATCCGTACATCCCTGCCTTCCTCCGTAGCTTCATTGATCACTGTCCTCTGGCTCATACCCAGTACAGTCCTTCTCTCTCTCTCTCTCTCTCTCTCTCTCTCACATCCCTTCGTTCTTTGAAACATATGAGTCAACATATCATCACTGGGAGAATCTTCCACATCCACCAAAGCTAAGTTAATAAACCTGCTTATGTATTTCCAAAGCACTGTTTACCTCTTTGATAACATTTTAAAAATACTGTTGGCAATCTATATTTTTGCCAGTTTCTCCCACAATATTATAAGTTACTTGAAGGCAGAGGAAAGGTCTTATGTGTACAATAATCTCCAAAGCAGAGTAATGAGCTTGGCATGAAGTATGAACTGAATCTCATGTTGGTTCAATGAACAAACGGACTTTAAGCCAGCAGCCTGTGGCCAGATCCTGGATAACCAGACAGGCATTCGAAAGAATAAGCCATGATAGAGAGACTGCCCATTTTTTGATGACAGGTAATTCATACAACTTTTAAAAATTTCTTTTGACACAAGAAACAGAGAATTGAGCTAATACATTGTTCTCAAAATGTATTCTAAAGATCCCTGAAATTTCCTGAGACTTTTTCAGGGGGCCTGCAAGTTCATTTTTTCCCCAAAGTAATACAGAGAAAGAGGTTATCAAAGTTCTCGGTCAATAGCACCCTTAGTGTCTCCATAATTTTCCACACCATTTCCAGACTCCCAAAAAATTACTTAGCAGTCTGTTTATTAAGTAGTTAGGTTGAAAGAACTTAATAAATATTTATGTCCTAAAACCTTAGGAACCATTTGAAAAAATAATGCAAATAAATGGTGTATTTTTATTTCATTCTTTTCTTTTTTTAAGATGTATTTATTTATTTGAGAGGGGCAGGGGGAGAGAGAGATTGAATTTCAAGCAGACTCCCTGCTGAGCACAGAGGCTGACACGGGGCTTGATCCAGTGACTATGAGATCATCACCTGAGCCGAAATGAAGAGTCAGACTCAATCGACTGAGCCACCCAGGCGCCCCTTATACTATTCAAATTTTCTATATCTATACTTCTTCACTGATCATTTTAAAACTGAAGTGGTTATATTTAAATACCCAACTAAAATTATTTATTTATTTTTTACTTTTCACTGTAATTCTGCCAGGTGTTGCTTTGTATATCTTGAGGCTACATATATGGTCTCTGGTCATTTGAGGTCATTAGCCTCATTATTTTTAGTTGTGTGTAGTTCTTATTTCTCCTTTGTTATTCTTTCACCTTAATTTTTTTTTTCTGATACTAAAATTGTTATCTGGCTTTCTTTTGACTTTTTCCCTTACCTATAGTTTCTCATTTCTTTATTTCCAGTCTTTCCACATTCTTGTGTTCTAAGTGTATCGTTAGTAGTGAAAACATTATAATGCAAGGCGCCTGGGTGACTCAGTCATTATCCCAGAGTCCTGGGATCAAGATCAAGCCTTACATCGGGTTCCCTGTTCACTGGGGAGTCTGCTTCTCCCTCCGCCTCGCTCCCTACTCTCGGGCTCTCTCTCACTCTCTTTCTCGCAAATAAATAAGATCTCAAAAAAAAAGAAAAGAAAATATTATAATCCAATACTGTGATAATGTAATTTCTAGGTATTGTAATCTATCTTTTGATTAGTTTAATTTATTCAGAGATATTAAAATAAACCTTATATTATTTTTGCATTCTTATTTAGTATTTTCTATTTATTGCACATTTTATAGTCTATTTTCTTTTTTCTTGCTTTTCATTGAAAATATTTAATTTCTTAATTTTGTCTGAGGGTTACATTTCAAATATTTTATTTCTTCTCTTGGCTACTCCAAATATATTTTTAAAGTTATGATTATTTTCTTTTCCAATTTCTTGAAGTTATGTATATTTATATCTTCCCCCTAAAGAAGTACCTTAGCACAATATATCACATCCTTCAATTCCCTTCATCTAGCATTTCAATTCTGAATTAATGTAGACAACATTAAATTTTACTAACTTTACTAATAGTTTTGTGCCATTTCTGTGGTATCTCCCTGGACGTTTTTTCTTTTTTTCATCAGACTACTTTCTCTGAAGTGTCCTCAAAAAGGATCTTTGTGCAGGAAACACTCAGATTTATTGAGAAGCTCTTTATTTCAGGTGTGCATTTAAAATAGATTATTCTGTGTATACAATTATAGTTTTGAATTATTTTTCATAAGCATTTTGAAATACAATTTATTATTTTCTTACCTCAAATGTTGTAAAGGAAAATCTATAAATCAGTAAAAGTCTGCTGTCTGATCTGATCCTTATTCTTATGTGATCTTATTTTGATTCAGTAAGTTTTGATTTTTTTTTTAATTTTGCATTTTTCCCCTCACCGTAACCCCTGGCAACCACAGATCATCTTACTGTCTCCATAGTTTTGCCTTTTCCACAGTGTCAAATAGCTGGATCATATAGTATGTAGCCTTTTCAAATTGGCTTTTACTTAGTAATATGCATTTAAAGGTCCTCCATGTCTTTTTATGGCTTGATAACTCATTTCTTTTTAGCACTGAATAATATTCCATTGTCTGGATATAGCACATTTATTTATCCATTCACTTACTGAAAAACATCTTCGTTCCTTCCTCTGGTTTTGGCAATTACTCAAATAGTTCTTTTTAAAAAATTTTGTCCCTATTTCAAATTATTGTATCTTTCCATATCTCAATCCCAGGACCCTGTGATCATGACCTGAGCCGAAGGCAGAAGCTTAACTGACTGAGCCACCCAGGCATCCCAATAAAGTGTTTTCAAGATAGTGTCACTTTGGGGTGCCTGGGTGGTTCAGTCGGTTAAGCCTCTGCCTTGGGCTCGGGTAATGATCCTGGGTCCTGGGATCAAGCCCCACATGGGGCTCTCTGCTTAGCCGGGAGTCTGCTTCTCCCTCTCCCTCTGCCTGCCACTCCCCCTGCTCGTGCTCTCTCTGTCAAATAAATAACATAAAATATTTTTTTAAAAAAAAGATAGTGACGCTTTATTTCAATGCCCACAATATTTTCTTTTTCAGAGGACAGAATGTGAATGTCTTACTCCTTTTTGGATAACTGAGGGTCAAAGATAGAGTTTGAATTCAAATCCAGGTCTTTCCACATTCAAGTACATGCCCTTGCCAGCACTCTCTTACAGTGCTTCTTCCTTTTGAATATCTTAGGTCAAAGTGCCTCTTCATGGAAACTTATTAGAATTCCCTTCGTGGTTAGGGGATCTAGCAATGAAAGCTGTTTTCCTGGTTTTCTAAGTCTCTGGGAGACGATTTACTCTGTGGACAAAATGCATGCAGCTGTCAGAGCAGTATGCTCTGGAAGAGTCCAACAATTTTACAGTTCAAGACCAGATGTGGTTGAATGTGTTGACAAAAAGCAGGGTCGCAAGGTCAAGTGCCAATTTTCCAGATCAATTTTTAAACTGTCTCTGCTGATTAGGGCAATGGAAGTATCCATACATTTCTTGGAGAAGGTATTGATCAGGGAACAGAAGCTATCCTAATTCATCCCAGCTTAGACAAATCATCCACAAGGTATTCTATTTGATTCATCTTTTCTTTTTTTCTTCCCCCTGCATATTTGAAAACATTTTGGAGGGGAACTGTGGGAATCATCTTCCCCAGAACACTGGCAGATATTTCTTAATTCCATTAATAGAAGCTTGGTGCCAGGTCAAAATGCTTTGTTGAATATTATCCTAGCTGGTGCCTTTATTTCTAGCAGTCCATTGGCACAGTGTTTAGTACCCAATTTTCTACAGACATGTTTAAAGATAAGGAGTAATTGCTTTTTTCTTTCCCCTGGCTGTTATCTGGGAAGGTCTGAACTCAGTGTAGCTGCCGAGTGGTGCGGTCCTCCATGAAAGAATAGAGGGAGGTAAGTTTTAGCTTCTTTTTTCAGAGTCTTAGCAAAGAACTGCGGTTCTGGAAGCTTTCCCATGTTCATTCTTTTCAAAATGAGGAATCCTGAAATTCAGCCTATAGTATAAAATTACTCAAATTCCAGTTTTCTTTCCAGAAAATTGACAGAGCAGGATATATTTTGCATTGCTAACTAGACAAAAGCAATTGCTTCCTCCAAATCTTAAATGCACATCATTGTCTGCATACCATCCAATAATCTCTTGTGGTTTTCATCTGTACTGTGTACACCTAGAGTGAATGGTACCCAAAAAACTGGATTCACTAGACCTGGAAACCCCTGGTGAGACCCGAACTGGCTCTCAGGTGGAAGAATCAAGCACATTAAATGTGAATTCCTTCTACTTCCTTCGCAGAAGAAAATTTCCCAGGGGAAAATGGAATGTATAACTAATGGCCATTCAAAAGTTCTTGTGATCTTATATGGATGCCAGTGGTGCTCTTGGTTCATTATTTTATTCCATTTATGACCAACACCAGCCTGTTCATTTGGACAACAGGTGCAAAATAACTGTTAAATATTAAATTTTAAAAAAATGGTACGTCTTCTTCAGTATCTTTCCACTTTATTTGTTGAGAATGTTTTCTCATGTGATCTAGTCCTTTACGAGCAAACGTGAATGTGTAATGAACATGAACAGCAGTTCTAATCTTACATTTGAAGCCTTATGTCAGTACTACTGGCATGAAGGGCCGAGTTATTGAATGTGCAAGGTAAAGGGGACTCGTGATTCACTTAGCATTAAGCCTCCACTCTTCCTTAGGAAAATATTTCCTGCTAGACAACCTAACACACTTCCCTTTCAAGTAGTGCAAACAATGTTTAAAAGGGGGTTTTAACTCACAGACAGAACACAGCATCAACATATATGGTTGTAAAATGAAACAGAGCATTCCACAATGTTCCGATTTCTTATATCTTAACTCAGATACAAAGCTAGATAAATATGATGTGATAAATGTAATGGTATTGAGATAAATAAGAAGCCGCAGTGGGCACAGGGCCAGCACCTCAGCCTGAGGATGTCAGGATTACTTAGCACAGGAGGTGCGTTAAAGTGGCTTCTGAATGATGAATCACTGTTTGCCCAGCAGAGAAGGAAAGGAAGGTATGGCAGAATTTGGAGAAGACTCCAGTGATCTTTACTCTTGTATAATTCCATCCCAGAAAGTATGGGTAGAACTCGTGAATATAATGACCTATTACTCCCATGATTAGATCATATGACAAAAGAGATTTTGTAGGTGGAATCAGGGTCCCTACTAGTTGCATTAATCAAAAAGAGATTACCTGGGTGGGCCCGGTCTAATCAGGTGAGACTTTAAAAGGGAATGGGTCCTTTTTGAAGTCAGAGAGTTTGGAAGTGTGCAAGGACCTGAGAGCGGCCTCTAGGAGCCACTTGTGGTCCCCACACAATAGTCAGCAAGACCCCAGGGGCCTGGGTCCTCCAGTTATAAGGAAGTTTATTCTGCCAACAACCTGAAGGAGCTTGAAAGTAGATCTCTCCCTAGTTAATCCTCCAGTTGAGGATGTCACCTGATCTGTGAGACCCTGAACAAAGGACCTAGCTCTGCTGGGCCTGGACCTCTGACCTGCAAGGAGTAATCCGTGGCTGTTGTTCTAGCCTCCAAGGCACTTACCGTTTTAACCCTTTACAACAATAGAAAACGAATACAGAAAGGAATCGTACAGGGCGGTAATAGCATGAGCTTCCTTGTAGGAGAGAGGAGTACGGTGGCACATGGAGTATGGTGGAATGGCCTGTGTCCCCTGTGGCAGGTCAGACGTCACGTGTGGAGGAATGACGGAAAGTGATATAAGGAAGTCAAGTTGGAGCTACTCTCTGTAGGTTTGTACTAAGGTGGTGAGCCGGGCTTGGGCACAGATGGATAATTAGATTGACGTTGAGAAACATACACAGTGAAAGTATGAAATGGGCTGCAGGGAGACAGTCCTACAACCAGGGAGACTGGTAAGGGGGCTATTGTGATCATCAAGGCCGGAAGTGCTGTAAAAACATAAAAGAAGAGGCAGCTCCCAACCATATTTCAGTGACCAGCCTGAATTTGGGCCCATTTGGTTTCACATTTATTTTAAGTTCCCGTCCAAAAACAACAGAATGGTGGACTCTCCAGCTGGATGAAGCCTAAAGAAATCATTTGATGATATAAAGGCCTCACCATAAACTGAGAAAATATCAAGTTGCTCAAATGAGAATAAGGGGCTCTAAGCAACATCACATGAGTTATAACATTTTTTTCAAATTCTTTTTGTGTGTGTATGTACTGTGTTGACAGCATAACATTTTGGCTGATTCATGGCACTGTTTTTAAGGTAGAGTAGATAAAGTATATATAAAGTTGAGATGCATCATCTTGTCTGGCCTCCTGCCTTTAGACATGCAAAATCTGATTATTCCCATGAAGTCCTTGAGGTTGAAGAGGCCAACTAACCTGTCACCAGGTAATCAGCACAGGGGAGAGGGTGACTGGAGCGCCAGTCTTCAGACCCCTGTTTTTCCTATTATTCCACTGATAGCAGGTCAGGAAGATGATAGCCCCGGGGCAGCTGGGACACAGATTGGCTACACGAACAAGGTCACAGGAGAAATTATGTGGACAGGAATTTCCCAGATGAGTCTGGGAATGATGTGGGCCGTGACAAGCATTTTTATTCTGAAGCCTCTGTCGTATTTAGTTTGACTAGAGTATTGGATGATGTTATCCAATAGGAAAACATCTCCCCTTTCAACATGGAATAGTGAGCCCGCTTTGCCTCAATCCCAGCAGTTTTCTAAAATAGACTCGGATTCCAACTTAAAGAACGATGTTCAGCTTTTTTCACTAACCCAAAGTTGAGATTTAATTGTGCCTAGGGTCTTAGCATCTTGAACGTACCTACTGGAATGATCCCTAGAAACCCAGATGTTGCAGATTAATATCATGATAACCAGTACTGTCAGGTACTCCATGCAAAAATTTTTATTTCCTGTAGCTAATCTTAAAAAAAAAAAAAAAAGAGTTTCATTCTTTGAGGTCCTTACCTAGAGGAAGCATTTGCTTTTGCATTTAAGTGCTGTTAGAAACACTGTGGTTGGAACACAGCACAGTGGTCCATCTTCGGGGACTTCTCCCAGGCTTCCTTTGGTGTCACTAAGGAACATGGTGCAGAACACTGTTCATGTGGAAAGGAGTAGATAAGGATCAATATGGTTAAACTAGGATGGAAATATCTTTGATTTCCATTTATATTCCAACCCTTGGAGGACCCTGGAGGGATAGCAGAGGAGCAGGGTTTCTGGCCCCTAATGAGCTGAGCATTTGTTGCCCTGGAAAAAGAATCACCCATCCGGAGGGGGTGCCCATGGTGGCTGAATGAATACCAGAAAGGACGGAGGGTTACCAAGTGGGCCCTGGCCCCAGCTGAATGTGATCTCAACCAAGGGTGGTAGTATTTTTCCTTTATGTTTAACTACCTGTTGCTTTTCCTCTCTGTTAGGAAGTGAGGCACGCTTAGCCCAGGCCTGCGCTGTGGGTGTGTCTGCGAGGGCAGCGCTGGCTCTCCACAGCTCTGCTGTTTTCCTGAGGCCCCTAAGAGCCGGTCAGTGCTGTGTGTGCTTCTTCAAGGTGGTGCTAAGAAATGTCTCCTTGATGCTCCAGAATGGCTCCTCTTTGGTGGGTCATGCTATTCCTGGGGATGACTACAGAATTTATAAAAGGAATCAACATGTTGGACCAGATTCCAATATGAGACAACACAATCAGCTATAATCCAGCCTAACCCTAACAGAATCTTACATCATCATTAACTTGGGAATTTGCTGTTTACATGTTTAGGCTTAATCATATTTTAACCCCATCGAATTGGCCACACACAGGAAGAGCTCTCAATCACTTCCCTGCAAGCACAGTTTGTAAGAAGAGCTCTGCTCAGTGCCAGCTTTGCCTTTCAGCCCTTGTGCCTTTATGGTGATTACTACATCTTTCCCAAGTTCTGACCTTAGCAGTGGGAGAGGTTCTGCCAAGATCCCACAGAGCTGCAGTCCCACAGGCATCTTGCTGAGATCCTGTAAAGTCATACCACTGGCATAGCTAGAGAACAGACCACACCCAGGAAAGAGCAGAGCCAGCGTGCTCCACTATGCCCATTATCCCTTCCCATCAAAGGAGACATGAAATCAAGAACCCTCAAAGAGGAGGGGAGGAGAGGGGAACAACAGCTTGAAGAGGAAATGCTCTGTTCATCCTTTAATGTCCCACATTGCATCATCTCTTGGAAGCCTTATCCACCCCTCCCTCACCCCCACCCACTGTTTGCTGTTACACAGTTTTATGATTTCCTGTGTCATTGAACTTAGTATTCCGTACGATGCTTACATGCCTTTCTCCTCCACTAGACTTTCAACTTCTTGAAGGCAGTGATTATGCTGCTTTATCCCATCAAGTAAAATTGGTTGATCTCCTACTATATACCAGGCATTTTTCCAGACACTGAAGAAGGCAGACAAGATCCTGTGCCAGCAGAACTTACTTCTGGCAAGACAGACAAACTTATAGACATTTTTCTAAATACTTTTATGTTCCCAGATTATATTTATATATATGTGTATATATATATATATACACACACACACATATACACATATATGTGTGTATAGATATGTATGCATATATATATATTTTTTAAATAAGCAAAAGGATCTGTAACTTCAAGGTGTATGAACAATGACATGCCTTGGAAATGTGGATTAAGTGATCCCATTTTTTCCTGTAATACTCTGTGAAAGTATTATGGTCTTCACACCTATCTGCTGACTATTGAAGGACCCACCAAGGAGTGCGGTGGGGTTTAAGTCAACCCACAGAGATGGCGGTAGCTTCAGCCCATCACCCTGACCAGCAGGCATATCAGGGAGAGCACCACACACCCATGAGCAGCAGCATGAATGTAGACCCAGGTGGCATGGGAATGACAAAGGTCACAGCGAGGCCCCCAGAGGGCACTGTTCCATGTTGCTGGTTTCTAACATTCCAGAAGATTGATTCTGTACCCCAGCCTTCCCATGAAATTTGAGGTTCTGCTTGGACCTTGGGCCTTCCTTTTCATTAGGAGTGACTCTTCCTGCAATCCTACAGAATCCTTATGCCATTGTCTCATGTCATAGTGAATATCTGTGAGCCACCAGCCACCTCCCCTTCCAGAACCCTTGCCTTTTCTGTGACCCAGATGGGGCTGTTAATAACCATACAACACCCTTGTCACAGAATTGGCAGGGGTAGGGATGACACTGCCTCAAGAAGGGATTCTAAGAGTCTTTTTCAGGTGATTTTATGTACTCTGGAAGAGTGAGTGTGTTTTTTTTTCCCCTCAGTCATGATTTGTAGGGAGTTGTAAACAATACATTGAACTAGAAAATTTTATAGTGTAATCAAATGAAATTATTATTTTTTTGTTTTCCACTACCCTTTGAAATTTCATCTTATCTACATAAAAACTGCTATAGACTAAATTTCTAATCATGCTTAGATCTTAAAGTCACTTTAAGTAACAAATGCAGTTCCACTTTAGAAATTGCAATGTTGAGTCCAAGATGTTAATGAAAACTTTAAACTTGATTTAAAGTAAAATATTCTCCCATTTCTTGACTCAGGCCTGCTTCAGACTGGGAGGCTGTGAGGGAGAGGGTTGGGGAGGAATGCTGTGGTTGACTTTTTCCGGTATTTCTCTACCTTAAACTTCTAACTGTCCACTTCCCAAACTTGTTAACTAATTTCTGATCCTTCTGGGATCTTTTTGGGTGGGGAAGGAGGAACGTTAAAGAGTGAGGAAAATTCTTTCTTAAAATGTTCTTTTACTAAGCTGGCTTCATGCCATCTGGGTGTCAAATGTTTAAAACCATCCCTCCCTATTACAGGTACTTTCATGGGTTCTTTAGATGTTCCCATTACTGGAGACTTATTTCCTGCAGTTCTCCTGACCCATTTAGATAGATTTCTTGTGAGTCCTTCTGCAGCCCCCGAGAATACACCATTCACCCCCAGTTTCATGTTATTGAGGTTCTCACCATCCTTTTCGGTGGCCTTACTGGGCAGGACTCAGGCTGAGCCCACACTGGCTCTTCTCACACCTGGCCAATCTCTAGTATCAGAAACCCTCACACATCTCCTGTCTCAGCAAACTCTGGGCAGATCGACTGTTCCAGAGGCAGTCCTTCCATGTCGTAGTCATGGCAGCTTTCGCTTGTTCAGCTGTGACTCTGACATCAGCTGTCCCTGTCTTCCAGTTCTGAGGGTCCCCTAGATAAATCCTCAGTAGGCTTGGAGGGCAGGAGGTGGCTCACAAGAGGAGCTCCTGGCATGGCTCTCTATCCATTTCTTTGCCAATTCTGCTTGGGATGTTGTGGCTCTGGAATTTCACCTTTATTTTACCTTGGCAACTCACTGGAAACAATGTAAAACATTTTCCAGACAATATGGAGCCTAGAGATTCGGGGTCCCTGTGGAGAGAGCCTATCTGGGAAGGCAGAGGCCAAACGGCTCAGAGATAGAGGCAAAGACTTGACACTTTCTGGAGCCCTGAATTTAGAACTTGAAATTTAGAACTTGGAACTAGAATTACCTCCACAACTTCTCCTCTAATCATCCTTTTTAGCCTCTGGTTTGCATTTGGTTTTTGTTACTTGCGGCTGGAAAGAGTCCTTGCTAACGCCCCCAGTCACTTTTCTTGTAACCTATGAGGCAGGCAAACTAGACCCATCGATTACCCCTGAAGTTATCCCACCCTTTTCTCTTGTCACTACTTTGTTGTAGCCTTTTCTTCCCAGGGAATACTCCCTCCCTTCGCCCACCCTGCCCTCAATCGCTCTTGCAGAGAAAGACACAATCCCCACGTCCCTGCCTGCACCCCCCGGGCATGCACATGCGCACACAGGGTGAACTGACTGCGGCCTGCGTCAAAGGAACAGGGGACGCTCGTTTCAGAAGCAGCCATGGCTGAGGTGCGGAAAGAGAGCTTTACCAGGCTGTGTTAGCACGAAAACTTGAAGCCACGGAGTCTTGTTTGGGACGAAAGCATTAACACATGAGGAACCAAATTGATTTTTATTAAAAATATGGCAAGAATCTAAACTTGGCTTCTAAGTGGAGAAAAAAAGGCGGGTATAAGGAAAAAGCCTCTGGAAGATAAGGGGAAGGATGTGGCAGGGACGCTAGTTTTCCGCGGACGTGTGTGCTCACCTTCTCTCGTGGTAAAGGAGACAGGGCCTGGCCCATGGCTACCGGGGGAGCAACTACACGTCCCAACCCCCGGCAGTTGCTTTGGTCTCAGGACTGACTTCTCACCCACCGAGCGGAGCAGAAGTGGTACGCGAGCGCAGTGGGTGGTAGGCGCTCTCTTCCACTCTTTCCTGCAGGCTTTAACCACCGGAAGTGTGGTAGCCTTAGCCACGTGAACAATGCTGAGTAGGACAGTGGAGCAACAGCTCCGCGACAGCCAGGTCCCTGACGGATCATGTGGAGCAGAAGCAAAGGGTAGCCTGGAAATCCTACTTCAGGCTCTATGTCTAAAAGAAAGATTTTTAGTTGTTTGAGTCATCCTATCAGGGGATCTCTTTATACATTCACCTTGCCTTACTCTAGGTGTAATTCCAGACACATGACACGTGGCACCCCAGAGAGGATGACTGGTAAAGTGCTTACTATCTCTGAGATGAGCAGGGAAATTGGATGGGGGATGTGCGATACAAACGTTAGGGTGTTACCAACTGTCCGCCATGCTGCTGCTCTCCTTGGTTATCTGCAAATCCAGACACTAAGCAGCCTTATGTCAGGGATGTTTTGAGAAACTAAGAGTAGGAGTAATGTGGGGCAGACAGAGATGGAAAAAAATGGTTTGAGAAGATGAGACACAGAGGAGAGATTGAGAAATTGTAGGAAGGTGGGGCGCCTGGGTGGCACAGCGGTTAAGCGTCTGCCTTTGGCTCAGGGCGTGATCCCAGCGTTCTGGGATCGAGCCCCACATCAGGCTCTTCCGCTGTGAGCCTGCTTCTTCCTCTCCCACTCCCCCTGCTTGTGTTCCCTCTCTCGCTGGCTGTCTCTATCTCTGTCGAATAAATAAATAAAATCTTTAAAAAAAAAAAAAAAGAAAAGAAATTGTAGGAAGGTGACCAGAAGAAAGCAAAGCGCCTTGAAAACCTCTGAGGTACATTGAGGTACTCAAGCCAATTCTCTTCAGCAACTAAAAAATCACCCCAGGCAGTTGGAAGATGCCAGCAGGCACTTAGGTTATGTCCTGCTTTCTTGTTCACATCATCTGTCTTTCAAGGTCCAATTCAAATGTCATTTCCTCCACAAACTCATCTCCACCCTGGGGTCAACATGAGAGAGGATGCTTTGGGGGTATTCTGCAAAGTTCCATGGATGCGAGCCCTGGTCTCTAGGAGACCTTGTAAGGAGACCCAAGTAGAAAATATGACATTCAGCTTTGGATCATTGTAAGTTCCAAATATAATTTTATGAAAAGAGTATTTCACTAAGGACAGGTTGGTTACACAGCCATCGTGGTCTATCCTCAGAAGGCCACAAAGTGAGCTCGGGTTCGTTTTATTATTTCCTTTAAAGGGAAATATGAACTGTTCCTGTGCCCAGGGGCATGACAAGTGCCTCCTCTCTGAGGGGGGGTCAGTAGACTCTATTAACATCTGAAAGATGGCCCTCCATTCCGAGAGCCCCTCCCATAGATGTCAAATTATA
This sequence comes from Ursus maritimus, assembly GCF_017311325.1. NCBI lineage: Eukaryota > Metazoa > Chordata > Mammalia > Carnivora > Ursidae > Ursus > Ursus maritimus. The sequence continues at coordinate 52,181,379 of NW_024424452.1, forward strand.
AATATAAAGTTGCTTTTCTTTTTTTCCTTTCAGGAAAGAACTCCCGATTTCACCTTCCTTAGCAGTGGAATGAGTGGCTGAAAAACAGCAGTTGCTGATGAAATCCCAACTTCCAAATACATTCCACGGCTTATTTGTGGAGGGAAATGTTCTTTACCTTTTGAACTTTCAGATAGCTGGCAAAAGTACACGGGTAAGCTTTTTTCTTTTCTTTTTTTTTTCCTTTTTTTTCTTTTTAATTAAACAGGAAAAAATATCACACCCTGGCTTGGCTGGTTCCCAAAGGCAGGGGTTTCACAGCTATTCCTGAAGGATCACTTCGCAGATGTGGGGCTGGGGGACAGGAACGAGGACCCGGCACGGCAACTGTAAGGGCGACACCGTCCGTATCATCCTAGAAACCAGCCACAGCTAGAGTTTCTGGAAGGGGCTGCTGAGAAGAAGCGTAAATGATTCGTTTTTCTGTGTACCATAACCTTGCACCTTATTGCCTATAAATCACAGCCGTTTGAAAATTCACCACATCCTTTTTCTGTCCAGGCCTGTGACACGGCTTCCTTTCATCCAGCAGATAGATGCCTGTGGTTTCAGAGCCCTGGGATGTTCCAGTCCGTGTGGTTAGTTAATGACCTGGGTGTCTACTGAGGTTTGTGACCACGGATTGTTGCAAAGCTCTACCTGACTCCTTTCTTCTCCTAGAGAAGATGAGAACATTCTGACCGTATTAGTCATGCTGGGCCTTCTTCTTCTGCTTCTTTTTTTTTAAATACACAGGAAATATTCCTCTCCAAGAGCACATAATTTGGCCAATAACAGCTTCCTAGGCTCAGAGCAACTCCACCATCTATCATGAGTTCTCCAAGATAAAGTTTGTAGTAGCACTTTTAGCGGTAGAAATGTCACCAAACTGCATAAACTCAAGGCGTGCTTTGGCATTCAGTCACACTGCAAATATTGATGGAGCAGAGTTCATTGGGGTCAGTAAGATGAATTGGATGGTTTATCCTTCATCCTTAGAATTTACCATGATTCACACAAAGTCACACAGGCTTTATTTTGTTCATAGAGACGTGTTTCAATATTGAATTGTGGACAGCACCACTCCTTTGACATTAAAGCGTTGGCAATGAGAACATCAACAAGAGTTGGACGTGAGATCCACGTGGCTGCTGTTTGGGGCCGAAATGTACCCTCTTGGCACTGGAATATCCATTTGGAGAAGCCAGGCTCCCAGTGCTAATGAGTTTGTAAACCAGATCATGTCCAGTCCCCTAATTAATATTTTGTCATGTGGAAACTGACTACAGCCTATCAGACAGGAAATTCAACTCTGAGGCTGTCTGCATAATTTAAAAGTGCCAGTGACAAAACAGAGGGTAGACAGAAGAGTTGTCATTGTCTATGCAAAGTCAGTCTATTTGTCAGTCATCTGTGATGATCACTCTAATGTGTCAACTAGGCTATGCTTATAGTACCAAGATATTCGATCAAGTACTCATCAAGGTGTTGCTGTGAAGGTGTTCTGTAGATACGATTAACATCGACAAGCACTTGACTTTATATAAAGGAGATTCCTAGATAACCTGGGTGGATCTGGTCCAATTCTTTCAATGGCCTTAATAACAGAACTGAGATTTCCCTCTGGAAGAAAAAATTCTACCTGTGGACTGGCACATCAGTTCCTGCCTGAGAGTTCCTACCCTGCCCTTCCCGACAGCCTACCCTACAGATTTTGGATTTGCCCAGACAGCCTTACAATCACAAAAAAACAATTCCTGGAGCGCCTGGGTGGCTCAGTCATTAAGCGTCTGCCTTCGGTTCAGGGCATGATCCCGGCGTTCTGGGATCGAGCCCCGCATCAGGCTCCTCTGCTGGGAGCCTGCTTCTTCCTCTCCCACTCCCCCTGCTTGTGTTCCCTCTCTCACTGGCTGTCTCTGTCTCTGTCAAATAAATAAATAAAATCTTTAAAAAAAACCAAAAAAACAAAAAAACCAAACCTTGCAATCTCTCTCTCTATATATATATATGTCACGTGTGTGTGTGTATACACACACGTATAATTAATATATATTCATATATAATTGATATTAACATATCAGTACATATAATTAATATTATTAATGTATATAATTAATATTATTAACATGTAGATATGTATTCATATATCTCCTTCTGGTTCTGTTATCTTGACTGATACTGATACATCATCTTATCACTAGCCTAAAGGTAACAAACAGCCAGCTTGATAATTTTTTTTTTAACTAAATCAAATGCCAGTGCCCAAAGATAGCACCGAGGTTAGCAGTGACCTTCAGGGTATGTCTATACCACAACTACATAAAATTTTCAATCTATTCTCAACACAGAAGTCAGAGGTATCCTAAACAACATGGGTTAGATCTTCTCCCTCCACTGTTTAAAACCCTGACTGATAGTCAGTGTCAAGGTGTTTATGTCAGCCTACAAACCCACAAGATCTGAGCCCTGATTCCTTGAACCATGTCACTTGTCTTTACCCTCTGGCTCCCATGCTCCAGGCACACTGGGTTTTTCTTTCCCTCACAGATGCCAGGCACACTTGTAATTCAGGGCTAAGACATTATTCCCTGGTTTGATTTTCCTCTCTTTATAGCACCTATAGCCACTTAAAATATTCTGTATTTACTTACTGCTATGTCCAAAATCTATCTCTTCCAGAATGTAAAGCCCCATAAGAGCAGGAAGTGTGTCTGTTTTGTTCACTGCTATATGTATCTCCAGTGCACACATAAGTTAGACAATCTGTTAGTATCTGTTGAATGAATGAATGTGCTTAATAGTGATGAAGTCAGGCAGAGTGAGTTGGTGTTATTTGAATAAAACATCTAATTTACCAAATTTTAATTTTCTACCAGGCATTTTTCCCCCCATGTAGATACCATTTCAAAGAGAACTGATGTGATCAAACCTTGAAAGTCTCCTTTCTTCTGAACATTTCTGCAGTTGGTGGCCATATTGGTCACTTCCTCCATGTTGAGATCCTCTCCTCTCTTAACTTGATGATTCCGCAGTACTCATCGACCAAGATCCATCTCTAGAGTTACCTTTTCTGTGAATTCTTCCCTAACTGCCTTAACAGAAGTTATCTTGGCATCTCCTGAAATCCTCAAAGCACTGTCACCTCTGCTGCTCATGGGACATATGGCACTGGTTGTCCCCTTCTGCTTGCTACATCTCCATGTGCCAATGAATTTCGGGGGGTCAGAACTGTACATTACACTTCCCTGACTCCCTGCATCCACCAGAATCATGCCCCACAATGGCAGATTTTCAGTTCCAATTTGTTGGAGAAGTGAATGGGTAGGTATCATTAGTCATTTGTCTGGTCAATGAAATAAAAGAAGAGGAAAAGAAAACGAAATGCTGAGAAATAGAGAGGAGAGCAAAGAGAAAGAAGTTCTCCACAATCTGACACACTCAGCCGCATCTTCAGAGTGTACTAGCTCATGGCCTCATGCACCAGGAGAGGGCACAGCAAGGAATGAGATCCAATGGCTCGTTTGGTAAGTAGGGTTTCCATTGGAAGAAGATCTCCTCCTTCTATCTCGGCAATATTATAAGTGAAATTGGAGAAAGGACACCAAATTTGCTTTTCTTTTTCTTTTTTTTGTAATGTTTTTTTATTATATTATGTTAGTCACCATACAGTACATCCCTGGTTTCTGATGTAAGGCTCGATGATTCATTAGTTGCGTATAACACCCAGTGCACCATGCAATACGTGCCCTCCTTACTACCCATCACTGGTCTATCCCATTCCCCCACCCCCCTCCCCTCTGAAGCCCTCAGTTTGTTTCTCAGAGTCCATAGTCTCTCATGTTATCCATACTTATTTCCACCTTCTTTTGAATATTTATCAGGGTATAGACTGTCTCTCCTATTAGAATAGAAGGCATAGGGGAGTGAAGACTTAGTCTTTATTCACCGCAAACCCCACACTGCCTAGAACAATATCTAACACAGGTAGATGCTTAGTAATTATTTGTTTAATGAATGAATGAAATAGTTCAATCAAAGTGGTTAGTAGTGTCCATTTCTATCCTGTCATGTTCATTTGTTTTCTCAAAAACAGTCAATATTCTCCTTCCATAAGTCTGGTGGGATAGTTGTTTTATTCTGTCACAACTCATTGATCTACCACCAAAATCAAACCCCGGGGATACTTCAATTTCAGAACCATGAGGCAGGACCGTATTGGCTCCTGTGTGTGTGAACGCAAATGCAGTATCCTGCATATTATCAGCCCTTGATTGAAGTGACCAAATGCTCTTGAAATTTGAAAAGGATTTTATTTTATTTTTTATTTTTAGAAAGCAGTTAACAAAAGAACTTTTAGCCAAGTTCTAGAGATGCATAGTGGTGATGGTTGTACTTAATGCCACTGAGCGGTACACTTAATGGGTAAACTGGAAAACTGTATGTTATGTACAGTTTACTGCAATTAAAAAGTAAATGATGAAAATATGAATTAAAAAACTAAGCCTACTCATATTATGACTCGCTAGAAGGTCAGTCGGTACAATTCTCTCATCAAGATAAGTGGGAAGCAGAGGATATTTGTCAATATTAGAACCCATATGTCTTTCCCCATTTAGACCCCAAATCGGAAATGTTGGAGAATGATTTGAATTTTGAAAAATAGCTTGATAAGTTGACAATTATAGTTTCCACATTGCAAACATCTAGTTTCCAAATACTCCTGAACAGAGAGTAGTGCTTCATATCACGTTCAATAAAATGAGTATAGACTAGACTTTGGGACAGCCCACGATTTTATACTGAATGCTGCCATCTGAGGGAATCTCAGCATTCTTCCACTGTTATTTATTTGTTCCTACATTTATTGCTTTTTCAAAGCTTAGAAATACAAGTGAAATTTAAAACAGCTTAATTAAACTTCGGATGTGTGATTCTGATAAGCCTGGCACAGAGCCATAACATTCCAAGATTCTCAAATAGCATAATCTAATTAATTTTTTTCTAGAACATAGAGGTCATAAACACAGCAAGCTGAAACACTTAGTGTCCTGCCAGCTGGCATCTTCTCGTTTCCAGTTTCCCTGCACTATAATTTTGCTCGCATTTGTGAGAAACTGTGGATTTCTGCACTTTAGTAGATTGTATTAAGTTACACGCTATTCAGTTGAGGTATTTTTTAATGAACTAATTACATGTTAGTTAATAATAGAACATTGCATCAACAGTCAACTGTCAAATATCACTTTTAAAGAAATTACTTCAGTTTTGCAGTAGGAATGTCTGGGGATAAGATTGACCTGTGAAAACAATATGATTAGCCAGCACTGGGTTATTGAATTATAAATGAATGCTTGTGTATTGGGTATCAGTATTATTAGCAATAACAATGACAACAATAAATCTATAAAACACTAATTTTGGTGTTTCTCACCAAAAGAATGTTTTCCAGTATTCCATGCTTAATTTTGTCAGCGTATAATAATTAAGAGATAGTGAGGCATATTGGGTAGGCCCATCACTAAAATCCAGTCCAAAGTCCTGGTTATGATGGTAGTAGAGGCTTCTATATGAATATAGAACCTTCTATAATGTTCAGCTAAAGTTAGCTCCTGAGTCTCCCACATCTCATGTTGTTTCTGATGGATAATCATTCCTCACTATTCATAGATCATCGATGGCTTTGTTGGTACTGACCATTTCCCCTTTAGGGCGTGCTGGGATTTAGGTGTGCTGGTTCTGGACCTCGTCTTCCTTGGATCTATTACCCATTTCCCTGTGTTCTGCTTGCTTGGCAGGGGACTGACCCCTCTGTGCAGGGTTTCCCAGGCTCCTGTGTCCACTGGCTCCCCCTTGGATTCAGTCCTTGTAAAAGAAACACAGGTAGGATATTGGAGAGTGCAGGAAGTGAGGAGAAGGCCAGGACACCCCTCTCTCTGCCCCTGGCTGCCTCTCTTCTGCCCAACGACTAGGCTCTCCCTATCCCCGCATCCAGCTCAGAGGTACCAGGTCGTCTTGCCTATCCTCATTTCTGGGTTGCGTCAGTGTCCCATTAGGCTTCTTAGCTATTCTATCACCAGTGTAACTAGCTCCCTGTATTAAAGTCCTACTGTTCTAAATATTCAGTGGTTTTTATTTCCTGGCAGACCGTTACTGAGATACCAGACAAAAATTCACAATCTCCTGAGGCTATATCCATTTTTCATTCATTTCAGAGGCTTATTTCTCAACATTTTTATTATATCTCTTTGATGCAGGAGTGCATAAAATATTTTTTCTTCCTCTTTTAAAGAACATTTTGGATTTGAGAGGAGAGAGAGAAGACTGGGGGAAAGGCAGCTATTTATAAAGTATTAGAACTCTTTACCTAACAGTCTGTATCCTGGAGTTCCACTTTGCCTACACAGCAGGGCACACATTTTTGGTGAGGTCACACACACCCAGGGATATGATGTCATCTTGCACATTGTGTTACAAACAGGTTTAATAATGCATTGTTGCATCTTAAACCCTGAGATGGAATGTTCTGCTCAAACAGCCAAACCCGGGATCCATCTGGTAGACATGTTAGTCAACGACCCCAAGAGCTCAGCACACTTCTCCCTGTTGAGATAGAACAGAAATGACTCTTGCAGATTTAAAGCTCAGTTTTATAACACAGCAATGATGTCATCACTGTAAGTGTTTTTTTCTTTGTGTCTCTTCTTTCTCTGCCTCTTTATTTCTCCCTCCCCTCTACTCTTACTCCTTTCTGTGCTTCTCAAAACTTTCCTGAAACCAAGTAGCTTAAAAGGGGTACATACACATGCTGGAAAATCATTGGCATTTCTCATGGGTGAAGCAATCTGGAACCTAACCTTTCCTACCACCTTCCACCTAAGGGCTTAAGGACTATATAGAAAGACAATGTATCATATCACGATATTTTTGTCCATTGTGGAATACATACCACTTATACACACCCCAGAGGTTTCACTAAGAGACAACCACTTTTCCAACTCGAAACTACAGAATCATCTTTGACTCCTCTCTTCTCTTCCTATCTCTATCCAGTTACAATGTGCTCCTACTCTTTGCTTTTAGTGTTTCTGATTGCCATCTCAGCCTATCTCCAGGCAGTGTCCTAGCCACATTCACCATTTCCTCAATTCTTTGCTAAAGTTTGCACATCTCTTTTGTTGTTTGTATTGTTCTTCCTTGATGCCTCCGTTGCCAGGAAAAATCTTATTTATTGTTTGGAGTCCTCCGGAAATGTCACTTTCCCTGCAAACATCCCAGATCGTGCACAAAAATTGATCCTCGATTATACACACGTGCACGCGCGTGCACACGCACACACACGCACGCACACACACATTTTCAAGGATAAGGAGAACAAGAAAGAAGAAACAATTTTGGAAGCTAGAAAGCAGATGGATGAATAGTAAATGACATAGATACCAAAGGAAGTGAAGTACTTAGCCAGCAGTAGGGAAACTTAGCCAGCAGTAGGGAAAACCCAGATTTATACTACATAATCCCCAAAGGCTCACAATTTGGCCTCATCAGGTACCTTGAGAAATAGGAGTAAAGGGGAGTGGACAATTTTTTTAATTAGTTGAAAGTATTTTTAAAGAAATGGGCAGATTACCAGTTTCCTAGCTCACTATGCCAGACTATTCCTCCCCAGTTTATTGTCTAGAAAACACAAAACACGGGATCTTAAGTAACAGCAGGCACAGTTGATGGCGCAGATTTCTTACTGAAAAGAGTAATCCTATGCATAGTGAAAGCAAACACCCACCACTCTCTGCATCTACCTGGCTCTCAGAACACTAGCTACTAGACAGGACATTGAAAAAAAATCTTCCATGGGAAATATCTCCTTGCTAAAAAGAAGGATAAAAAGAAACTGACAGTGGAGATTCTCCATTAAAACAACCGAGCCAAATCACTCTACAGTGAACGTGACAGTTAACAACCCCTGTTCATGTACTCAGAACAGCAGATCAGCTAATGAGTGCCTTATCCTTAAATATAAAAATTAGTGGGACTTGGAAGAAAGCCTCCAATATGAAACATAGAAAGCAGGAAAGAACCCCCATGCTTCCTCCTTATCGCACAAAGCAACTTGAATGAGAGAATGATAGGCAGAAAAGAAAAAACTTCAATATCAATACATCTTTATTAATTTTATCAAGAAGATAAAACATAAATGCAGCCATGTAATAAAAATCAGAGATTTTTTTTTTTAAAAAATGAAGAAGTTGTGAATAGAAGAGAAAATGTGAAAATAACAGGACCAATATAAGTGGTCCAACATCAAAGGAACAAGGGTTCCAGAAAAAGCAGTGAAATGAAGAGAGGGAAACATCTATAAAATTATTCAAGAAAAGTTCCCAAAATGGAAGGACGAGATCAACATAGCCTACAAAGTGCTCAGTAATCTAAACAGACACAGGTTCGTATGAAAGCAAATCACTGAAATACCAAAAAGAGAAGATCCTCAAAGTTTCCAAAGATAAACATTTGTAAAAAGGTCACACACAAAGGAGCAGAAATCAGAAAGACTTTGGACCTCTCAGCATCCCTGAATGGCAATAAAGCAATGCCTTTAAACTTCTGTAGGCAATGACTACTTCCAATCTAGATATCTAGACCCTGATACACTATCCATCGAATAGGAGGGTAAATCTACTATTTCTCAGAAGTTTCTTTCTCAGTTTCTCCCACATGGAAAACTACTAGAGCACGTCCTCATCCAGAAAAGAGATTGTTAACTAAGGGAAGACAGAGTATCCGGGCACTAGGAGCAAGGCAAAGGCTGTGTGAGATCGCCCCAGGAGGGAGTGTGCCCTGGGTACAGAGCCACTCCAGTCCAGCTTGAGCAGCTCACAAGGCTTTGGGAGAATTTCTGGAAGATGAAATAATGACAATCAAATGGCTTGAATGTCTTAAGAAAAGATCTAGACAAATGTTGTCATGTTTGAGGTTGAATTAATGATAAGGACATAAGAAATTTAAAAATGAGAAAAATATTAATTCCTGAGAAAATAAAAATTATGCAGGGAAGGAAAAGTAAATATATTTTACATGACTCAGCTGTGAATAGTTTTCATAGACATGATAACAGAGTATTTGCCTTAACCAAAAATACATGGAGGATGAAGGATGGGAGGCTACATGTGTGTGGTGAAAGGACATAGAGCTAACTCCTCATCTTCCCTAAGGGAAAGTTGATAGCTAAAGCTAAAACTGGAAAATCAAGAAGTAGCAATACAATCATGCCGTTTAGAGACATGGAGGTAAATAATATGATAATCAGCTAAAAGAAGTGACAATGATTTCTGCTGGGGAAAGAAAAACTTCAGGACAAGAGCTGCAACATGCTATTTTTTTTAAAAAAATTATAAATCTTGCAAAATTATGTGAATGTTTAAATTATGTGATACCTAACATTGGTCAAAACAAATCACTGTCAGGCCAAGTTCATTGTTCATTCCATGTTAACTGTATGTAGGACACTGCTTGACGAGGGCCCCACGTGTTATGCTGGGTTATGGCTGCCCATGTTTCTATTATCCAGTAGATTCTGAGTTCTTTTAGGGCAGGAACTCCTCTCATTCATGTTTGTTTTCTTGTTCAGCGTGATGCCTGACAGAGTTGACATTCAACAAATACTTATGAAAAGATTGCTATAGAACTATGAGCCCTAATTCTACCACAGGGTATTATAGAAATCAAATTTAGTCCCCTTTTAAATGAAAAACTACCAAATATTTGAACATACTTGCCATACCCACTCTTGATTCTTCTCTTCACTAGACTAAAAATTCCCAGTGCACCTGTTATTTCTGGGTCATGTTTAAAGTCTACTCGCTGTCTTGGTCACAGACCTTCAGTTAGTACTAATTGGTCTTCATCTCTCACAAAAACTAGATAAAATGTTACAACGTGTGGTCTGACCTGGGCAGATCTAACAGAGCTGTCACCTCCCTAAATCAAGATACCATATGTCTATTGATCTAACCCCAAATCACATTACATATTCTATGTCACCTTTCCCTGTTGTCCCATATTTAGCTTGTAGGTTTCTATAAATCCTTAATTTTTTTTAAGTTTTATTTATTCATTTGAGAGAGAGAGAGAGAGCACGAGCAGGGGGAGGGGCAGAGGGAGAAGCAAAATCACCACTGAGCAGGGAGCCCTACATGGGGCTCTATCCCAGGTTAAAGATGATAACCGAAGTTGTCCACACAACATCAAAAATTCCCTTTTAGGTTGTCACTTAACTGTTAGTGAGCACACTCCAAGCCTGGCCATCTAACTAATCACAAAGTCCCTTAACTCTTTATCATTCAGATGACACGTATTCACTTTCTCTGCAAAGATATCACAAAAATCCTTGTCAAATGCCTGGTCTAAGTAAGGACAATTCTAACAAAAACAAACAGCAGGTACTATGTACGCACAATCACATCAGCTTACAGATCAAGGCTCATTAAGCCTCTACAACAATTCCTACAGCTACTATAGTTTTCTAATCTGTTAATCTAGTAATACCATCTTTTTGCTATGTATTTTTGTCAAGTGGATTAAATAAATATTATATTTGTATGCCTTCCCTCTGGAGAAAAGCTGGTTCAACATTCCAGAAAATCCTACAATTTTTCAGATTTTAACACTTTCGATGCAAAACTTCTCCAATAAGTTTAATATTATAACTCCTTTTCTCAAGGATCATGCATTATTCGAAGGAATACAGATAGAAAACCCTGGGCTGACCCTTTATTCCAGCTTTTCCAGACCTTTCCACTGACTTGCCATATGCGTCCCTTCTCCAGGACTTTGTAATGTTTCCATTTCACTTGAATGCCTCCATCATCCTTCCCCATTTATGTCTATAAATTCAACCCTTCCTTCCTAATTTAAGTGCCATATATCCCACAAAAATTGAAATTATCCTCAAGAGAGGAACTTCTCATTTGAAAAATCTAGATTTCCTCCCTAAGATTCTATCACACACAGCCTCATATTGTTGTTGTCAGAGAATTCCCTCAGCTAGATTCAAAGCTCTTTAAGATCAAATGACTCTCTTATTCACACTTTTATTCAGAATTTTACCTATTATAATAACTTACTCCCAGTAGGTACTTAATCAGATTTGCAGAGAGGTCCAAAACCTAGATCTGTTGACCTCTCAGTTGTCACTATGGGTGTTCTGTAGGAGATTATTTGGGGATAATATGGAATTGGTGGACTTCCCAATACATCTGTGGGCATACAGACCCCTGAGGGTAAGAAAGTACACTTCTAGGCACCACAGTTACCCTTCTCAGCAGGATGTAAGCCTTCTCAGCTTCTGAAGCTAGTCATAGACTTTGAGATTGGAACATAAGAGTTTGAGAGTTGATAGATATGTTGTTCCCATCTGGAAAAACAAAAACAAAAACAAAAAAAACCCACCCATCCAATGAGCCATAATAGGAAATATCAAATATCCTGAACCAGACCCTTGACATGAAAATGAGTGGGTCAAGAAGTCGTGGTGCCTGGCGTTGGGTCACCGTGCCCCCCCCCAACCTCCATGGATAGACTGAGCGCTCTGGTCTCAAAATCACTCATGAGCATTATTACAATTATTCTACAAGGTTCATTTTAGCTACAAGAGTCACAAGCCCAGAGATTGAAGAGTAATCACATCCATGAGCTCTTTTAATAATAAATTGCATGCATTTCAGCTGAGAGTGGTGGGATTGGCCTCATTTGAGATTTAACAAACATCTCAGACTAGTTTTCAAATGCTTTTGATCTTCCATAACCCAAGTATGTTTAGCTAAGCACTATCCCCTTAATTTTTAAAACCCACATGTACTTTATAGGAAATGTTGCTCACATTGTTTTGATTCATTTACATGTTAAATCATCAAAATATTTTTTGGGAAGAGTGTTTTGATGTCCAAGAAAACTTTTCTAGCATTTTTATAAGCTGTTTTTCTTAAAAACAGGAAGCTTCATTTTGCCAAGAATAAACAAACTGAAGGCTCCAGAGGCAGGAGGTTGCTTGAAAACTCCAAACCCACAAGGTTGAGTGGGTTCTACACTTGGCACCACACCTTTCCCCATCCTTTTGTTTAATGTGGTTCCCTGTCTTCCTCCCAAAACCAAACCCCTAAAGCCAGGCTAGGGCTCGGGGTAAAACAGCAAACAGGAAGAGAATATGAACAATGAACGGAGGTGACACTTCAGCCATGCTTTAGTCCCCAGGTTTCCTTCAGAGAAGCCAGGAACATCACGCATTGGGAAACTGAGGCACTGAGTTGTGAAATGTTTTCAAGGTTTCAGGGCAAGTTGCACGTAAGCCAAGGGACCAAGACAGCACATTTCTTGCCTGCTGTGTGACGCCCTTACCCTCAGCCATCAGCCCTCACAGTTACACAGGGCACACAATTTATGCCCTCCATTTAAAAGATGAGTGCAGTTTATTTTTTTATTATTTTTTAAAGATTTTATTTATTTATTTGACAGAGATAGAGACAGCCAGTGAGAGAGGGAACACAAGCAGAGGGAGTGGGAGAGAAAGAAGCAGGCTCCTAGTGGAGGAGCCTGATGTGGGGCTCGATTCCGAAACGCTGAGATCACGCCCTGAGCCGAAGGCAGACGCTTAACCGCTGTGCCACCCAGGCGCCCCAAGAGATGAGTGCAGTTTAAATCCTAGACCAAGCCTTGCTATTTCCAAAAGCCAGAAAGCACCTCATCAGTTTTGATTCTGTTCAGGTCCCAGAAAAGTTTGCGATGGTGTTGGGGGGCGGGGGGGTGGGGATAGCAATGTGGGTGGGCAACACTGAGCAGCCCCGCACCATAGCACAGGAAGAACGTTGCTGACTTCACTCAGTCTCTCTCAAGTATTGGCAGATTCCTTTGCCTGGTGCTTTGGTTCCCAGAGGTAGACATCTCTGAAATTTAGGTCCACTTCCAAATATTCTGAACAAAACGCAAAGCCCTCCCTGGCTTGCATTGCTGACGCAGCTGGTGCCAGAAACCTATCTGCATTTTTCCTCTTTTATATCCTAATTCGGAACTTAGTTTTCATTTTACATTTGGCCCTAGAATCCTAGGAAAAGGGGAAGGCAGGAGCCAACAAAAGAGCCATTCAGCCTAAGTTAACCCACATTTAAAAAGTGAAATAATCACTTTGAGAAAGATTTTAGATTCGCATTGCATGGTATTTCTAAGTAATATGAACATGAAGCTGAAAAACACTTAGTATTTTCCTCATCCCATTTCTCACTCCAAATCAAATTAATACTAAATTCTATCTTTAAAAAAAAAAAAAAACCCGTAAGACACATAATTTATCTCTTCTCTCACCCTGTCTCTGAGCCAGTCGAAAATCCCACCACATTTACAACGATCAAATATGCATATGGAATTTTCATTAGAAATTTAAGGGACATGGTTATACCCAGTTCAGTTGCTAGAGCATGCTTTCCACCTGTTGTGACTTATAACAAACTCAGTCCACCCCCAGTACTAAAATTATTGTGTTATTTATACACCAACTTCTTGGAGAATCTAGAGGCAAGATAGCAGAATGCCAATGTATCTTGCTCTTTGTGGTTTTTCACCAACAAGAAATGTAGTCTCTTCACTCCAAATGTGTGTGAGAACTAAGGGCAAAACTGAATGCTACCCATATGTTAAGAAAAGACTGAAGATTTTTTTAAAAGCTATGAAAATGCCTCTGAAAAGAATAAAGCTTTTATTCCCTTTATCTTACTTTCCTCCCTACCTTGTAACGGGGTATAATCTTCTAAGTTAAGACAATTTCTATATTGGAAAAGTAATAACGGAACAGTTTACCAGGCACGTATAGAGGGAAAATTGAAATCTGGGGAGACTCAGTTCAAAAGAACACTGCAAAGGAGAAACAGACGGAGGCCACGTACAGGGAGTGGAAAGTCCTCGGAATGGCAAGCCCTAATCAGTCGAATGGGGATCTGCCCAGAAGGGAATTCCACCACCAAAGCCCATCTAGATGCAAACCAAACAAATGAACGAACAATACAATGTACACAACAAAAATCCCAAAGGCGCTGTAGGGACCAACACTGGACAATCACAAAGTGTCCCTCCACCTCACACCTGATCCCCAGGTTTTCTTCCCAGTGATCTGCATTTTTAATTAAATATCTGCATATTTAAAGTGTCTACTGTCTGGGCAGATCTGAACTATGGAGGTGAGGGTAGGCAAGAGAGACGATCAATTCTGCAGTGGCATTTTCAAGATTTAGATTAGCTAAATCTGGGGGTACAAATCCTAATTTTAATTTGTAGGAAAACCAAATAACATATACGTTGTTTTCCTTGTTAATTCATAAGCCCATTGTTTCCTCTATGACCGAAAGCATTCTGCGTAGGGATAGGAAGACAACGCTTCACTCCTCTTCCTGCTCATCATTACAGCAGACAGCCATCACCTCGAAAGTAGTTCATTATCTCCCCCTCAGAGCCAGTTTTTCCTCCTAACTTCATTCCTTGCTCTTTATTTCCTCCAACAGCATTTCTGTCCTTTTGGCCGTGACTGCTGACATCCTACTTCAGCACCAATCAGCTCCAACCTCACCTCCTGTATTCGTTTCCTGACCGGGATCCTTGGTTCCATTCTTTTGTCCAGCCAATCAAACTGAAATACCCAGATTGAATGTTTATGATGTCTCTTTGCGTGATTAATATAGGGCTTTCAGTATGGTAGTTACTTCACAAGTACATGTTGTCTAAATGATCATCAATCCTCAATTCAAGAGCCTTCAATGACTACCCTACTGCCCATTAAGGAAAGTCCGAAACCTTTCATCTAGGATTATTAGATTCCTTCCATTCTGTGCCCTCTGATTTTTAAACCTCATGTCCCACTATTCCCTTCTTTGAAAACACCACTCCAGTAAAATCAGTTGTTAATTGTTTACAAACAAATCATCCACAATTTGCTCTCCTTGTCTTGGTTCACTCAACGCCCTGTGTCTAAAAGTCCTTCACATTTTCTTTGCCTACCTCAGTTCTACCCGTCTTGTCTGTCCGAGGCTGATTGACTTCCTCTTTGGGCTATTGCATTAAACTCTCACTTCTCCCATGACCTGTTGTGATACTGTCTGTTGCTTCTCAAACTATATAGAAAGGAGGAAAACATTGAGAATTCATGTTGTATAATCATCTTTTTATGAATGAAAAGTGCTATCTACATATGTCACTTCATGTCAGAAACACAATCTTTGCCAGAAACAAGCTACAGAATTAATATTTCAGGAGTATCTGATAAGTATCGGGTTCTCAACTGGGTGCTTTAGACCAGCATCACACATCATTCTCACCGCAACCCTAAGGGAATAAATATTCTATCCATTTAATAATCCAGGCAGCTGAGATTTAACAAACTTGGGAAAATTTCCAAGAATCACAGAGTAGTATATGCCACTACCAGAATTCAATTAAGGAGTTATAGAGATAATTAAATAAAATAATGTACACATCTGGAATGGACTACACCCTTAATACCTGCTAAGTAATATTAATGTGCCTGGAGAATATTTTGCATGACACACTTCATTTTCTCCAGAGGAATAAAAGGTGGGGTGTTAGCCAAAGTGCCTGAAAGTCTCTCTGGGTTATTTCCCCAGAGATTTAAACTCTTAGGAGATCTTAGATGGCTTGGGGAGATAAATAGAACATGTGTGAGGAGAGACAATATATGGTGGAGCAAGGGAGATCGTAAACTTTCTCTTCCACACCTTCCCCAGTAGGGGGACGTACCTGAGCTGAGGGGACATGCATGGGGAGACCTGAAAGAATGATGGGAGAGACTTTGGTGAATTGAGGGCCTGGGAAGACTAAGGAGCAGCCTTCTGGGCACTGAAAAAGTCTATTAGACACCTAAAAATGAATAATCCACAAGTTAGTGCCTGATATTTCCTACCAACTCGTTCTTCTCATGGTCTCTCTTTTAGAAAAACACCTTGGAGTCAATTTGGCCCTCTTCGTCAGCTCCGATCCCACGTCCAATCAGATTATCTTTTCGGCTCTACCTTCAGAATCTCACTAGATTTTTGCCCGCTCCAAATAGTGGTTGAAGGCTGAATGATCATAACGGCCTCATCTGTCTCTTCCCTGAATTATTTCACCAGGGTCCTAAGTGGCTTCCTTGCTTCTAACCTTTTCTCCCTCTGATTTATTCTTAGCCCAGCGGCCAGAGTAAGTCTCTTAAAACATAAATCAGAGTGCAACTTCCTCCTCCTCAAAACCCTCCAGTGGCTGCCACATCACTCCGAGGGAAAGCTTGTATAACGGCCCACAAGGCTTTACAGGATCTGAACCACATTGCCTCTGCAGCTTCATCTTTTAATATCCACCCTCCTCACTGTCCTCCAGCCACGTTGGCCTCCTCACTGTTCCACAAACACACCAGTGTGCCTCTGCCTCTGGTCCTTTGCCCTTGTCCCCTTTACCTGGAACTTTCTTTCCCCGAGACATACACATAATTGACTCCTTACTTTACCCACGAGTTGCTTTGTAAAAGAATCCTACGTATCCAACTTATTTAAAATACTTACTCCTTCCCGCAACCATTGCTAAGGTAGTCATATAATTTTTTTGTCCAAACTATGATACTTTTAAGAATGAACTAACCTTGACTACCCTGCAGTTACCCTACTGTTGCTCTGCACTTTCTTGACCAGTATCACCAGCATATTAAGCATTTATTTTTTGGTTTTCTGGTTCCTACCTTTAGATTACAAGCTCTGTGAGGATGCAAGTTCATTTTATTCATTGCTTTATTCCTAGAACCTCTGTAATACCCACTTACTAAGTATTTGTTGAATGAATGAGTAAATAAACTTGAATTAGTACTAAGATTCTAGAGAAGAGAGGTTGAGTGAACAGATAGAATAATAGATAACCAGAAAAAGTATTCTCAAAGAATGACATGGAAAAAGTGAACAGCTAAGAGTCTAAAGAGACCATATTACAAAGGACAATCGATATCTGTGGAAGAGACCACAGATTATCTGATGATCCTCCCATGGAGAGAGGGGTTAGTGGGGGTCAAGGCCCCTCCCCTTGAACCTGTGTATGGTGGACATTCTTTGAGATGGGTCCCAATTATCTCCACTTCTTGGTACTCATACCCTGTGTAATCTCTTCCCCTTAGATGTAGGCAGGACCTGTGACTTGCTTCTAAGCATTAGAATAAAGCAAAGGTGATTATGTTACATAGGAGTGTAACATTGGTCTTGCTAGCAGACTCTCTCCCTCACTGGTTTTGATGAAGTAAGCAGTCTTGTTGGGGAGGCTCATGTGGCAGGGAATTGAGGATGGCATCCAGCCAACAACCAGCAAGAAACTCAGTCCATCAATCCAAAAGCCCATAAGGACCTGAATTCTGCCAACAACCCCATGAACTTGGAAGCAGCCCCTCTCTAGTTAGGCTTTCAGATGAGAACTCAGCCTTGGCTGACACCTTGATTGCAGACTTGTGGAAGACTTGGCTAAGCCATGCTTGGACTCTTGACCCACAGAAACTGTGGGATAATAAATATGTGTTGTTTTAAGCCACTAAATTTGTGGTAATATTGCTATGCAGCATTAGAGAACTAATATATTAGGTGAGCTCTGTGACTATTCTGACGAATAGAATATGGAAATGACTCTATGCCAGCTTCTCAGCCCAGACTTTAAGAATCTGGCAGCTTCTACTTTTTGCCTCTGGGAACGCTGTCTCTGTGAACCCTGAGCCACCGTGGAGAAGTCTGATCCCACTGAGACTGCTATGTTAAAGAAGCTACATGGTGGTATCCTACTTAACAGTTTCTGTTGAACCCAGTCTTCAAGCCATCCCTGACAAAACGCCAGGCATGTAACCGAAGCCATCTTGTGTACCCTTTCATGTGTTGAAGTTTAATCCCCAAAGTGATGGTATTTGGAGGTGAAGCCTTTGAGAGGTGATTAGGTCATGAGGCTGGAGCACTCGTGATGAGATTGGCAATGTTAGAGGGAGACATAAGAGAGGTGCTTCTTCTCTTTCTCTCTCCCCACCATGTAAGGATATAGCAAAGGTGTCCAGCTATAAGCCAGGGGGCAGACCCTTACCAGACATGAGATTTGCAGGCACCTTGATCTTGGACATTCCAGCTTCCAGAACAGTGAGAAATAAATGTCTGTTGGTCAAGCCATGCAGTCTATGGTAATTGTGATAGCAGCCTGAACTGACTGAGATACTAGGGTCCACTTAAGAGATCACAGGTAAAGCTCTGAATTTGAGAGAATTCGTGCTCATCAAAGTAATGTGTTCATCTAGGGAGTACAGTATAAAGAGGGATAAAAAGGGGACCCATCATTTGGCCTTGAGAAATTCCAATGTTTACAGATCCGATAGAGGCCACTCAGTTAAAACAGGGAGCCAACAATGAGCAACCAGAATAGGAGGGACAGTGAAAGAGCAGTGAGTCATCGAAAACAGAGAAGGGAAGTGTTTCAAGGAGGGCATGTTCAACCATGTTAACAATGGTGTCAAATGCTGTAGAGAGATCAAGTAATGAGAGGAATAAAAAATGTGCATCGGATTTAATAACACAATGAATAGGGGTGATTTTACCAAGAGCTGTTTCAAAGAACCTGAAAAGAGCAAGAAGAGATGATAAATTTAAACAACTCCAAGTATGTCATTGTCCCGAAATTCATGCCTGAGATGGGCTATGATGGGAGCCAGGCTGGGAATCACAGTCAGAGAAGACAGAAGAGCGTTGTTATAACGGCAGCTGGAAGTTTGGCGTCTCATTCATCTTTTTTCCTTTCCAATGACTTGCATATTTAATCACCTCAAACACTACGATGTGCATTAATTTTATCCAAAGTTTTCCTAGGTTTGGAACTTTAGATAGAATGACTTGGGTACATTTTCTTTAAAAAATGTAATGTAATTATTTTTCTATTTCTAGTTGGAGAAAGTAAACAATTTTAAGGTTTTTTTTTTTTCTCATTTTAAGCTCTTTTATTTCCTCACCATCTCAATAAACATCCTTGTGTTTATGATTAGGGGGATGATTCACTCCTCCCGTAGAGTAGGTGCGGAAAGATTTTACATTGTTTTTCTCTACACAGCACTAAAAAACTAACAAATTTCAGGACAAATGGTCAACAAAGAAAGAAAATTCATCACACCAGTAGTATTCACAGTCATGCAAGTCATTTGAATAAGAGAATCAGCAGTCAGAATAATTCAAGAAAAGGACCCTAAATAAGGATAGCACTCTCATCCCCAAATAAAATCAACAGCTTTAGTTTTCATGGTATATGACTCCAAATATTGAGGCCAATGAGTCTTAACAGATAGATTCTGCTGTCTTCTTTTTCCAATGAAATTAAAATATGCAAATCTGTGTGAGTGTCAAATCCATTTTCACTGAAGTTCTAACAGAAGCTATATTTACTTTAAAATGATAAAAATAACAGGCCGAAGTCTCTACTTCCAGTTCCTCAATGTAAGCACATCGATAATGTAGGAATATATGAACGCAAAAAGAAAAGCAAATTGTTCATAGGCAGAGAAAAACATGCAGTGCTAGTAACAACATGTTCGTGAGTAATGATAGACCAGCACTATCACTTTTTCAAAGGGGCGTCATCATAATGGTACTAACAATGGTAACAGTGAGAGAAGAAAGGGGTTGGTCCGCTGCAGAGGCTTGCCTGGAGATGAGTCCAGGAAGGGCAGAAACCAGCTTTTCAAGATGTTGCCTTGATTCTGCACCAGTCCAAGGGATAAGATCTGAGCTCCATGTCAGAAGCACAGGATTCCATCTGGACCATGGAACTGGTGATCTTTTACTGTGTCTATGTGCCATCGGAAAAAAAAAAAAGGAGTTCCAAAAATGCATTCCATGAGGTTAGGCAGGAGTGCATGGAGTCAGAATAGAGTCAGATGACAAATGTCATTTGGAGTCAGAATAGTCAGAATGAGCCACTGGAGTCAATCTAGTTTTCAGTACCCAATAATTCACAGAAGTTATGTTTTGGGGTGACTGCCCAGCTCTCTGCTATTGCTTTCCCTAAGGAAAAAAAAAAAAAAGTCCTGTAGAAGGAGTAGGTCTCTGTTCATGTTGGAATCTTATGATCCACTCAGCTGTTTCTGATTGGTCTAAGTGGCGAGACTATTACATGGTGAAAATTATTCTCACATTGAAAAATTCAGTCTAGAGACACAGAAATTGTAGGCAGATAAGGAAGATGATTCGAATGAAAGCCTATATAGAAGTGAGACGGAGAGACTACCACTTCGGCATTTGCTCTGATGAGAATGAAGAGACATTCCTTCTGCAGAGAAAAGTAATGAAATAGACATACAGAGAGAAACAAAAACTAGAGAATATGTGGCCACAGAGAGAGCAGCAGAAGACTTCTGATGGCTTTCTTATTACAGGTCCAACTTCAGTGAGGCTTTATTTCCATGAGATATCATAACTTTCATTATATCTCACTTTCTCTCTTTATTTAAGCTCTGATTAGAACACTAGCTTATGACATAGTACAAGGTACTCAGCAACAAAAATAATAATAGCTAACACTTATTTTATGTTTATTACATCCCTGACACTGTCTTAAGCATTTACATGAATTTTTTTTATTTGACTCTCAAGCAGAACTATGAAGTAAATACCATTATCTTTCCCCATTTATAGGTGAGAAAATTGTAACATTGGTCCCAATGGTGAGCTAGATTTCAGGGCAAGGAAGTCTCAGTGCAGCACCCACCCTTGATCACCAGCTGTGTCCTTGTGTGAATCTAATCAAGCTTCACTTTTATCTATAATATGTGGATAATAATACTGACTTTGTGTGTGTACATTACACATGAAGATATATGAAAAACACTTTGCAAACTTTAGAATTCTATGTGCTCAGATTTGGTTTTGCTTTGGTTCGATCCTGGTTTAACCTTGCATCCATTCTGATCATTCATCCATCAACCCATCCACCCAAAAAGTTTCAAAATATTTGTTGAGCACAAGATTTACACTATATTGTGATATGATGTATACATGCATGAGGCACTTATCATAGAGACATATAATGGAGGAAAGCAATTATGTGTTATCTACCACCACCATGACCTCTCTCTCAGCTTTATGATGATGGTGAAGAATATACTTATTACCTAATCAGAGTTGTAACAATATAGGTCCTATTTATCAAATCACTGTTAAAATTGTTGAAGTTTAAATTTCATAGGGATATGATAAATGTGTAGAATTACTAGCTTCTAAATTGATGCCAAAATGTTATCATTCCTCTAGTACACAGGAATCGATTAGTTTATGTGAACCTACCTAATTGAAAAGATAATAACTGGCCTAATTTTGATATGGCCAAGTTTTAGCATTCATTTTATAGCTGCTCTTCCAGAAGAAAAAATTATACTGGAAGATATTTCTTTTTTGTGAGTTTATACTTTATCTTTCTAAAAATTGTTTGAGAAGCATATAAGGTGACCAGGAAGATAGATTGGCTTGATGACTATTTGGAAATCCTAATGTATCATTCTGGGGATGAAAGTGTTTATGACCCTAAACCCAGTATTTCAGATCCATGGACAATACTGGATAAACACTAAAATCTTTTTTCCTTAGGAACCACTGTTTTCTATGTCCCATGCTGCTCATATCTCTTCTGATAACACATTCTTTCTTTGTATATTTTCAATTTGGTTGACTCAGTTTTAGATCAGCCAGTTAAGACCATATATCTCCTAGAACCTAGAACTTTGTTTCCCTAATTTGAACTTGGTGGTTTGCAGATGTCTTGTACCACACATTGACTATCTCCTGAATTACTACTATCACTCCATCAATGCACCATTTAGTAGTTTATAACAAGGCAAAATTATCCTTGTCTTTGACACACTAATAAGTATATCAACTAGGGTGTTTTCAGGTACAGAGGAAGGAAACCCAACTCAAATTAGTTTAAACAAAAAAGAAAACTCATTTCATGCAGCCTCTGGTCTAAGTTTTCAAGCAGTTCGTTCAAGGTATTGGCCATTTTTTCTTCTGTTTTATTCTCACTCTTGTGCTTCTCCATGAGCTGGCTTACCCCTCAGACTGTCTTCCTCCAAAGTTAGTAAAATGGCTGCAGTGGTTCTGGGCTTCACATCTGCAGAACACACAATCCAGAACAATCCTCCACTAAACAAAAGTCTCCTCATTTGGTGTTAAGTTGGATTGCCTTGGGCTTCTATTACTGAACATTCTTGAGCCAAATATTGATCATTGTGGCCCCAAAGGGGTTGAAACAATGTCGGTGAACTTACGCTGAGTCTTACCCTTGAAAGAGTATGTGGGGGTCAAGCCTACAGAAATTACATGGGAACAACATGATGGTGGGGGCCAATGTAATGGTTGCTGGGGAGACAACTTCAGTCTTCCCTTTGGGTACATAGCATCCGTTGATACCCTGTTTCTGTACCTATGATTTGAGAAATTTTCAGTTACATAAACTACATGAAGTCCCTCCATAAAGAGACAAGCAACATTCTCACCTGTTAGTGAATCCAACTCTGGGTCTAGGATTACTGTATAATAGGTAACCCTCCTCATCAAATCCAGGTATGTGGCTCACCATCCTGAAACTATTCCTGAAGTGTTTCAGATCCCTTTTATATGGCACTTCATATGCACTCAGCTTTGTCTGCCTCCTTTTTTTTTTTTTTTTTTTTTTTTTTGGTCCTACGACCACCACATCATAGTATAAGTAGGATTTCATCAATGTCATGCAGGTGAAACCTGGCACTTCCTCCCCTCCTCTCCTGCCCTGTGGCTTCTCTGTTGATACTTAGGTGTGGGATACCGTTAAGTCTTTACTTGGTACCCATGTATGCAACATTCAGAATGCAAAAATGTTGAACCCCAAAGGGTAAACTTTTGACTGTTGGGAGACAAAAACTAATGGAAACCTTTCCCTTCTGTCTACTCTACTCCTCCTCTTCACCTCTATATACTTAGGAGACATACTTTATGTGATTCCCCAGGGGATGATCTTGTAAGATAAAATAAACAGGTGCACTTAACAGCAACCAACTCATTACTATAATCATGTATTGTCTTTCTCTCCTTACCTGATTCACTCCCTTTGTCTCTCAACCCTGTACCCACAGTTTGCACATCAAAATAAAGTAATAGTACATATGCCTTTGTTTCAGGTTCTCTATTCTGGGGAACACAGGCCAAGACAACGTATAATAGATCTCTGGCATTTCCATTAACAAAAGTTGGTAGAGAACTGGATAAATAAAACAAAACTTCCATTTGGAAAAGAGGGCAGTAAGAAACATGCAGAAATCACTGGTACATGGCACATGTCATAATCTTCTGGCCATAAATAACAAGGACAACCTGCCCTGGCAATGGAAGTCATTCCTTGGTCAACTAATGAGAACACTCCTGGTTCTAACCTATGAATGGATTTCCCTTGTCCATTGTCTTCCATGGAGATAGACTTTGGAAAGGATGCAATTTCTGGGGCCTGACTGCTTGAGTAGACCACTTCCTGTTGATGTGATTCCTGGATCCTTGGGATTATCTTAGGGTTTAAGAAATACAGGCTCTTGTGGCCAATTATTGGGGGTTTTTGGCAGTACAGCTCACTTAAAAATTTAGTAGGCTGCCTATCTATTTGCTTTGGGTCTATGTGCTTATGATCAATTTCATGGGCCAGCACCAAAGCCAACTTTCTTGTCAGTTCACGGCTATATGAACCTGAGAAATTTTCTCTCCTAGAAACATATCTCTGTGGTATTTTCATCTCACAGGGCCTTATTTAATGGCTGTAACAATATTCCTGGCCTATTCCTGGACCCCCTAATAATATACTCTTTATATTTCTACTACTCCATATCTGTGTCTTCACAGCGTGACTCTTCTCTTTGTCTGGCAAAGAATGCTTAGCAGGATAAGCTTGGAAGAAACCTGGTCTCACTACTCTTTCCTCCTAAATTCCCCCGGTTTCTGCCTCTCTTGTCACCAACCTTGACTTGAGGTGGAGACTATGGCATTCTGAAAGTTTCCAGATTAGATCAGTGGACTCTCTGGTAATATGTCTTCTTGGCTCTTCTTTCTCTCTTTTACTTCACACCTAATGCATAAGGCAATTTGTCAGTTCTACCCTCAGGACATATCTCAAATTGGAAAACTTCTCACCCCATCCACCACCAGCCCCAAGATGGTCCAATCATTCCACCACTATCTTCTCGGTAGATATCTCTTGATGTAACTTTACACACAACGCCCATGTGATCTGGTCTATCTTCCCTGTTTCTACCTGCCCTTGCTCACTGAACACATAACTCACACTGGCCACCTAGCTTGTTATTCCTTGAAATACTAGGCATACTTCTGCCTCAAGGAATGTCCATTTGCTGAAATCTCTGCCCAGGAACTTTCCCTCAGATGTCCTGACCATCCTATCTATAAATAACAGTGCATACCATTTTCTATCCCCTTATTTTCCTTTATTCCTAAAAACAAACTGTCACTACCTAACTTCCCATTTTGCTTCCCCCCCCCCCAATAACATATCTCTATGAATTAGAATGTAAGATCCAAGAAGGCAAGGGCTTGTCAGCCATACGGCCCCCGGCCCCTGATGAATACAGTGCTTGGCAGAGTAGGCATTCAATAAATACCCTTTCAGATGTGCTACTGGCAGCCTGGGCTTGTCTCTGATACAAGATCTCTCTGCATACTGGAAGAAAGAGCCTATCAAGTCCCCTGATGCTACAACTTCATCAGATCCGAGTAAAAGCACATAAAAGCCACAACCTAAGTCCTTATCTTCCTTGCACATAACAAAGCTTGCCAACTTGCTATTCTGGCTTGGTGGGGGTAGGGGTCCTTGCTGCTCTCCTACTTATTTCCTCCGCTCAGCAAACTCCACAATAAAACGCGGACGCATAACCACTTCCAGTACCAAAATATGGATCTGCTAGAATGCTTTGGGATGCAAGCAATAGGAAGTGCAATTCAACCTGGCTTGAACAATGAAGGGAATTCACTTACGGAAATCTTACTAAGCAAAGCAAAAGAAAACATCCAGAGATGTGTAAGCTCTAGGAGTGATTTGATCGGAGTTCCTGCTCTATTCCTCTAGTGTTCTGTGGGCTCCACACTCTCCTACTGTGACTTTCACTTCAGGCTGGCTGCCCTCAATTTAGCACCCACCTGCGGCAGTTCCAGGACAGTCTAGCCATTTTAATCCTACCTGAAGCTTTCTTCAAGAAAATATAATGAAGCATTTACTCCACTGCACATGATACTACATGATTTGGCTACTGCTAATGTGGGGTAATGAAGTCCTCTGCCTTCTGCCAGGCCAACTTTCTATTATGTTAAGTGAAATAAGACAGAAGGAGAAAGATAAATACCATTTGATATCACTTATATAGGGAATCTAAAAAAAAAAAATGCATAAACAAACAAAGACAAAGCAGAAACAGATCCATAAGCACAGAGAACAAAGTGGCGATTGCCAGAGGGGAGGAGGGTGGAGGGATGGACGAAATAGGGATAGGGGAGTGGGAGCTACAGGCTTCTAGTTATAGAATGAAGAAGTCACAGGGATAAAAGGACCAGCATAGGGAATGTGGTCAATGGTACTGTAATAGCCTTGAATGGTGACAGATACTGGCTAGACTTCTAGTGAGCACAGCATAACATATAATTCAATTAAAAAAATAAATAAATAAGGGGTGCCTGGGTGGCTCAGTCATTAAGCATCTGTCTTTGGCTCAGGGTGTGATCCCGGGGTTCTGGGATCGAGCCCCTCATCAGGCTTCTCCGTGGGAAGCCTGCTTCTTCCTCTCCCACTCCCCCTGCTTGTGTTCCCTCTCTCGTTGGCTGTCTCTCTCTCTCTGTCAAATAAATAAATAAATAAAATCTTTTAAAAATAAATAAATTTAAAGAAAATAACCTTTTTAAAAATCTTGAATCCTTCATGTTGTTTAAAATCTTTTCCTTCAAGTCTCTTCCGCTCTCAGTATTCCTCATCTCACCTAATCTTACCACTTACTCAAGCCAAAATCTTTGGTGTCATACTTACATTCCCTCTCTCTCTCTCTCTCTCTCGCATCCCCCAAATCCCCTCCATCACCTGTTCTACCTTCAAAAAATATATAGAATCTGAGCACCTCCAAATACTTTCACTGCTACCACCTCACCTAAGACACCATTATTTCCCTCACAACACATTATCACAGTAGCTTCCAATTAACCGTCGGCTTCTATTCTGTCCCCCTATTATCTACTGTTAGCAAACTAGCTAGAGTAGTCTTATTAAGAGTCAGGCTAGGCCAGTCCTTTACTTGCCTCTCTTAACATGAGGACTTTCCTGAGGACAGTACTATTTACAAACTGAGTCTCTTCACTTCCAGCTTTATTTTTGTCCTTAACACATACCACTTTCAAACCTACCGAGTAATTTCATTATTATTATCATTTCTAATTTTCAATCTTTTACCAAAAAACAATAAGCTTCAGGAGGGTAGGATCTATGTGATTTGTTCACTGCAATAGCCTTAGCACTTAGACCAGGATCTGGCACATAAAATGTTTATGTAAATAAATATAAATATTTCTATTTATTCATATATATATTCATTCCTGTATACATGGTATGGATTATGGCATCATGAAGTCAAGAGAAGAGGAGAATTCAAGTACGAGGGATCAACATTTTCAAAGATTTCAGAGAACTAAGGGGCGCCTGGCTGGCTCAGTCAGGAGAGCATGGGACTCTTGATGTCAGGGTTATGAGTTTGAACCCCATGTTGGGTGTACATATGACTTAAAAGTAAAATTAAAAAAAAAAGATTTCAGAGAACTCAGGTATGATAGACTGATACATGTTTCAAAGGAAAGTGAGGCCTTGTAGTGAAGCTCTTCAGCAAAGTGAAATGAGGAAATAAGAGGACCAGGGTGTCTCTAGGAGGCAAGAAAGAATGAGGTCCATGGTATACAAAAGGATATCCATCTTAGGTAGGAGGAGACACATCCTGTCCATTATAATTAGAAGGAGAGAAAAATGATGGACATAGATTTCATAAGGCTATAGGTTGGAGAGCAGAGGTTGATGGAGAACCCATCCTCATACATCTACCTTCTCCATGAAGTAGGAAATTGGGAAGTTAGATTATCTTTCGAAAAGGGGGAGGAGGGGCTCGGAAATTTGAAGACCATGGAGATTTGAAATGTAGAGAATGAGAAAAGAAGCTGAAGGGAAACAGGATGGCTGAATTGTTGTATGTAGTACTTCTTTTGTTGCTTTTCACTTTGCTCCATTTTGTTTTCCCTTTGAAGAGAGGCTATCATTTCAGATCAATTCAACTTTAATAATGGATTTTGTGCATGGTGAAAAACAAGATCTTGAGACTTGAATCAGGAAACGTATTTTCTGAGCACCCATGGAGCCATACGTATACGTGTGTCTAGAAGTATAAATGTGTGTGCAGATGTATGTGTATACGTACAGGGGGTCTTTCATACACTTAGCATCACACATCCCATAGTCTCCCACAGACACCCATAAATAGCCTTTTCTATGCCAAATATGGACCTTCATTCATCTATCAATCAAATAAACATTTCAAGCTATTACACAGAAGTCTTTATCATCTATCCGCCTTGGAAACCACTCCATTTTGGCTGCCTGCATAGCAGTTTCTGCAATTATTTAATAATTCACTGAATTTTGGCCTTACTATTACAGTCTTATGAGTGGAAATGAAGAAGATAATGAAAGCTAACACGATCAAGACAAATGAAATCATTAGGTTTTTGGAAGCTGCTGGTCTCTAGCCTTATATGCTTATTAGCAAGCATGTCTGTGTGTTCAAATGCAAACAAAGAAGAAGGAGGAGAAAGAGGAGGAGGAGGAGAAGCAGCTAAATTAAAGGACATAAGTAAAATTCTGGAAGTATGTCCCACTAGGAATAAGGAAAGGCTATTAATTCTGATGTAAAGAATTTCAGATTCAGACTTGTAGTCAGAACAAGGAAGACAGAAAGAAGGAGAAGCTTGTTCATTCTTTCATAGAACACTTTGATTTGTCTATCTTATGTTTCAGATCCTCCAAAACTTATCTGGGCTGCTTCTGCCACTGTCCTCCCATTTCCCAGGCAGACCCTTCCAGCTGCCTGACCAAACCTTTGAATTCCAACTTCAATAACAGACTGTTGCCCTTGAAACATGAAAACTCTGCAACTGGAACTTTCAAATCTTCCCGGGAGGGTCCGTATGTATGCACGAAACCTAAAGGGCTCAATTTAGCTGTTGGGCTCACAGGCACTGTGGCTATTCGTTCCCCAGTTTCCACCCCAGACCATGGATGAGACCAACCATAATTACCTGTTTCTTTCTACTGGGAAGACCCAACTTGTAATTTGGACAGGAGCGGCCATCTAGAAGAGTTATTCTAAGCTGTGTTTGTGCCCATCCTGATTCTGCCCCACTTATTCTCCGAATTTGCTGGTACTTACCATTTTGGAAGATCCAGCAAGAAGAACTATCTCTGGAGAAGACTCTGTGTGTTTCCACTTTAGCTCCAGTTGCTGTAACAGAATGACTAAGTGCAAGGCCACACAACTCCCGTGGTTATAGTTCAGTCAAATTGCCGTTAGTTTTACTTACAAAGTGTAATTAATGAAATAATTAGCACCGTTCATTCCAAATTATCTAATAAAAGAAATAATAGAAGTGATGTTTGACTAGTTAAGACTGAAATGACTACCGCCTGATGCACAATGGTCTAGTGTAGCCACCAGAGGGGAGACTGTTCTTCTTGGTGGACAGAGGACAGGAAATAAGATGAGAGGAATGCATGAAATGCTTGTGAGCAGACAGATCCATTTGAGTGAGAGCCGCCATCTTTTTTCCTTCTCAATTTACTGACCATTATTTTCCAACCTGGGACACCTTTAAGACAGAAACAGGATAGTAAAATAATTATGTGCAACAAGTCATGTGAACTGCGGCTATCCCTAACCTCCTTGGCTCTGGGCCCACATATCAAGGCGTTGTCACTGGTACATATCCCAAACCTAATTGTCATTGTCTCCATTTTACAAATATGAAAACTGACAGGTTTGCTAACTCTGTGGAGTAAATATAATTATCCTCACTTCACAGATGAGGGGACTGAGAGGCAGAGAAGCTAACTCTATTTTACACTAACAAAAGTATCTCTTTGTTAAGTATCCATTTAATGTAATAAAAAAAATATTTTATTGGGAGAGCATGCCATCTGTCTTGACTTTCTCCATCCTAATAAAACCTGAATAACCGAAAAATCTCTACTTCATTGGCAACATTTAGACACAGAATAAATATACATACCACTCAAGTTTAAAATGCTTTACACCCAAGCTCAAACATTTTCAGCATCTCCTGCAAAACTATGACCCTGAGTTTTTAATTGTTGACTGGAAGACTTGGGATATTTCATATCTGCAGCAATTGAAAGAATGCTATTCATGTTAACCACAAGAGGCTTACGAGAGAAAGCTAACTGCTGCATCCGCATTCTTGGAGATGTCTGAGAGCAAAAGAGGCCGCTCTGTCGCTTGACTGCAGCAGGGGTCTGAGGGCCCTCTCAGGGAGCCTGCCGGCAGGGAGGTGAGTCATGGAACAGGGCCAGAGCTTCTGAACTCATCCATTTCAGGAACGAGGAACTCAGCGCCCACAGGGAATGAGATCAGCTGCTTTTAAGGACAATCTGGTTGTCAGGCTCAATGAACACCCACATTAGACATCACTGGACATGTAAGAAACAGGACATGTGGTTCCTATGTTGTCTCTGAAATCCTGGCTCCACAGGAACACTTGGAGACATATTTTCCCCAAGGCCTTCCAAGGAAACGAGGAGTGCTTGTTTTCCACAAATTTGGTGAGTTTTAGGACACTATAATTTCCAAATAATATTACCTTCCCTCTGAATGCGAATTTATTCTAAGGCGCCATGTTTCATGTGTCCCTCAGACATTAAAATTGTCTCCTTCAAGAGAAACATAGTGTCTTGTTCAGATCTTTGGAGAAAAATACTTTAATGGATTATCCTACTGTCTTTAAAAACCTCGAGCCTTTCAGAAATCACTTCCTTGGACATAAACCATGTGTCCTAGGTTTTTTGTTTTACACTATGCATGTATTAGTGAATATCAAGTGATTCCTCCTGTAGTAAGACAAGTCTTCATTAGATGGCAGAAAGAAACATATACCCTTTCACTTTTTTCATCTACACTACATCAAAAAACTTTGTTAATACAACCCACCAGATTTTATTGTACATGATTTTAATTACATTTATCAAAGAGATTTTTATTGTACTGACAGACACAGCAAAATTTAGGGCACCACAAATCTTGTCACTTATCCATGAAATGGCCTTTGACCTGGATTTAGATCTGTCTTTAGAGATTAATTTTCAAAAACAATAGAGGAAACATCTGTAAGTACAGCCTCAGTGACTGAATACTCTCTATTAATAATTTTCCAAAGTCTATTTTTGTGAAAGTGTCATAAAACCAGATCCATTATTAGCACTGGGCTGCCATTAATGCAAAATGAATAGTTTCATTGTATAGCAATTTCGCAGAAAAGGAGAGAATTTAAATCCCCCATCTTCCCTCCTTTGTTCCCAAAAGAAAATTTAATTTGTACTTGTGGAATCCCTGCTGTGTTCTCAGCTACCCTAATTTCCTTGACTCCGACCAGCCTCCAGGATGACCTTCACCCCATTTTTTGCCCCAGGAGCGTCTTTGCCAGCATGTGCTGAAGATCAGCCCTGGGAAAGCAGCCTGTGAACCAAATCACTGGTAGTCGTGGAATCCTGACTTATATTCACCCTTTGGGGCTTACTTGCTCTGAGTCTCAATTCACTTGGCTTTTAGATACCCACAGGCCTCAGATTGACAATGGCAGTTGACACATCCCGAACCTAATATTTTAAATAGTCAGATACAGTTATTATCCCATCCATACTACAAATAGCGTTTAGTTGATTCATATTCAGAATCTCTAATTATATACAGTAATTACACACCTCCTAGTTAAGGTGAATTTTCGAGCTTACTTCTTATCGGTAAAAGAATATCTCATAATCATTATTTTGAGGATGAGATTAAATCACATATCTTTATATATAGGATAAGGGTGAGGGTTTGCAGACCTATTTAATTAAAGGAAACTTTATGGCTTATGCTATGCAAGATACATGAGATTGTGAAAGACAGATGTCCTCACCCAAACTCGTATATTTTAATAGCATCTAATGAGTTTATCATTTTGTAACTTAACATGGGTACCTTGTATTTTTAATTCATTATCTTTGATTTTGTAGTTTATCTCCCCAAATATCTTGTGAGCTGCTAGAAGGCAGAGGCTGTGCCCTATGCTCTCATTCTTCCCCATAGCACTTAACCAAGTGTCTGTTCAGAATGAGCACTCAATCAAT
This sequence comes from Ursus maritimus, assembly GCF_017311325.1. Taxonomy (NCBI): domain Eukaryota; kingdom Metazoa; phylum Chordata; class Mammalia; order Carnivora; family Ursidae; genus Ursus; species Ursus maritimus. Next base: position 52,212,921 of record NW_024424452.1, read on the forward strand.
ACCACGTATCCACTTCACATTCACATTATCTGATTCCAGCAGTCACCTGGGAAAGCAGGTGTTCTGATCTTTTTGGAAACTCAGTGTGAGAGGTTAATCGATTGCCTAGAGTCACATAACTTCTGTGTGGCAAAACCAGGATTCAAAAGGTCTGTGTGCCTCCATGGGCCATACTTCCTAGGGACTGACAGACCTCTTGTGCCTCCCAAGAAGCTCTCACACCCATTAACCTGGACCTCCAAAGTGGAATGAGCCTGGAGCACTAAGAAATGTTTAGGAACTCCCAATTTCAAATACAGTATATTTGTTACATACTCAGTACATGAATTTTCTTTATCAAGACCATGGATGGAGTTTAATCCATCCTCATGCATCTAGTTTATAGATAGAACTAAAATTTTTTAAAGTTACCAATACCCTGTCTACCAATTAGTCAGCAGAGCAGTGATAATGGCTATATTAAAACATCTTAAACTGCTCTGTCAAGACGTGTTAAGAATTTAGAAAGCATTTGCTGTGCACACTAACATCCCTAAAAGTACCATCATTATTATAAATGTGTTAGAGGAGATCAATTTGAAAGCAATTAAATAGATCTTTTATTCATCTTGAGAATCTTGCTGTTCGCACCAATTGAAAGATTGAAAGATCAAATACATATTCCCAATGTTATATTTATTGCTAACGACTACCATAAGCTATGCCCGTTCATGTGTTAGTTTAAGAACCGTATTTGGAGACACCAGTATTTTTATTCTACCCCAAAAAGGCAAGCCTCTAATTCCTTCTTTCTATTGGCGTTGACACTCACTCTTTCTTGAATCTCCATGTGCACAAACAGAATTTTTCAGAGGAAAATGCCATTAGCCATGGTTTGGGATTCCTAGCGCCAAGTCAAAAACTCTGCGACAGCTTTTTCTAAACAACAGATGTGCACGATGCCATCTTTCAGCAATGGTTTGTTCACCATAAACTTATAATTATCCGCAGGTTATCAGATGTGCTCTTGGAGCAGGGCTGCCCTGGGAGCGTATGCACTAGCTAATTGCTTCTGAATTCTGTGCTCCCTGTTTCCTTTACCCATCTGGAGCATCTTGCGGGAGTACATAAACAAAGCCCCTGGCTTCCCAGCAAGACTGTCAACTCACCCTCTAGTCAGAGGTCACAAACTGGCCACCCGAGGGTGAATCTGGCTCCCAGATGCCTTTCCTTTAGTGAGTGTAATATTTGAATTCACTCAGCCCTAGCTGCACATTATTGCTTTGAAATCTGGCTACTCATGAAAATCAACTGGGAAGCTTTTAACATTCATGCCCGAGACCTGTACTCAGATATTCTAATTTAATTGGTCTGAAGTAGGACCTCGCCATCTGAATATGTTTCAAGCCCTCCAAGTGATTTTCATGCTAACCACAGTTGAGGATCTCTGCAGTCTATATTTAGAGACTGAAAGCATCATTGATAAGGAGCTCTGAAATAAGCAACAGAGTAAAACTGGGAAATCTGGGGATGGAGAAAGGAGCAGAAGCCACCGTGGGCCAGACTCATGATGGTTGAATTATCCCATGCGGGTCTTTTGGAAGAGTCAAAAGGCAGAGCAGAGTTGTTGATCAGACCAGGTACTCAGAGGCAACATTTTAAAGGTAAGAACGGTCAACAAATCTAGAATTTCTTTCTTTTTTTTTTTTTTTTTGAGATTTTATTTATTTATTTGAGAAAGAGGGAGAGAAAGAGAGAAAACAAGCAGGGGGAGCAGCAGAGGGAGAAAGAGAAGCAGTCTTTCCACTGAGCAGGGAGCCCAGTGCGGGGCTCAATCCCAGGACCCTGGGATCATGACCTGAGCCAAAGGCAGACACTTAACTGAGACACCCAGGCGCCCCAACAAATCTAGAATTTCTACGAGTGCAGCTTATAGTGCCAGGATAAATATAGTCAAATCTCTACCATTGGAGGCAGCACCCAGAAAGATTCCAGGGCCAAGTGAAATAGAGTAGGATATTTATTGAAGGTGACCAAAAGGACAGAAAACCAGAATTAGGGAGCAGAGACAAGACATGGACCATAGCGGTAAGAATAAAAAGCCCCAAAAGTCAAGGAATCAGTTGTTGGACAAAGTGGTTTAGACTGAGGCATGAATGATGAGAGTTTATAGTGCCCTCCACTCACCTAGTCCTTGTGTACGTTCTAAGAACTGTTGTTGCAGTTTAAAACAGTGTAATTCATGAAACCACCTTGAATCAGAATCAAGGCAACAAATCTGGTGCTGTGGTTCAGTATCAGCAGCAGCAGAGGTGAACAGAACTTCTATTCCCATCATGGGACTTTGTCTTCTGAATGCTGTCAGTGAGACTGGCGTATTGGGTGCTAGGAGTGAGAGTTAATAGGACACCATAACATAATAGACAGGTGTTGGAGTTAGGGCATAATGTAGCCTCCGGTGAGTCAGAGGGACAATTATTCCATTGGAATCACTGTACCCAAGTAGACTTTAGCAACACCACGAAGTTCTTTCTGTGAAGAATAAATGGCACCTGACTGATCAGTTATTATTGTCATTGGTATACGGTTGTATTAGTTATCTTTTGCAGCCTAACAAATTACCCTAAAGCTTTGCAGTTTAAAGTAACATTGATTATGTCACAAAGTCTCTGACTATCAGGGATCTGGAAGCACCATAGGCAGACAGTTCTGCTTCAAGATTTCTTCATAAGATTGAGCTCAAAGGTGTTGACCAGGGCTGCAGTCATCTGAAGGCTTTATGGGGGAGAGGTGATGCTTCCAAGCTCACTCCTGTGGCACTGGCTGATGGCTTCAGTGTCTCACCACATGTCTTTCCAAAGGTTGCTCACAACGTGGCAGGTGACTTCCCCTAAAGAAAGAGAAAAGGGGACAGACAGACAGATAGGAAGAGACAGACAGACAGGAAGAGAGAGTGAGCCTGACAAAGACAAAACTTTTATAACCTAACCTCAGAAATGACATACCACCACTTGTGTCATTTGGGACAGGCCAATGCTGATACAAGGTGGGAGGGTACACAAGGATATAAATACCAGAAGAGAAGGATCATTGAGGCCATCGTGGAGACTGGCCACCAGTGGGTGCTGCTGCCATCTTTGTGTAGAATTTATTTGGTCTCTCAAAAACATTTCTGTTGTATAAATGAAGATGCTGGGATTCTGAAAGACCTGGTGATTTGAACAAGGTCACATTGCTAGTAAATTGTTCTTAGTTGCTGGAGTTTTCCTGGTCATGGTGACTGGGAATTCACTGACCATCCATAAATCTTCTACTATTACTCAGTGGTAATAATAATAATAGTAATAATTTTTCTTCACAAACTGCAATAAAATAAGACAAGAATTGAAAGTTTTTCTCAATCCCTTTGGACCTGGTTAGCATACCTGGCTTGAGCCCAGTCCCTTAGAAGGGAACATCCTCAGGCAGCAAGGGATCAGCTTGCTTAAATCTTTTGTTCACGTTCAGTTCTACTATGTAAGTCAAAACCAGACTCCTGTCTCCACTGAGTCTCAGAATAAGGCTCCAGGTTTAAAATCTCATTCAGTCTCCTGTCTGTTTAAATGAAGTGTACGAATAGGGTTTAATGTCATCTAAGCTCTCAGCGAGCTCATGTATGCATGTATAGATCAGTAGAATAATAAATATATAATTATAGGACAAGGAAATTTAGAGCAGAAGTGTATTTAGAAAATTGATGAGAACTGGAGACAGCAAAAGGACAAAGTTTGAAAAGTAGATTATCAAAGAAAGCATGTATAGGGATGCTATGGACTACATGTCTGCTCCCCCCCCCCCCAATTCTTATGCTGAAATCTTAACCCCCAATGTGATGGGAATTAAGTCATGAGGGTGGAGTTCTCATGAATAAGATTAGTGCCCTTATAAGAAGAGACAGGACAGAGATTTCTCTCTCTCACCCCCTCCTTCTCTCTCTCTCTCTCTTTCTCTTTTTCTCCCTCTCTCTCTCTCCCCCCTCCCATTTGCTGCCAAGTGAGGATACAATGAGAACATGGCCATCTGCAAACCAGGAAGCAAGTGCCCACCAGACACTGGATCTGCTGGTGCCTTGATCTTGGACTTTTGGCCTCGAGAACTGTGAGAAATAAACGTTCTTTAAACGACCCAGTCTAAGCCCAAACTAAGACAAAAGAGATTGGAAAAAATTGGCACCAACTGTTTCTAGTGACACATGCTATCATCTCCTTATTCCCATTCTGCCACTCTTCTGTATTTGATCCTTATTTTATGACACATTTTTTCTAATAATTTTTCATTCAATTTTTGATTGGGAGAGGCATTCGCATTGCATAAACATTTTTTAATGCCCTATCCATTTTACTCCCTTTGTATGGGAATTTTTGTGTTTCCTGCTTCTAGATATCGTATGCAAATATAAACAAATATGTACTCTGTATCAGTCTATAATTTTTCCTACTTGTTCTACAAATGGAAACATGCCATACATAGTATTATGTACCTCGATTATTCCAATTAATAGCATCTCTTGCAGAGCTTTTTATGTCAGTACACAAAGAGATTCCTTGCTCATTTTTAATAGTTTAATAGTATTCCACTGAGGTTAGCTGAAATCTTTTGCTATAATAAGCCCCACCTCAAGAAATTGGCATATATATACATATATATATATATACACTCACCACTTGATGCACAAGTGTGAGTATACATAGGGAACAATTTTTTTAGAAGTAGAATTGCTGGATCAAAAGATGTGTGCATTATAGTTTTGGTAGATTTTGCCAAATTGCTTCCTTAAAAGTTGTAACCATTCATATTCTCATCAGCATGGTATAGGAATGGCTGGTCATCCACAATCTTAGCAGCAAGACTCAAACTTGGGTCTTGCCCCATATGATAAGCAAAAAAAATGTTTAGTTTAGTTTGTATTTCCTGTATTATGAGTAAGTTTGAGTATCTTTTCATATGTTTAAAAGCCATTTTAATTTCATTTCCTTGTAGTTTCTATTCACACATTTTACAATGTTTTAACTGAGTTATTGATCTGTTTCTTGATGTTAGCAGGAGATTTTTATATGTTAAAGAAATTAGCCCTTTGTCAGTGACAGGAGTTTCAAGTATTTTTCCCTATTAAGTTTGTCTTCCAACTTCACCTGTGGTGTTTTCTAACTTTTTTTTCTTTTTTTTTTTTTGTGAGGGGTATGCAAAACATTTTTATTCTTATGTCGTCCAATCTACCAATCTTTTTAATGATTTCTGAGCTCTGTGTCACATCATTTCTTAACAAATTACCTTTCCTGCATCTACCTAGACTCAGGGAAGACAAATCTTTAAGTCAAACCCACAAAAAGTCAACTTTTACTCCAAAGCTCAAGATGCTCTCAGGAAAAAAAAAAAAAAGGTGAAAGAAATCTTAAAGAACACAAAGACAGTTTTAAATAAGCCACAGTAGTTTTTCTTGTTTGGTCTGTTGGTGATCCATGGGTGCGGGTGCCTTTTCTAATTCCATTTTTGGCTGGATCACTTGCCAGGTCAAAAAAGAAAGAGAGAGAGAGAGGGAGAAGGAAAGAATAAGCAAGCAAGAAGGCAGGCAATCATACCTTCCACTCTGAAGGTGTGGTGTGAACAAATGAATCAGGCAGATTTGGGGAAGGGGAGGGTGCCAGGATTTATGGCCAAGGCTCTCCTCACCTAGGCAACAGTTGGTAGGCAGCATTTGTGGCAGGGGCCGAAAGCTATTTCAGGGCTTGGCTAGGACGGCATCTGCTGAATAAGTAGGCCAGTCTGAGAGCCAAGATCCATAGCTCAGCTGCCGCTGCTGCTGCTGAGGAAGGCTCAAAACCCATTTTTGCTGAGTCAAATCTCTCTGTGGGGATTTAGAAAACAAATGAGGCTCTGAGAAGTGGAAATTCTTCTGGACAATTCTTTGGGAAACAATGCCATGGGTCTTTCTGGGTTTCCGTTCTTATATAATGAATCCAATCTAAGCTAGAGACCCCATCTTCATGATCGATTTAAGACTAAGTCACCTTGGAAGAGACTTCTCTAGTTTTAGGCAGAAACCATAGGACTACAGAAATAAGAAGATGAGAAAAAGAATAGTAAAGGGAGAAAAAAATACATATAGATACATATTTCAATATGAAAGACAGATGCACATAATTTTCCATGCCAGTTAGTCGGCTGTGTATAAATAGGAAGAGCTCCAGGTAAACTACCAAGAAAATGACTCATCTGGGCAAGAATAAGGAGAGAGATCAAGTGTTCCTGACTTATTAGTAACTTGAAATTATACCATTATGCAGAGAACCTTCAATGCTGCATTCTCTAAGCTTTGACCTCTGGTAAATGCATGATCCAGCAGTGACTTTAGGTAACCAGAGCCAGGATATCCCAGGGAATGTTTCATATGTCTAGCCCACATACATTTTTTTCGATTTTTCCCAATATGAAGAAAATACCTTAAGCATTTCATAAAATGTTTTAACTAAAGTGTGGGTGTTTGAAAAACTAATTCCACTGTTTGTCACCTCATCACTACCTTGGCAAATATTTATTAAGTACGTACTATGTGTGGGGCACCATGCCAAGCCATTACAGGAATTCAAAGAGGGATGATTGATATAATGTTAACATCTTCCAGATATTTGTAGCCTAAAAAGCCATATACAAGACACGATCATGATGAAAAAGGAGGAAGATGGGGGGATTGTGGGGAGGAGAGAAAATTCTAGTACTTACACCCAGAGACAATGCAACTACATTTTAACTAACACAACCCCAACTTCACCAAACTCAAGGTCAGAGTGAAAGTCAAGGTAAACTATATAGGCACCAACAGAGACACTGGATCAACCCCCCTCATAGACATGTAATGAGAATTTGTTTACCATGCATCCCACTTAAGAAAAGCCCATTATTTTCTTCTCCTGGATACCATAAAGACATGATGATTTCACAACCTAAAAAAGTTGGTTTTTATTTTGGAAACCCAAGCTGGTCTTTTTTCTGAACCTGTCACTTGTGGCTAGACATTTGCTACTAGGTCCTCAGGGTTTCTGCTTACTCATAGCAAATGTTGTCTCTGGCTTTTACTATTCCATGGATTCTGCTTTCTTATGGCTTCTGACATCTCCTGTCTTCTAGTTAATGCTTTTCTCCTATGGTTCTTAGTTTCCACACCACTCTCCTATCTGCTGACTTGCCCTCAAATGGACTTCTTAAGAAGAATTGGCTCAGCCATTCACTTTACAGTATAGAAGAGATCTATTGAGGTATTTTAGGGGTCATTGGCCAAATGTACATTGCCCCCTTTGTATCAGGTGCTTCTCTAGCTTCATCTGACCACCTATGATCAGAGCGGTGAACTCATGTGACAAAAAGACTATCAGCACACACGGAAGGAGCCATCAGAGGTGGCTTTCCAAAACAGAGCTATGATGATGACAGATATTCATAGAGTCCTTCTTGCTAAGAAACAATTTACTATTGAACCAAGTGGCTACCTGTACTCTAAATTTAACTATAGACCTCTTTCTATGTAATGTCGCTTACCTGGAATGTGGTGTTATTTTGACAGAATTGTAGATAACAGCATTAAAAGGGGATGGGGAAGTTCAATCCATCCATTTTTATAAATGTGTAATGGACACTCAGAAGAACGAAGTGAACTTACCTAGTTCAGACCTGGGAGTAAAGCCAGAATCTATAGATACCCTTGACAATGACCTCGCCACTCACAGTCTTTATTCACTGTGCATGGACTTAAGCTAATTTCTCAATTAAAATGAAGTGCAGTGTAGCCTTTTGTAGCTATTTTTACACTAAGATTTCCTAAGTTTTTTCTAGTTTCAATCAATCAGTCATCAATTACAGTATCAACAATCTTAGTACTGATAAAAATTTCATCTGAAAGGAACATGCCAACACAAGCAAGATAATTTCTCAGTGCCAAGAATAGAATAATACGTGGCTGAGAACTTTTCCGTTTGCCATGAACCATAAACATAGACTTCAAGTGGTAAGAGCCTGGACTCATTCACGCCTCTGATTTTGGAACCATCTTAGTTGGCTTTTTTGGCTTACAGTCAAATGATCTGTAAATCATGAGGACATCAGAAAGAAACCATCACAAGCAAATTATGACAAACACACCTAGAGCTTGGGAAGTGAGCAAGAAGTGAAATAACCTTGAAGACACTTATTACATACATGTGGGGGGAAATATACACCTTAAATCATTATTGGTTAATATATGTGATTACATATAAACTTAGCTCTCTAAATTAAAACCAGTCTCTTTGCAGGTTGACAGAGGCAGATAACGCTTCCTGAAAAGTAAAGAGAGCTTGAGCGCTTTAAAAAATGTGAGGCTAAAACAAAATACTTTTATTGAATTAAAAAGAAACTTTTAACTTTTAATTTTTGAGTTCAATAAAAACAAACTTTTAACTTCTTTTAAATGAATATAATTTTTGTAAGCCTTGAATCTGGCATTCTCCGTACCTGGCATCTGGCAACCCCTGGACTGGGAAAAGAAGCAGCTATTCTGTAGACAGGCTGGACTCTACATATTACTGCAAGCTAGTAAAATCCTTCTAACTCGGTAAAAATATCAACTTGCTGCAGAGATGAATTTAGTTTGGAAAATTCTCCTTCAGTCTAGGAATGATATTAAACCATCTAAAGCTGCTTCTAATTTATATTTAATCTTTAGTATTAAATGCATGCACTTACCATCAGGAGGATTTAGCTAATTCCTCCATCTGTCCCTCACCCAGTATCCAGCATCATGGCCTCTCTAGAAGCACATTGGCTTCTGGCTTCAGAAACTGAGACTCTATCTCAGCCACCAGTAATGCAGCTCTGAACATAGCAGGCACTCAAAACCATTCCTGGAATAAATGGGGCACGGAGAGAAATTTTATAGGTTTGTTTCTTTGAATGCCTCCTATGGTAGAACCCCATACCAGACAACAGACCCTAAAGCTTTTACTCTAAACCAGGTTTTATCAATCTACCTGCACTATTGACATTTCGGTCTGGATAATTCTTTGTTGTGGGGGGCTGTCCTGTGTCTAATAAAATGTTTAGCAATATCGCTGGCTTCTACTCACTAAGTGCCAGTAGTACCCACTGCACTGAAAGTATGACAGCCAAAAACAAAAGGAGCAGAGTTGCCTCCTTTTGAGAACCACTGGTTTAAATAGCTTGAAGGATAGCAGTGGCTAAGAATCAGGAGAAGCCTGGAACAATATTCCTAATCACAGTAAGAATATTTTTATCCACGGAATTATGGAATCTATCTAATCTAATCTAATTTATGGTTAGTTGATTTAATTGATTAGAAATAAGATCAAGGTCACAGCTTCTCTCTTTAAAATAACTTCAGCACTATGCTACATGCATCAGATTCATTATTACTTTCAATGCTTGCAACAACTTTATATACCCAATTTTCAGACAAAGAAATAAAGGTTTGGAAATAAAGTATACCAAAGGTGATATGGGTATAATTTGGTTCAACCTGATTCTTCTCACCAACCAAGTACATGTTTTTGTTCACTGTATCCTTCCTTTATAATCCATTGTAGTCATGGACTACCTCTAAATCTAAATGCAATTCTAGATGCAATTCATCTCATAACAGACCCTGGTGAAGAGTATGAATGACTCAGTGACAATGCATTCCTATTACAGGAAAAACATTTCAAGGGCTATGACGTGCTGAAGGTGAGTCATTAGAATCATAACTATAAAGAGAGAACAAAATCTGTGTTTTACAGGAACGTGGAATAAATTTCTATAATTATTCCATTTTGGATTACACTCCAGTTTACGGAGCCTATCAGAAAAATAACATAGGGAGAGAATGGTGGGATCGCAGTGGAACTTTCTCCAGGAAAAGGTGAAATAGAATCAACAGGAAAGAGAGTTCTGTCACTTTCATGTTTGACACTCATAGACCGTGCTAAAGAAAACATTTCTGGCATATTTTTAGCCTTATTATGGAAAAATGGACCCTGCTGGGTCACATGGACAAGCTTCCAATCCAATAAGAGTCAGAAATGCAAAAGAAAAATACCCTGGGAAAGTTTTCTCCCTGCTCATACATAGCAGAGCACACAGTGCATTCCCTTGTCCAGCCTATAATTAAGACGAAAGGCATGTTCCCCTCCAATTTGCTGTCCGGTGGCATGGTTCACATTCCATCCTGGCTGCCGCGGCCTGATTCGTCCTAATGCAACACATTTTTAAGTCAAGAAAAAAAAAAGTAAAACACACATTTTACTCTTAAGTGTTTCATAGGATGAGCTATTTCAGTTTATACTATTTTTAACTCAGTTAAAAGAAAACATTTTTGAATTGACCATTTCTTACAGGAACTCAAGTATAAGGCTGCCTGTCTTTAGAGAGTATCTGTCTTGTTTGCTCAAGGTGCCGTCCGTTTTGTTGAGACCCTTAGATGTGATGGGTCAGCCCGAAAAGGTTTGGACAGTGTGGTATGTGCCCAGAAGGTCAGATGCTTCCCCCAGCCTCTTGGGGTATCAAAACTTGGCCAACGAACCTTTGAGAAGAAGGCTGTTTGTGAAAACTCTGATACTTTTGAATTCCCCAGACTGAAACAACTTGAGAACTGTCTTTTTTTCATAGAAAAGTCCCCCCTTCCTACCTCTCCTTAAACCCTTAAAGCCCAGACAGTCAACTATAAATAAAGCATATCTAGAATGAGATCTCAAGGTTGACCTACATAGATAAACACACATGTATGTTTTTCTGAAATTCATATAAATGTATGTAATTGTATATATATACACAATTATATAAATTTCTACATATATTAATTTCCAGAATTTATATATATATATATATATATATATAACTTCTGACTTCTATTTTCTTTCCATCTTGTAGAAAAATGGTCAGTGGATTGTCACTCATTGGGTAACAGTTTTGAACAGAAATTACTTCACTGACCAGCTAACATCATTTGAAATACAATTATAGTATAATTATTCACATAATGCGATGGTGTGAAAGCACACACTCATAGACCATTCTGTGTCTAAAGAGATCACCTTTTGGAGGGCTTAGAAGCTTACAGGTCTGACCAAATCAAATCATTTCCACAATAGCCACGTTCCACCACCCCCATGAGAATTCATCTCCAACAAATAATTGAATCGTTACAAATTTTCTTAACTGAAAAATTCAGACATAAGTTTCAAAGTTTGAACTCTCACAGAAGGTAGGAGATGAATGGTGCATCTGCCTCGTGTGTGTTAGTACCGAACTTGCTAATTGCAAGCTCAGTAATTATGTTTTCCAGATGTGTCCAGTCCTGTACCTAAACTCCATGCCTGGGGCCTTTTTAACAAACAAGTCTTTTTTTTTTTTTTTTTTTAGGGGGGGCGGTGCAACAGACAACTGGGTTTCCTAGCAGTACTACAGAGCCCTAGGAGTCATTCGGCTACAGTCTAGCTTCTCTTTAAAAGTTCTCTCCTGCTTGCTGGATCACCCCATTCCAGCTCGCCCTCGAATGAGTCATGAGGCTGCTGTTCACACCCATTGCCTAACGTTCTGTGAAGCTTGTGGTTCTGTGGTCCTGCTCAGGGACCACCAGAGTTACTCTGCCACAAGTAGCTAAGCGTTCCCAGACTCAGTCTTCCCAAAGATGAATTAATTCAGTGGCTGTCCATTAATCAGTGTTCCTACTTCTGAATGTTACCCCTTCATAATTCTGACCGGTGAGATATAAAATAACAGGAGAGGAAAAAGGATTTGTTTCATATCAAGCTATGTTTTGTATATGCACAATATTATTCCTAAAATGACTACATCCTCTTACAGGTGAGGTTAGTTTTTAACAAGTTAATTATGTGAGAAACAAGAAAATATGAGAAAGCTATCCATTCCTTTTAGTAATTAGTACAATAAAGCAAAGTTATTTGTAATGGTACGTATTAAATCTGAGCTGTTGCTTAAGGAAGAAAAGAAATTAAGCCTTGCCTAATGGTCACCGTTAGTTAGGGGTTAGTACTGGGACGAGAAGGGCTCGAGCTAACACAATAAGCATCAAGGAGACTCGCTCTGAAATCCAGCAAACCCTTTCCGCACATGGTATGTACTGCAGCTCCTATTGGCTCTAACACAAACCACTGGAAGAAAATTCCTTTTTGTTTAGGCTCATTGCTTCTCAAGTATGCGAAACTGTTAACTTGTAATAGGAGAACAATTGATGTTCTCACTGGCTCAAGTAAATAAGATTCAAATTCAAAAAGGTCCCTATTAACACAAATGGTATCTGTGTGGAAGGAATTCTGTGATAGCAAATGGATTGTATGTAGCCGGACTTGGCTGGCCTGTCTTACAAGTCTTACCTTCAACCCCCTTGGAGTGTGTAGCTACTTTGCCACAACTAATGAACAATTGCTCTAGGAATGAGGTAAAAGATGATCAAAGATGGGTCCTCCTGATGGTTCAGAGAACAGACCATCCCCAAAGTGTTCCATCAGAGGCCAGGCCACCCTCTCGGCAGGAACGTTAGAGAAGAGACCAGAATGAAGGATGGTGGTTGTATGAGGTAAACTTTTCAGATCTCTTCCAACCTTGCAATGCTAAGGTTCTTCTTCCAAATGAATTTGCAAACTTAGGAGAAAATGATGGCTTCTGAATTAACTCCAAAGAGGGTTTCAAAGCAGTGCCTGGCTCAGCTGGATATGCAGAAAAATAAAGGGCGGAATTTGCCTTAAAGTGTCATGTGACCAAATAATAGTAGTCATGGTGGTAGTAGTAATAATAGTAGTAATAGTAGTAAGAGTAGTAGTAATGGAGGCTCCAAAATTATTCCTCTCTTTTCATGTTGCTCCATGGAATTCATTTTTTCCTATAGAACGACCTACCTAATTATATTTCACTTAAGTTAATATCAGAGCTAATTTTCATTATCTTTGAGAAAAACAATTCGTTGATGGCACCTGGAGATGTCTTGGGTCATGCTAGTTTGGGGAGGGGAAATCTGGCACAAAGAGGAGATAATCCAGAGATAATGAAGAGCTGACTTTCCTCAGTAGAAAATGCCATTAACTTTGATTCTGATGCAGGATGCACTCAAGGTGAACTTTTCCAAACTATATACCACTGTACCACTGTACTGGGGATATTCGCTTTTTGAAGGAAAAAAAAAAAAGGCATTGGAGAGTTGGCAGAACAAAGAATGGAAATACGAACAGGAATAATCTTATAGTCCAGAATGTGACTGCTGGCACAATTAAAGAACTTTGTTGATGTATAGAAAGTTTATACTCTTTGCCCTTTTCTTGCCACACAGAAACACAAGGACGGCAACCCAGAAGTATTAGCAGAAGCTGTCTTGCTTATCATAGCTTTGTGCCCAACTGTATGCACAAGCCATTACCCAGACAAAGTGCGTTACAGTTGAGGTTTCAAGGAGCAGAGAGGCATCGGTGTTTGTCCACAGATTGGCTGAACGTATATTTGAAACAAACAAGATTTTCAAGGAGACTGGAGATAAGAAAAGAAAGAGAGAATCAAAGTAACATCCAAAAAGACATAAAAAAGAATGTAGTTTATGCATCCGAAGACGTTCTAAGAACGAAAGATGAATTTGGCAGTTGAAGAAAATAGATCTAATTTTAACCCAGGACAAGACTATCAGGGCTGCCAGCGTGTATTTCAGGGTAGGGGGCAAGTGGCCGGGGATGGAGGTGGGGTAGAGGGTAAGATCCCCCAGGCCATGCCAAGGTGGGATCTGTCCACAGAAGCTCAGTGCCGGGAAGGAGAATGCCTGTCAGAGTCTGGGAACCAGAAGGAAGGCGCGGAGCCTGGAAAGTAGGTCACACCATGAGTCAGGCTGGAAGAGCTGAGCAGGAAATCAGCCACGGAATGAGCAAAGGTGGGTGACCAAGGAGTCAGGGAGGAAACATGGTGTTAATAGACTGGCAGGAGGATAACGCAGGAAGTCACGCCATGATCTCCAACTGCCCTAAGTCCTCCGTGCTGTTGTTTCTCGACCAGCCAGGGCCCAAGCAGGTAGCAGATGCTCGGCTGGATGCATTTTATATGATTTCACCAAATGAGCCGCACGGCCAAAATTATCTAATAGGTTTCATATGCTGTGTTCTTTATTCACTGAACAAATAGGCTTTGAGTTCCCATTGTGTGCCAAGGACAGTGCTGGGAGTAGGGGCCACAGACATGGGGGAAACCTGGCTTAGATTCACCCCGTCATGGCTGTGCATATAAATCAGTCTGTAACCAACAGGCTATGGAGAACACTGTGTTATAAATATTTTTAAAGGTTGCTTTTTTTAATTACTTAAAAATATAGTCAAAGAATTTAAGAGTCATGTTTGACACTGAAGCTGGCAGCTTCCAAATAGCAGAACTCGTTGAAATATGAAACGTCACGTGGTCTATGGACACGGGGGAGGGTGGCGAGAAGCAATGGCAGTAAGATCATTCCTGCACCCCCTCCAATTATTTGAGAAGTGAAAAAAGAAACAATCTCAGGCAGCAGAGGATGAAAAATGGCATTTTCTCCACTGAGTCCCTTAAATAAAGGCATAAGAACTGTTCAAGTTTTGTTATCATTCGTCCATAATGACATTCGTTTGTTTATTCAAATGGAAAAAAAAATTGAAAGCATCATTTAGAGCTAGAGGGAGGAGCAAGTATCATTGTTACCGGTTTAACCATTATCTTAAAGGCAGAATAATGTAACAGTCAAGAACACCGGCTCAGGAGAGAGGCTGCTTGGATCCACAGCCCAGATTCATACCTTCCTTAGCTTGGGAAACTTGGGCAACTTCCTTCAATTCTTTGTAATTCCCTCAGCCATAATAGGTGAATGATAATAGATTCAACCTCTTATCATTGTTGGGGGGATTGAACAGGTTAATATATGTAAAGCACTTAGGATACTCTTTGTCATGCATTCAGTGCTCCAAACTGCTAGCTACTCCTGTTTACTCAGTACCTTGTGTGCTGGCAACTAACTACCAACAAGGAAGACATAGTCCCTGTCAAGAAGCTTATATCCTAGTGAGAGAGACAGACGAATAGATGGATAAGTCCAATGATGATGATTAGCAGGAAGGATAGGAAGGAATAGACAAGAGCAGGAGAGGACTACATAATTATCTAAGGTAGTTAGGGAAGATCTCAGAGGTGGTATTTACGTTACCACCTGAAGGATGGGAAGGCAGTAGTAAGAGCAAAGGGTAGAGTGTATGGTCCAAAGGAACAAGTTTGGTGGGTGCTAGGCACTGATGGTCAAAGTGACAGGCCCACATGAGTGAGGGGACGAGGGCTGTGCTGCCGTGGTCCTACCAGAGCTGGGTGACACGTTTGGAAACTTTGAAGTCATGTATCCAAAACACTCTATATGTTTCAACCCTCCCACCATTCTGCTGGCCCCAGCTTAGTATTCCCACTCTGGCATTTACCCTCAGAGTGAGCCCACCTGACATTTGCTTACCACTCATTGTTCACCTTTAACTGTCTTTTGTTGGTGTGTTTATTTATTATTTTGGAGTGTATTGGGAGAAGTTTATCGATGAGTCTGTCTCATTTTTTCGTGTTCCCTGAGTAGAAGCATCAACAGGTTTTGTTCTAAACTATCTTTTGAAGGATTTTTGTGGAGCAAACAGCCTTGGAAGATATAGATGCTATTTTCATCTAGGGCAGAGAGCAGATTTATCCAGAATAATAAACATAATTTCTCCCTCCAGGGCAAAAGTTGAGCAAGTTTGCTAATAGTCCTTTTAAAAGATTGGGTTTTCCTAATCCGAAAATTCTTCAGCTATGATATAAACCCACTACGTAGACTGAGCAGCCACCTGGGCTTCTCCAGCACCCTGTGAGGTTTGCAGGACAAGGGAACTTAGAACATGAAACTCATACCGCCTGCTCTGTTGTAGGTAGTAACGTCCATTATCTCTGATCCAGGTGTCTCATGTCTCCTACCAGCGTCCATGAAACTGCGGCAGGCAACTTGTTAACTTGAAGGAGGGTAAACTCCCAGATTCTTAACGGTTCTTGACAGTGGGAAAGACGTGGTGAAGTTTCCTCTTATTTTCTGTAAAGCTAGCAATTTATTACAAGGGATGACTAGTTATTTTGTATTGAAGGCCCCTTTAGTATCCATACCAGCATCTTGCCAGAAGTAAAACTGGAATATTTTATTTCTATTCATGACTTCCATGCCCAACAACAAAGTTGTGTTGAATGAATGACCACATGAATGAAAGCAAACTCTAAAATCATAAAATGTTAGCAAAACCATAACATGCAGATTTAATTAAACAACTTATTAATCAATTATGAACCATTTACTCATGTCAGCATTTGCATTACAATGAAGTAACACTATGCTTACGTTTAACTATATGTGTTTGGTCAAAGAGAAAAGTCAGCCTAGGCAGAGCAAGTCATTTTACTAACTGCTCAAAGTCCAGATCCAGAGAGAGCCTGAGAAGGGAGACATTTGAATCTTCAGTTCCTTATTGGTCCCTTTCACAAAGGCCAACTCTACAATGAGTGGGATATTTACAGATCAAGAGAAACAAATTTTCATAAAAAGACAGGCTTTCACCTAACATTTGAGGCCCAGGGCAAGACTACAAATGGAAGCCTATAAAGCATATGTCAAATGCTTAAAAGTTACAAATCAAGTGAAGAAAGAGTTAAGTAAAAAAATTCTATCCTCTGAACCTTGCAAATTATACCTTCATATTGACAAAAGCTAAAAAATAAATGTGAATAAAGCTATGGTTTTTATGACTGAACGTTGGCAAAACATCAAAGACAACAGAACTTAATTATTATTATGCACATAGGGGTATCCTGTTTATGGGCTGGTGATGTCTGGATGAGTAATAAAGCAAAGACATACACAATACATAAAGTATTATGTATTTATCCCATAAAAATGTATTATTCTTCCCTTTGTTTCAGTGAAATCATTAATTATATTGTTACGAACAAGATTTTCAAAAAATGTTTGTTTCCATATATATTGTTCTAGGACAAAGTAAAATATAAATATATACCAAGTATCTACAAATATAGATTAAGTGTAAGAAAAGTTAAAGTTATTGGTGTATACATGTTTTAAAAGTTATCCTCCTATTATATCAAAAGTCATCCATGACTTTTAAATTAAAAGGCAAAATATAAATTATAATTCATGTTCATCTAAATCTGAACCAAAATATTTAAGTAAAGCTGAAATGGTTTGAACAATTAACTCAATCATTAATTTCTTAAATAAAAAGTCTACTCACATTTCTAGCATTCAGTGTTATCTAGCTGCCTGTGTAGTAATAATAACAGAATGGGAATCTCATTTGATGCACATTATATCTAGGCCCATGGTTTACAAATTTAAGATCAAAAGGAATGCTTAATAATGTGAAAACATGTTTCTCAGCAACTGTGCCCCACGGTTGCATATACCACGTTAATTCTGAAAAATCTCCAGAACCATCACTTGGGGGCAGGAAGGGAAGCAATACTGTGGATTCTGTGGACACTCAGCACTGCTGGGAAACAAGACTTCTTTGTGTAAGATTCCCTCGCATCCCTGCACAATCCCAACCAGTATCTCCACCCCAAGTGCTCCCTCAGCGGGCTCCGAGCCCGGGGCGTGAAGGATGGGGGATGGAATCTTCTCTTCCTTCTTCTGACCTCTCTGAGTCTGGCTTGTGTTTTGGCTTTCCTGGCCAGCTCCAGGGGTTGAGCCACGAAATGTAGATTGTGTAATTGCAGTAATTCTGCCTACAAGCTCAATGTTCCGATGTTTACATTTCCAACTGCCCTTGCACAATATAAAGATGAACTGTGAGATGCATGCTAATAATTTTAAATTCTAAATTTCCTAGCTTGGGACAACGTTAAAGAGCAAATTGAAAACACCACTGTAAGTCAAGAGAGAGAGGGAGACGGGTGGAAGAAGGAAAGAATATCTTCATATGTATCTTTCAAAGCCCTTCCTGCTTTTTGAAATTGGGACATTTTTACTTTGCTCTTGGCCCTGCAAATAACGTAGCCAACCCTGGTTAAGGATCGTGCTGGGCCAACCCTGAGCTTTGGATCCCAAGGGATGGAAGTGGTTATGTATTTTTAATATCTTTATTTACCTTTTCTTTTTTTTTTACGGTGTGATTTTTAGGGAGGTGGTCTAAAATACATGCTTCAAGACAGGTCCTTTCTCAGGCCAAGGTTCAAGGGCAGAGCTGCGTAAGGCCCTGAAACACAAACCGACTTGTACTACCGGACACAGCAAACGGCAACAGCTTTTTCTAAAGCTGAAGGAAAACCTGCCTGCGTTGGTGATACTATGAGAAGGTAAAAGGATGTACACCTAGAGACAAAGTGAGATTTTACCATTTTCATTTTTCCTCTGACTTAGAATCTAATCTTTCATAAAACGAGCTCCCCCTAAAGAAAATCTGATTTGACAACATTGAACGTCAGTAGAATTTTTGAAACCAGTATGTATGTATAAGCACAACCACTAAGGTTTTATATTAAAAACTTTTTTGCTTCTTTTCTTAGACTCTGTTTTGGACATTAGTAAGATTGGCTCTTCTCAAAGGAGGTATAATAATGTCTTTATTCCTATCCCCCATGACACACAGCACAGTGACTTATATTAAACACAGCATTTAACATAAACCGATTGAATTAATTTTAAGTTTCTTTATTTGGTGATTGGAATATTTAATTATGAGAAGTTTTAAATTTTAGAACACATTACCTCTAAGGAGATCAGCTCAAATATTTCTAAATAATCGAAGTGCACATATCACAAACATTTGTGAATTTTATCTTGACCTCAACCCCGTACCACCACTCCCACCCCCAAAAAAGTCCCTGAAAAACATTACAAGTGGAAAAACAGCCCACTCAGAAGGCAATTGAGTCTTCGGGTTACAAGGCTCCACGGGCAATTATTGAGCCCTGGAAATTAAATTTGACACCCCTTGCTCTAAATGTGTCCCTGACACCTAAGGCATTGCCCAAGTTAAATAACAGTTAAATAAGGATATACTGTTGGTTGCATTTTAAAAAATATGCCATTGTTCTTTAATCAACTTCTCTGTCGATACTAAAAAAAAAAAAAAAAAAAAAAAAAAAAAAAAAGGTCATCTACCATTTCCTTTTCAAATTACTTGAAAACAGACTCTTTCGCTTCCCCTACATATGTTTCAGCCACGCTGGCCTACAGGATTAATTTCGAGTTTACCTTTTTAGGATTCCAAGGGAATGTGTGAAAGGATCTGGCCCCGTTTTTCTGGACATCTGCTCAAATTCCAGGCAGCATGGACAAAGAGGCTCCTTTTTTGAATGGTTGCTTGGCAACACCTTATTTCCAAATACACCAATCCCTGGACAGATACAGAGCTGTGTCCTACTTCCAGCCCCCCTCCCGATGCCCTACCCAACAGAGGAGGGCCCCACTAGTACAAAATCAAGTTCCTATCTCAGCCTGCCTCAAGACCCTGTCGTGCAACAGCCATTGTTGTCAAAGGAACCTGACTTCCCCCCCTGAATTCCCATCAGAGAAATAATGGGAGGCGTTTGACTGCTCGGCCATTTGCACTCCAACTTTTCACAAGCTCTTAAGGGAAATGGGAGCAAATGATGGATGACATATTAAAGGGGACAGATGATGAGTAAATGAGACTGTCAGCTAGGTTTTCATACTCTACAGGGCGCGGTAAAGGCAGTGTTTTGTTTGCATTTTTTTTTTAAAGCGTATCCATCTGTCGAGGTTCAGAAATTGATGCATGAACCTCTAGGTACTATGTTCATGTTTTTGAGGTCACGTTGATGAAATTGAACGGGGCTTCATATTTAGTGTTAAGAGCCATGAGGGCCAAACTTACACTCTTTAAATCTGTCACGTTTAGCAGCTATCAGCAGAAAAATGAACTTTCAGTTGTCTCATTGAGACAATTAACTTGGTTTCACTGCCCTTCCTCCAACCAGCCAAATCCTGTCTACTCTTCAGTCTTCTACCCAAAATCTTCCCAAAACACTGCAGTCCAGAGCAACCTTCCCCCTTTTACACTTCCATCATTTGTTTTTTACAATACTTAATAGAAATTAATCTTTGATGCCTTGCTTCAACTCTTATTTTATTTAGGTTGCTAGACACTTTTAACCATTTAACTGTTTATATATTCATGCCTTGTTTCTTCAACCAAATTCTTAGTTCTTCAAGTTCTACCATGATACTTCAATAACTTACCATTATCTGACATTAGCATATCTTATATTTATTTGTTCATAACCTTTATCATTAGAATGCAAGTTCTAAGTGGGCATTGACTTTGTTTCTATCTCCATATCTTCGGAATCATCAAGAACAATGCCTAGCAAATACTGGGGGTCCAACAGATGCGTTAAATGGGTGAATGAATAAATGAGTGAATAACTAATTTGTTTTACCCCTTTACTTTAAACTGTAGCATTTTTAACATATGCTTTAACAAAGCTGGCAGCAATCGACCTTCTTGGAGGCTAAAATTCTGGACTTTGTAATCACACAGGTATGGATTCAAATCCACTTTGTTACTTACTATCACCTGTGGCTCTCCAATATTGAGCAAACCACTAAATTCTGTGCCTCAGACCTTTCTCCATTAAAACACAATAATAATACCAGCTTCATAAAGTTGATGCATTAAATAGGACGTAGTCAATAAGATTCCTGACATGCAGGAACTGCTCAAAAGTTCATGTACAAAGCTATATTGATCACTTAATAATGTTGAGAGCAGTGGGGGGGAGGGGGAAACACTAGTGTTCTATTAATGTTGCTAGTATAATTATAATTAGATATTGTCTGGCAACAAGTTTCTTTCTGAACTTCTCACTGTGATTTTCAAATGAGTCATTCAAACATGGGTTTAAAACTCCATGGCAGAATCAGCAGAAAGACTAGGACTAGCAGAGATGCATTTAATGGCATTGATTAGATGAACTGGAATGAGTATCAGTGGTGTTAAACAGAGGTTACAATAGTAAGCCAAAAGTCTGGATCGGATGGCATATTGGAAGGGCAGGATTGGTAGACAGAGCAGCAGTGACGTGTCCAATTCAGAACAGCAGAATGCCCAGGTATTTGAGCAGATCTCGTGTTAGAACTAAGTAAGAAATACGGGTAATGAATATGTTCAGGGAAAGTGTCTGGAAAAGCAGAGGACCAATACAAGAAGAAAAATAAAGATTATGAGACAGAAGAATTTAAATACTTGTGACCAGGGTGACAGGGTGACTCAGTCCGTTAAGCATCTGACTTCGGCTCAAGTCACTATCCCAGGGTCCTGGGATTCAGCCCCGTGTCAAGCTCCGAGTCTGCTTCTCCCTCTTCCTCTGCCTCTGCCCCTTCCCCTTCTTGTGTGCATGCACTCTCTTTCTCTCCCAAATAAAGAAATGAAATCTTTTAAAAATAAATAAATAAATAAATAAATAAATAAACAAACAAATAAATAAATACTTGTGACCTCAGGATAAGATTATAATCCCCTCGATAGATGACTCCTACACAGATAGGAGCCTCCTCATCTGATGCAATCGGTATTTCTCAATTCAAAAAAAGGCAATTAAAGTAAAAAAAAAATGTAAATTTTATTTTAGAATTTTATTGTAACTAAAATATATAAATGCACCAGTCTTTGAAATAAGACTAAGAGCTTTAACTTGAGGATGGATCTATTGTTTATTGCCCTGCTCCTTCTTTCTTGTACAAATCACATACCACATTCATAATGTGTGGGCTATAATTTTAAGTTTGGCTTTCTTCAAATGGGGCAAGAATTTAAGAAAATTGCAAAGCAATGTGAGTATGAATGTTTTTAAAGATTTTTTTTAAATTTCTTTCTCAAACTTTGTTTTACATATATCAACCAGTTAGAAATATTTTAGCCCCCAGTTTTTATCAAATCTTTCTGAAATATTCAATTTGAATTTCACAGAAACAATAATCTCAATCTTTTGCACGGAATTTCACCAGGTTGCATAAAAATTCATTAAATTGGATAATTACCATAACAAGTGTAACTTGTATAATATCATGTTTGGAAACAAACAAGACTAAACCTTGGTAACTCTGGGTGGGAATGGTGGGAGCTCCAGGTTTGGTTGTATACTAGAGAGCAGCCTACCAGCTGTGAGCTTCGGCCTACTGTTGATATAAGTCATTATGCTTAGCAGAAAGAGAAAGAGTGTCAGTTTATTAACAAGTTAGTTAAAGGGAGGCTTATGATCAAGTCCTTTATTCTACCTGGTGACATGTAAATTCGTCCAACTCCTACTCTAGTTGAATTTAAAAAAAAAAAACATACAAGAAAGGATATCCATTTTAAGAACTTCCAATTATCAGCTTGCCCCAAGGGATGCCCAAATGTCTTGGCTCAACCCTATCTGATGTGGAAGCACCAGGATGAAGACTGACATCAAATGGACCATGGAAGGCCATTGATAACTAAGGTAACATCTTTATTCCAAGCTCAGGGCTTAGCATACTTATTCTGAAGAAAGAATTAGTTTCAGGAAGGCTGTGTTAAGCAGATAATGAATAATACTCCATCAAAGGAAGGATATGTAGACAGGGGCAAAAAATTATGACTAGAGTCACTGGCTGACCTGTGGCTTTTATTGAGTTTTGAGGGTTTGTGTAGCATACTCTCCCTTTGAGTCTCATTGCTTCTTACTGGCTTGGAAATAACACAGTGGACAAGTCATTAAGCAAAACAACACAATAGTAATGAATTGTGTGTGAATTTTAATGAATTGTGAATGTAATGAATAACTAGTAAAAAATGTTTTGGCTACCTCTATACGTGAAAAACAAAATATAGTTTGGAGAAAATGAGTCTTTTTATAGAAAACTCTCTCAATATGCTTGGAAATAGTTGAACTGGTGACCACTCCACTTCTCTCCCTAGGACTCTCAATTTCTCACACTAAGAGTAATTATAGTAAGTTAGCTAAGCACTTGCATTGTTATACTCACCAAAAAATTCCAGTTCTCTAACCAATCAGGTGATGAGCATGGATGACACAAAATGAGAGGAATTTACAAAATGGAAAATTAATTTTCTCAAATCTTCCTCCTTAAGTTGAAACATCTTGGTCCATGCTAAAAACATTAGTAGGGGATTGTTTTTTCACTTCCTTTCTCTTAGGAGTTGTAGCTTGGTATTCAACATCAGGGGGTATAAGATTTATCTCTTTTGGATAAGATAGCTTCTAAGTAAATTGGTAGAGTTGAGAATCTAAAAGTTGCCACCAATTTCAGGAAAGGTTCATCCTTCTTAGCTTCAGTAACAAATAATCATCAGAACCAGTTTTTCACATGTTCCATCCATCAAGAACTTACCTCAGTGAGCATTTTTTCAAGTGTCAGCAATTCCCTTCTGAAAGTCAGACAGAATCAAGGGCAGACTCACTCTGAGAAACACACTCTGGGTACCAACGAGTCAGCAACAGTCTCACTAAGGTAAGCATGCTTCTATAGGTAATGTCAATCTACTTAGGTCTCTGGAAGTCCATCAAATTCTGAACCGCATGCTTCTCAGAAATCCTAGATGAAATAAGCAGTCTACTGAGTGGTGGTCTCATCACCCTATGACCTAGTGGTAACAGACCTAATAATAACCAATAACCATTTTTACGTACATTATTATTTCACTTGAAGCTAATAGCGGCCATATGCAGTGGATATTATTCTTTTGGAAAAGGAAAACAAGCATATATTATATTTAACATTTATTGAGCATTTACTGATTTCCAGCTTCCATCTTTAACTCTTAAGTATTTTTTTCTTTCATTTAAGCCTTACAAATGCATTGTGAAATAGGTATAGTCTCTCATTTTACAGTTAGATGTATAAAGGTCAGAAAAATTAGAGCCAGCACTGAAACCCAGGCCTTCTAATGGCCAAGTCATGATCCTTTCTCTCCAGCAGAATGACGATGATGGAAACTCCCATTGGCAAGCCCAGGTAAATAGAAGCTGGAAGTTTGTCCTATTTCTCTAGGTTTTCTCACATAAAGCTTGCTAAGGAGCCATTTCCATCCATGCCCAAGAAAATAACTGATTTGCTTTTCTTTAATTTGTACAATTGAAGATGATTTTCAAAAAGCTTATAATAGACTTCTATATACCCTTAGAGTCTGAAATAAAGTAAAATAATGAACCCTGATGGAGAGACTTAGAGACAAGCATTTGCTTTGGCAATTTCTTGAACTTACTGCTGGGCTTACCAACAATGAACTTCTATGGAGACCATCTTCTGTAGTAGTGAAGGAAGCAATACATCTTCCTTTATTTACAATTTTTCAACCCCGATTAGATTGATATTTTTAATCTTTTAGTTCGAAAATTTTTAACTTTATGCCAAAGTAGAGAGGATAAAATAATGAATCTCATGTAGTCATCAGCCAACTTCAGTAATCACCAAGCCATGGCCACCGTTCCGTACATTTCACCCACTTCCCTACCCTTGGATGATTCTAAAACAAGTAAGCATCATGTTATTTCATTTCCATATATCTTAGCAATGGTTCTTTTTAAACATATTCATGGTCACATCTTAAAAAACTAATAATTTTTAATATCCAATATCCAATCATTGCTCATAATAATGCTAATATGAAGACCAAAAATATGATGGTTCAGAAATATGAAAATGTTTAAATTTTTTGCAGCTCTGTTTGTCTTCAAACTATATCCCACTTGGAATGTACAGTAAAATGACTGTGCTTTAAAGTCATTTAGAGAGCTCGTCCCCGTTGGTCATGTCACCAGCTCTGTGCATAGTTAGATTCAAATGTTTCCCTTTCCTTTCCATTTTTAGGGGTTGCCTTTTTTAAAATTTTATTTTAAAATTATATGAAATAACTATATGGTTTCAGTGTGAGATGTGCAAAGTAAGGTAGATTGAAAGATGACTTTCTGCCCCTATGACTTCACCTTATTCTCTACCTTCCCTCAGTAATCATTTTAAAAATGTTTGTTTTCCTTTGCTTTTTTTAATGTAAGAAAATATATACACATATTTTGCTTGCCTCCATTTTTCCTAGATGGTGTGTACTTTACATACTTTTTTCTGTGTATTTTACTTAACGATATTTCTTAGAGATCCCTCATAACGATATATTGAAGTATGACATATCCAGCTCACAGTACGATACTCTTTGTGTGGAAGTTCCATAATTTTTAAAGAAGTCCCCTATTGCTATAATGCATAGGGTCTTACTTTTTAATTAAAATCACGTTGATTTTCAAAAAATAAATTATACAACTTCAGCATGTTTTATGAAGGTGCTTGATAAGGCATGCTATTTTCTTTGGAACCATCCAAAATTTATATATATAAAATATAAATTTAAAAAACACATAAAGATCTATATTACCTTTGCTGAAAAGACCTAGAAAGACTTCAGACTTTGCTATCTATTTATATGAAAGACTATGAGAATATAGCATCTGAAACATGTTCTGCTCAAGCTGCTTTCTTTTCTCCAAAAAAATCTGATTTGAGGTCTAAGTGAATTCCAACATGAATAATACAAAGTGGAAAATTTTTTAAATGTGATTAAAACCTTTGGGGAAACAGATTTATTGCCGTTTGCATACTTGCAATTGCTCTTATTGTCCTCTCTGGGCTCAGGTCTAGAAGAAATCGCTACTCAGTAACAACTGAGCCAGTAGGACTTTGAGCCCAGGTTGTCTGGCATTGCCATGTGTTTCGGTAACATTTACCTCTGCTCTCCTTCTCACTCTCCTATAATTGTATTCATAAAAGATAAATAAGTAAACATGATGCTTAGCAAACATGTGTATTGTACATGAATTTCTAAATGAATATCCAGTAAATTTCAACAATAGCCCTATCCGTGTTCCTAGCTTTATATATATATATATATATTGTTTTGGAGCTGATTGCTTCTATTCTTTGCTCTTAACAGAAATAAACATATCTTTATTAGCAATACGGGGTTAGAATTTAAATTGAGTCCAACAGAGGACTACTTTTTTTTTCAAATTCTCATTTTTAAATAATTATATAGTCACAGAGAGCTGCAGGAACATTTTACAGGGAGTTCTCATGTACCCTTCACCTAGTTTCTTTCAATGGTGACTTCTTACAAAATTAGTACAATATCACAACCACAACCAAAAAGACAAGGACAAAATCTAGGAGCTTCCTCAGGTTTTGCAAGTTTTATATTCCCTCAGGCACTCATTTGTGGGGGGGTGTGCGCAATAGCTGTGTATCTATGTATTCTGAGCAATTTTATCACATGGTTTGATTCATGTAACCATCACCACAAATCAAGATACAGTACTGTTCTCTCTCCAGAGATCCCTCTGCTTAACCCTTTTCAGCCATCTCCAGACCCCTCTCCCATTCCTAACCTCTGTCAACCATTCATCTCTTTTCTATCTCCATAATTTTCATTATTTCAGGAATGTTGTATAAATGAGGTTATACAATGCAACGTTTTGAGCTTGGCTTTTTAAACTCAGCCTAGTTCCCTTAGGATGGATCCCAGTTTTTGCCTGTATTAATAACTCTATTGCTCCATAGCACTCCTGATATGAATGTTTCATAACTTAACTATTTACCTGTGAAGGAGTTTGGGTCGTTTCCAGTTGGGGGCTATTACCAATAGAGCTTTTATGAATGTTCATATACAGGTTCTTGTGTTAACATTAGTGTTCGTTTCTCTGGGATAAATGCCCAAGGCTGTAATGGCTGAACTGTATGATAAGTGTAATCTGAGTTTCTAAAGAAATTGACAAACTATTTTCCAGACTGTGCCAGTTTCATTCCCATCAGCAACGTGTGAGCAATCCACTCGTTGTGCATTTGCACCAGCATTTGGTGTGGTCACTGCTTTTATTTTAACCACTGACAGGCATAGAGTGATATCTCGTGGTTTTAGTTTTCATTTCCTTAATAGCTAATGATGCTGAATACCTTTCCATGTGCTTATTTACCACCTGTGGGTCCTGTTTTGTGAAATGTCTCTTCATGTCTTTTGCTCCCTCTCCAATTGAATGTTCATGTTATTACTGAGTTTTGAGCGTTCGTTACATATTCCATTATAAGGCCTTTATTGGAGATGTGGTTTGCAAAAGTTTTCCCCCAAATGCGTAGTTTGCTTTTTTCATTCTTTCTGCAGAGCTTAAGTTTTTAATTTTTAATTTTGATGAGGTCAAATTAATCCATTTTTCTGGATCGTGCTTTTGGTCAAGTCTAAAAACTCTTCACCTAATGCTAGCCCCCAAAGATTTTCTTCTATGTATTTTTTCTACAAGTTGCATAATTTTAAATTTTACACTGAAAGTCTCCATGACTTTTTATTTAATCCTTATTGAAAGTATCAATAAAAACTCAGAAATTTATGCCTGGAGCTGGAAAGTGAAAACCAAAATGAAATTCTCAAGAGTTCTGGTGCTTTTTTTAATATCCAGAAATGAAGATGTCATATCATTAACTTTCTGTGAACTAAACAAACCTTCTCATTGCTTATTCTTTGCTAGTCATAACCCTAATAGCAAGTAGACATGAGGAGAAATACTTAAAGGGATTACTAGATAAATAGTTCAGCTTGCCACAATCTTGTCTAACCCGATGATTGGAAATGCTGACGGCTTAAAAAAAAAAAAAAGGACTTCTTAGAAAATTGTGTTTTCTAGTTCTTTATTCTTGATGTCAAATAAAGCAGCTCTCATTCCAAATCATAACTCTAGGGATGCCGTCTAGATTTTGGATATTAACACCAAAGACTTAATTATAATCTTGTTATACACAGGGGATATTTGTAACAGACAAAGTCAGTGCCATGGACCTTCTGTGAAGTCTCTTCGATTGGTCTTGTTTCGACAATATTTCATATTATATGGACTGCCCCCTCGATAAAACACTAATGATCCCACATGAAGCAGGACCTCATTGGGGGAGTGGGGGAGGGCATTCAGGGAAAGTGCACAAACCCAAGTTTTACCTTTATGACAGTTTTAGACAGTTGGGAAGCATGGGGAGGAGTAATCTGAGTCAGTCCTAAGTGCCTAGTAAAACTGGGGTGAATGCTGGTTAACCGCATGCATTTGTAGCTGATGTTTCTCTGATGACATTTCATCCTGAAAGAATGGAAAACAAGGCAAAGAAACCCAAAGCAGAGATACGATATTTCTCTTGAAAAACAAAAAGCACCAGCAAATGAAGAGAAACCCTATTCCCCATTTAGGTGAGAGGGTGGTGTTCAGGAATGTCTTCTCCAGCTCATGTTTGAGAATGTCAGGGAGGATTGCCCTTTCTTATGAAAGGACATGAATAGTTTTGGAACATGAAGCTTCATGTTTAAAATAATAACAATAACAACAACAATAACAAAAAGACTGTTTTGTTTCAGAAGTCTATTTAACCCTTAGCTATGTTTTAAAATGCATGAGGCCAAGTCTCAGGAATGCAGGTTACAGTTTTGATAGCTCAGTCTCATTAGCAAAATACATCTCTCCAGCAATTAAATCCAGCCTAAAGGAAACTGCTGTGAAACACTACCAGGTTGGGCTTTGATTCAAATGAGGATAAATAAGAAAACAAAATGTTAAAGCCCTGTGAGGTGTTTTAAAGATGACTTTTCATTTCTATTATTAATAGGGCCAATCTCCAAATATATTATTTTTATGATCAGGTAGCCATGAATTAGGGACGGGAGATGGGTTATTTGGGTCACTATTATATGATTAGGTCAGCATATAAATGAGTGCTATCCACTTTTTTTTTTTTTAAGATTTTACTTATTTATTTGAAAGAGAAAGAAAGGGAACACAAGGGGGTTGAGGGGCAGAGGGAGAAGCAGACTCCCCACCGAGCAGGGAGCCCAATGTGGGGCTCAATCCCGAGACTCTGGGACCATGACCCAAGCCAAAGGCAGACGGCCAACCAACTGAGCCACCCAGGCGCCCCATATCCAGTCTTTCGAATGCATATTATCTATACATTTCAGCCAATTAACATAAGTATCACCCAGTTGAGGTTTTTCTACTAATTTCTTACTCCTCGAGGACAGTGCATAATCAAACAAAATGCCTCAAATGATCTATCATGGTAGATTATATTTTCCAAAATGGGCAAAACAGTATTTTATCTTCCATATCCTTTACTCGCAACCGAATTTTGATCTCAAGAGATGGAGTCTATGCTCCCTCCTCTTGAAACTGGATGCCGTGTGATTATATTGTGGCAGTGATGCTGTGTGACTTGCAGGGCTGGACTGTAGAGAATGGGCAATGAAGCTTTTGATTTGTTAGAATTCGCCTCTTTCAGCTGCCATGTTTAGAGTCTGGCTGTCGTGGGGCCACCATGATGTGAGGTAGCCCAAACTCACCTGTGTGGGCAGACCACATAGAGAGGCTCTGAGAATCCATGAGAAGAGGTGCCTGGCCACACTCCAGCTTCTATAGCCTCCCTCTGCCCTGCTCTTCCAGCCCTAGCCAACATCTGCCTGCAATCACTTAAGAAACCCAGAGCCAGAACCACCCAATCAAGCCCTTCCCAAATTCCTGGCCCACAGAAACCATCGGAGATTATAGATATATATTACTGTTTTAAACTACTAAGTTTTGGGGTGATTTATTATACACCAATAGATATTCAGAGCACCGCTGACCTTTTGATTTAATTAAATAGCTTGTAAATTTAGTTAGTGAGAAACACTGAGCTATTACGTAGATAAAAAAAGATTATCAATAATGTAGATTCAATCAAAGATGTCAGGTCACTTCTCTGACCTTTCATTTAAATCTTTTCTTTCTGGGGCGCCTGGGTGGCACAGCGGTTGTGTCTGCCTTCAGCTCAGGGCGTGATCCCGGCATTTTGGGATCGAGCCCCACATCAGGCTCCTCTGCTATGAGTCTGCTTCTTCCTCTCCCACTCCCCCTGCTTGTGTTCCCTCTCTCTCTGGCTGTCTCTATCTCTGTCAAATAAATAAATAAAATCTTTTAAAAAAATAAAATAAAATAAAATCTTTTCTTTCTTTACTTTTCTAATATTGCTATACTATTCCTCTGTAAGAGGAGTAAAAACACATTTTATGAATTTTTCCCCCATAGGATTTTCTTCTCCCTCTTCAATTACATGAATATTTCATTTTAAAAGCCCCACCTCTAGTCCCTGGTCATTTTAGCCCTCTGGGATTATTTCATAGGTCTCTACACTTCTCACTACAACATTTACTTATCATCTAGAGTCTATCATGTGTGTGTACACGTATGTCCACAAATCCTCCTCAAGTAGATTATAAATTCTTCAGTGTCAAGAACCACATTTCGCAGTTTTTATACCTTTATATTCATTGAACTGTTACATTGCATTTCACATAATTCCATGATTCATTTATTGGATACACTATTTTGATAGCTGTGATATTATGACTTATAATAAGAAATATCTATTTGGTCTTTGTTCCCATTCCTGGCATGAAGCTCCTAAAACCTTGGAATTTCCTGTGATGAGAACTATAAAGGTGTCTTTTGTTATGTTAATGAGGTGACTTTTGGAAAGTACCTAAGGATGGGGCTAGTTGCCAGCAGAGACAACCATGTGTTCCGAAGATTGGAATTTTCAGTCTCACCCACAAAGCTCCCTGGAGGGCAGAAGGGCTGCAGATTGACTTCAGTCACCCACGGCCAAGCCTGTGTAATGAGACCTACATAAAAATCCCAAAGGACAGGGACCCAGAGAACCTCTCGTTGACGAACATATGGTGGTGTTGAAAGAGTTAAGCATGGAAGCTCTGCACCCCTTCCCACACACCTTGTCCTATACAACTCGTGCGTCTGGGTACCTGGAGCTATATCCTATTATAATAGACCAGTGGTAAAACCAGTAGGTAAAATTTTCTCTAAGTCCTGGGGTGTTTGGATGGCTCAGTCAGTTGAGCGTTGGACTCTTGGTTTCAGCTCAGGTCATGGTCTCAGGGTGGTGAGATTGAGCTCCATGTCAGGCTCCACGTTGAGTGGGAAGTCTACTTGAGATTCTGTCTCTCTGTCTCCCTCTGCCCCTCATCCCCCATGCTCTCCCTCTCTCTTAAAAAAAAAAAAATGTAATTATTTAAAAAAATTTTTCTCTAGTTCTGTGAAAGTTCTACCAAATTAATCAAACCCAAGGAGGGGTCATGGGAACCTCTGATCTATAGCTGATGGGTCAGGAGCACAGGTCACAACTTGGACTTATAATTGGCAACTAATGGTGGGGGGCAGCCCTGTAGACTGAGCCCCTAACCTGTGAGATCTGATGCTATCCCCAGGTATATAGTGTCAGAATTTAGTTGAGTTGTAGGACACCCAGTTGATGTTGGAGATTTGGTTGGTGATATGGAAAAACACACAGACACTGGAACTGGTGTTAGAATTGTAATTACCAATTACTTTTTTCAAGCATCACAATGGGTGATCACCAATCAACTTGATCTAGTCATTTGAAGAGACAGATTTCTATACATAAAGCTATGTATTTATAAAGTCAAAATAACTCATAGAAAAGTTACAATTTTAAAAAAAAGAGAAAAGTTTCAATTTAAGTGATGTCATTTTGGAGAAAAAAATGGTTTGTTTTTAAATAAGCTAATTCCTGTTTTTTTCTCATAAATATGCAAATAATTAAACCAAAATAATCAATATAATTGACATGTATAGTTACAGTAAACTATATACCTGTTTAAGAAACTCAATCTTATGGGGGCGCCTGGGTGGCTCAGTCCTTAAGTGTCTGCCTTCAGCCCAGGGCGTGATCCCGGGGTCCTGGGATCGAGCCCCGCATCAGGCTCCCTCTTCCTCTGGGAGCCTGCTTCTTCTACTCCCACTCCCCCTGCTTGTGTTCCCTCTCTCGCTGGCTGTCTCTATCTCTGTCAAATAAATAAATAAAATCTTTAAAAAAAAAAAAAGAAACACAATCTTATTATCAAAGACTTTACCTCATGACATAGAAATTAAGACTCAACTCAAATCAGTCACCAAATAAATGAAGTTGTTATTTTAATTTGAATCAATACACAGAATTCACACAGTTTTTCCATATGACTTTCTTGACCAGTCAAGCTAATCAAAGAAGGTACGCTGGGTTTTGCTGTGTAAGATCTGGCTTTAACCCAGTGCAATTAAGTTTGAAAAAACAAGCACCCAAACTGGTTATTTACTAATCTTTAGAAAAAAGTACCAGCTGATTGCCTAACTTTTTCACTTTCAACTAGCTGATTTTGTATCGTTTGGTCCAGTCTAAGCCTGAGCCTCATAAAAGCAAGTTTGAGACAGCCCTCAGCAGACATGCTCAGCCCTTGTTTCGGTGCCTAACACAGCAGCAGCAACTCCAGGGCAGGACTACTCTCATGACTGGGGTCTCTCCCCCAGGAACCCTCACTGCACTGTGAACCAGGAGGCAGCCACAAGCCGCCGTGAGGACCCCAGCTCCCAGATGGAAAGTAAAAGTCAGTGAGTGGGAGAATGGAAGGTCCTCAGGGCAAAGG
This sequence comes from Ursus maritimus, assembly GCF_017311325.1. NCBI lineage: Eukaryota > Metazoa > Chordata > Mammalia > Carnivora > Ursidae > Ursus > Ursus maritimus. Next base: position 52,245,491 of record NW_024424452.1, read on the forward strand.
CTTAGTCACACTCAATGTCAACAGTCTGGGAGCCAAAAACAAAGTCATATGAGAGAATAAAAAAGCAAGTGAGTAGTAATAGAAAGTTATAACAGCCCCACCAGTCTGATCTTTTCTTCCACTGGAATCCATGTGATATTTAACTAGGATCGTTAATATAACTATTTATAGATTCTGTATAAAGAATTGTGTGAGTTTACATGCACACATATAAATAAATACACAGTCACAATCACTCGGAATAAATAGAAATTCAAAACAAGAACCAGAGGATTCATACTTTCATCTCATGTTTGTATAGTCTTTCATTAATTGGAGTGTTGGCAGTAACATTGAAGAAGTCATATGACCACCCAGGACTAGAAATATAAATGTAAATGATCTTTGTTCTTTCAGTGAATTTCTCAAGTATCAGCTTGTGATCACTGATCCCATCTGCTACTTACTCAAGACCTCAGAGTTTCATCAAAGGTCAAAACAGTGGCAAGTCATGGATTTTTATCAGTGCTCACCAGATGGACCTAAAAGATATGTAGATTGCCGTACAAAATCTGAAATGGAGGCTCAGACTCTCCAAACCCCTGTAAGTGGAAGAACCATTGCCCTCTAATATGACGTCCAAATGGTCTCCTATTTTCTTTCTAGAAAAGGGCCTCGTGCAGCACCTAGTCCACATTCACTACAACGAACTAAGCTGAAGTAGATCGAATTGGATCATACTGAATACATCAACAAGAAATGGTGAAAAACACATCCAGCTGTCTACCAGCAAAGAACTGCAGATTGCGGTGTCAACAGAGAACGATTATTCAAAGCCAAGCAGCAAAGCAACATTCCTAAGGTACGAGAGAAGCAGCAGGAATNNNTTGTCCATCCAGGAATGTTTCCCTCAAAACTGCATCAGTCAGGCTCCTTTCATTTCCAAATACCAGAAAACTTGAATCAACCTAGCTCAAGACCCAATCCCTATCCCCCCCAAAAGCTGGGATAGAAATTGGTGGTTTGCAACTCACCATAACTGGAAAGCCTAGCTGTCCTGAGTCACATACCCATCCCTGCCATTGAGTTGGAAAAGTGTGATTCCGCCTGAGGAAGGGATTGTGTGAACAGCATATACATACAATAAGGACACACACACACACACACACACACACACACCCCGTCTGAGCAGTTCAGCTGACTCTAATTTCCAGTACAGCTAGATCGGCTTGGAAGGACACAATGGCAGAGCGGTCTCTCCATGTCCTGCTGCTTCTTCCTGTGGGCTGACTCTTCTTTCCCACTGCATAGGAGCCTTTTCCATGGGGCCAAAAATGATTTCCCAGGTACTTCATTTTTACACATAATCTGTTTTAGCAAAGCCAGCAGCAAGAACAATTCTCTCCCTCTATCTTACATTGATTCCAAGAAGGGACTTTGGGCTTCATGTCTCAAGCACAGAACCTCTGAGCTAATCGCTATTGCCAGGGAGAGGAAGCCCCCATAATTAGCCCATTTTACCACCAGCCCATCCCTGGCATTGAGTAGGAGAAGCCTGTCTTCCCAAAGGTGGGGGGGTTGGATTTAAACACATACACACAACATTTGTTCACTACAGTTAGTCCTTCGTCTCTTTGAAATAATTATTGATCCTCTCCCTAGGTTTTTCTGGTAGATAGAAAGGAAAACCAAACTACTAGGAAGTATTTTATTAATTTAGGGACCCTTGAGTATGAATGAGTGTCTTAAATATTCTATCCTAGACAGGAGACGGGGAAATAGGACACCGCGGGGCACAGGTAATAGAAACCAATTAGAAGCCCAGGACTGGGAGCTGGAAGTGAGGCAGATAACAAAGCTGCCAAGGATAAACTACTTTTTTACAGTTCTGCCCCTAGCATAGTTGTGTCCTTCACCTAGGGGAAGACAGTTCAACCACTCTTAGCAATATAAACAATGAGTTGCAAACTTACTCAGCACCAAAATAAACAAAGAGGTGTTAGGACATGCAGATTAAGAATAAAAAGAAAAAGGTCAAAACTCAAAGGCTCAGAGGCTGTGCACGTCTTGAATTTCTCAAATCCTATCCAGATATTGAAACTTCCTGATTATTCAAGAAAACAACATTGTGAATTATTTTTTAACCTTCTCAAGGCCCCTTGAAAATCACCTTTAGAATCTAAGGGCAATTAATTGGTCCAGTAAATAAAACATGCAGTAGTGACCTAGCAGTGACTGTTTTTAATTGGGTTCTCAAACCTCTTTCTTGCAGGCAACTTACGAATGAATGAATGAATGAATGAATGTCAAGTTTACTGGTGGTTCCTGGAATGAGAGGCTCACAGAGCAGCTTCTAAGCAGGGCTGCATTCAAGCTGTTCTTGCAAATTAGGTTTCATTTAAAAGCAAACAAAAAAAAACTTAAATCAAAGATTCTGCAGCCTCTTCTAAATTCATAACCACAGAAGTAAATAAAAAGACACCGTGAAGGAAATAAGAAGTACCTAGGCCGCTAGGGTGACTGATGGGGACAAGCGTGGGCAAGCATGGACGGCAGGCTGCAGTAGAAAACTGGGCTTTGCAGGGAAGCAGGCCTGATTTAAACCTCACTTCCACTGAACAGTAATTGTGCAATCTTAAGCAACAGACAGCAGTCCCCCTTATCCAAAAGGGACATGTTCCAAGAACCCCAGTGGATCCGAGGACTTCGGATAGGACTAAACCCTATATATAATGTGCTTTGTTTTATACATACCCACCTACGAGAAAGACTAATTTATAAATTAGGTACAGTAACTAATACTGTAACTAATACTAATAACAAAATAGAACAATTATACTGTAATAAATGTTACCATAGATCTCAACAACCTCAACATACAGTATTTTTTCTTTCCTTAGTTAAGTCAAGCCCTTTATGGGCTTCTCTTCAGCATCTTCGAATTGCCAGCATGACTACTTTTGCATAAAAGTTGCTTGAATACAGCCACTGTAGTAGCGTGACAACCAATCAGATGACCCCGAAACGGCTACTAAGTGACTACTGTGTAAATAGCCTATAGTATGAGATATGCTAGACAGAGGGATGATTCACATCCTGGAAAGGACAGTGGGATTGCGTAAGGTTTCATCACAGTACTCAGAACTGCAGGCAACTTAAAGCCAATATATTGTTTATTTCTGGAATTTTCCATTTAATGTATTCGGACCCCTGTTGACCTTGAGTAACTGAAACCCTGGATGAAGGGCAATTACTCTAATTTTCTTTCAGTGCTAATTGGTAAATGGGGTTAAAACCTTGCTCATAACATTTGCATGATAATAAATTTGCTAATGTGCAAAACAGTTCCTGACCTGGGGTAGATGCTCCTGAAAAGGAGATGCTCTGTTACTGATAGAATTGCCCCAAAGGTCTCTCTGGGACGTCGGTGGGCTGTAGGGGAAGCCAGAAACAGTGCGGAAACCATCACCATGTGTAATTCCACAAACTGGGTCCTTATCAACAAATGCCAATGCCTACAACAGCTTGGGTAAGAGGGAGATGCTTGTGAATTTCACTTACCGTCTTTGTGTTGTCACTGAGAGCGCTTTCCTCTAGGCCACCCTCTGTGCTTTGAGAAAGCCGACTTCAGTGTGTGTGTGTGTGTCGTAGAACTCAGCAAGACTTACTCCCTTCCCGCAGAAGCCTTATCTAGACACTATAAATAACAGACGGCTTCCCGAATATTTTCAGAACACTTTAACCTTAACCGGGACGTGCAATCTATTCAAGCCTAAAATGACAACCCCATTAGGTAACACTTCTAATTACTTTAATAATGATACAAAGTTTGGTTCCATTAGCTCTGCAACAACGATATCTACCAGTCTAATAGGGAGTAACAAAGAAGCATTTAAGACCAATTACTTGTGCTTACTTACGTTGAAGAGGACTTACAACCTTTTTTTTGAATGCTTTCCGAATTGTGGATTCAAAGCTCAGACAATCTTTCATTCCGGTTTTGCAAGCCTACCACTGAAGCCTAATATTTTCACGGCAGTAAAACACACACACACACACACACACACACACACACACACATAAGCAGACACCTACAATTAAGCAATCATCATATTTAATTTTGCCAACTCTGGGCTTCTAATCCATTTATCTCTGTTTTTTTCCCACTGTCCTCTAAAACCTTTCTTAAAAAGTATTTGTTTGATTTAATATGTGGAAGCGAACAAGGCCTCCAGCACACACAGTTTCAATAGTGCAATTATGTAGGGTGTAGATTTTTATTATGTTGGTGAAGAAAGGTCGTCAAACTTACGGTTTCATCTCCTCAATATTTTAGAATTCAAGAAAACAATGCTCAGGCCATTCAGCTTTTCCCCACCCCCACCCCCAAGTACAAGGTCAGTTTGACACTCTGAATGGTTAAATCATCCTTGGCAAGGAGTCTGAACTTGGCAGAAGCTCCATAATGAGAAATCCAGATGACTGGTATCATTTGTAATGTGAGTGCCCCGCACTTAATCTAGCGCAAGTTTGTTTTTGTAAGGAAGAGCAATGACTTAAAAGAAGTCATTAGGGATGTTTAAGATTTTAACTACTTGACACTAGCTGTGGTCTTCACCTTTGATCGCACCTTTTTAGCATTAATGAAGCAGTATGGGCCTTCTCCAGTCAGTTCATTTCTAATGCAAAGTACCGAAAGGATTCCTTCGGCTTCTTGCTCTGGTTATGAAAAATGCAGAACTTTCTCTAAAATATAGGCTGGACTTCATTTCGGAAAGCAGAAAACCAAGCATTGAGGCTCCCTCTACTCTTATCTCTTTTGGAATTTCAACAAACACTTAAAAGAAGCTGCAGAAATATATGGCTTTTCAAAAAAAAAACCAAGATAAATATCAGGTTGAAATTTCAGGACACCCAAGCAATTGTCCACTGGGTCAATATATACTAAAAATAACATTGTCAAAGCTCTTGTAACCACCTTTTATGTAATAACACCGCATGCCCCAGGTCCATATGATTCTACAGCTTGAGCTTTTATGCACTAAACCTATACTCATTTGCATAAACACTTGCCATGTGGGCAGAGGGGGGGACAGTCAAACCAGCATTTTTTTCTGACTTGATCATGATTTGAAAAGTGTCCAGTGACTTCAAAGAAAATAGGGCCCTCAATAATTTCAAGTACACCCAATTTTAATTGAATTTCTCCATTCTCTATATTTTTCCAAAACTTTTCAACAAGAAACAGAATTATAAAAACTATACAAAGTGATACATTTTGTAGTATATTAAGAATCTTTCAGAAATAGAATATGACTTTGCTTTTCATTTTCTTTTGGGTGCCCAACAGAATAGTAAAAGACCAAGGAATCTTAGTCTTAATTTTGCCACTGTAAGGGAAGATAAAACTTTTCCTCTATCTTCTGAGATCCAGTTCCTGATGCCTGCGAATTAAATTCACAAGAACTAGATTAATACGAGAAAAGGTCTATCTTTCTTTATCGATGTTAATATTTTTACATGCCTGTAACTTCACAGAAAAGAAGTGAAAACCCACAGAGGTGGTAGGACTTGGAAGTTTATATACCATTTTAATAAGGGGCAATAAATTGTAGAGAAGTGACTAGACAAAAGGAAGCAGGCCTTTGGGGTTCCAGGGGCAGTAAATTGTGAAAAGGTAAATATACGGGGAGACTAATGAAAAATAAGAGTTATTTTAGCAACATTTGTTTGTGCGGATTCATTTCAGTGCTGACTTTTCCATCTTCGTGGCCGTAAAACTCCTCTGGAGAGGGGATTTATGGCAGTTCTCATTTCTCAGAAGTTTCTGCTTTTAGTCAGATAAGAGAAGCTCCAAGCAGTCTTTTTTATACATCAGATTCTTAATTGCTTTCTGCTCAAAATAATCCGTATGCCAACGTGACATATTTTGGGGAGCTATATCCTGGTATCCTTCACAGCTAATTCCCTCAGAGATATTTATTATTCAGGTCATTTCTCTGGGATGCAGTTTCTGTCCCCGCGAAGAAATTGGAGTAGACTTCTAAATTTCATTCATTCGATGATATTCCATGGTCCTTTCATTTCTGTATACTCATTGTGGGTTTCATTTGCAAAGACTGCATACTTACATTATAAGCTACATAACTTATAGTCACTCTTATGAAGAAAAAAATGCAAATCTGACATCAAAAAGGGTGGAAGACTTTCCTTAATTTATTTGTGTATTCAAGAAAGTATTGGGGGGCGCCTGGGTGGCACAGCGGTTAAGCGTCTGCCTTCAGCTCAGGGCGTGATCTCGGCGTTATGGGATCGAGCCCCACATCAGGCTCCTCCGCTATGAGCCTGCTTCTTCCTCTCCCACTCCCCCTGCTGTGTTCCCTCTCTCGCTGGCTGTCTCTATCTCTGTCGAATAAATAAATAAAATCTTTAAAAAAAAAAAAAGTATTGGGTACACGATATTGATAAAGACAGTGAGTGGATGAGAAAAATGCACTCAGTTTGGGAGATGAGACTACTTCACTTGTTTTTCATGGAAGTGACCTAGGAAGGGTACATAGGACACTGCCTGAAAACAAATTAAAAGATTAGAGGATTTCTCAGGATCCAACATATTGATTCTAGTTACCCTGATAGGCTGCCTTTTCCCACCATACATTCACCGTCTGCGGAGGGTAGTGAGTCAAACTGAGTCCCACTTCTATCCACACTCAAGAACCACATCCTATGATCAATTGCTACACAATTAGTTGGACCTTGAACTACTTACTAAGCCCAAATGCACCCAAGAGAGTCCCGTGAAAGAATGTGTCTATAGTGACTCTCCAGTTTCTTGTAGGCAAAATTATGGAAGAGAAAATTGCAAGACGTTGCTTCATGAGAGACATGCAGATCGACAAAGCAGAGAAGTGGGCACTTGGTGGATTACTTTGGTTTTCTTAATCAGCAGCAAGGAGTCTGTAAAATGAGGACCAGTGTGATTCTGCAACCAAAATTTCAACTGAACCAAGGATGCTCTTTCATGAAAGAGCAAGGAAACTTATTTTCAAAGTCCTGGCAACCCATCAGAGAGGGAAAATTAACTGTAATGTCCTGTTGTACAGGCATTCCCAGCTCTATTTATATTCCACAATGACAGAAAACGCATCTGTCCAGTGTTGGAAAGACACTAGAAAACTTAATTATCTGAATCCCCTCTCTGGTGGTTGAAGAAGGGCGTATCCTCAAATTACTACTCCCTGAACTCCAACCAAGACCTGGTCAGAAGGCAGTAGGTCTGTTCAGGGAGCCAACAGGAAGCTCTCCCCGGCTTGAGCCAGTTGGAGAGGGATGAAGCTTGCTTCAGCTGGAAGTCATTTGTACTTTTCCTCAGACTAATCAGAATCAGCGGCTTACGAGAACACACCAAAGGTGAGCTTGCTTCCTCGGATCTGCTGTAGGTGCGGAAGTCCAGCTGCTCAAATATTTAAGGCAAGTACCTGGAGTTGTCTGGTTTGCTTTGATGGAGAACAGGGTCAGAAAGAAAGAACTGCTCACAGAATGGAAAAATGAGAATTTGAGGTGTGGTACATTTACAAAAGGTCATCAGTGCTTTCCAAAATTCCACTAGGAAATATGGGTAAGGATGAGGGGGTGGGGCTCCACCACATCTGAAAATTTCCTTTGGGCTCCCTAGTTTCACCAAATTTGTGTCTACACAGCAAATAAATTCGGAGGCAAGGGGAAAAAAAAAGCAGACTCATTCAAGCAACAGCTATTCCAAGTACACGCAGTAATGCAAGATCATCAAAAGTCTAGAAATGACCAGATATTCAAAATAAGTAATTGTTTGACCAAACACATTTCTAAAAGGTGGGGTTTTGGGGGGGGAGGGGCGTGTTTTGCTAAATGTCTCTTAGGAAAGGGTATTCTTAAATATGTTTGAGTTGTCACTTGGTGACTTGCTTTTTATACTTTTCCAGAAATTGGAAGAAGTGTGCTGGCTAGGGATGACCCATCCCTGGAAATCCTGTCTCTGGTGGTTCTTTCTAACAGCCCAACACCATGGATATTTGCTCAGCCTTTAGGGGGAAGGTAATTTAATACCGGTTTTTTACCACCCACAGAATGGTGCTTTGGTCCATAAAATTTACCCATAAGGTAAACGTTTCCATGGGCTCATGGTGATCCCCTCAGAGAACAGAAGGGCCACGTCTCAGCTGGGAGCATCACCAGGGAGGGCAGCAGGACTGTCCCACAACAAAGATCACTGGCCTGGGAGGTAAAAGGCAAAACTCAGAATCATCCCCAGCACCCCCGCCCTAATCAAGCATGACAGACTAGTCATCTTGAGCTTATATAAGCTGTTGCAAATTTCCAACAAATCCTATACTTTATCCTGCTGACTCAATACAATGTTTTTGTTACTTTATTATTTTTTCTTAATTATAGGGTATCAGCTTTGTGCCAGGTGTATGTTAGGTCAAATATACCTGCCATTGATGAGCTTGAGGAAGAAGAGACACAGATACTCACTAAGCATGAAGAGTTCTGTAACAGACACGCACAGAGGAGGACAGAAGTTAAAGAGAACCAGAAAAATTTTCTGGAAGGATCGAAACTTTGCCTTTGTTGTCTTTAAGACAAACTGCTCTGTGCAGCTCACTGGAAAAAAAAATCAGTGTAAACCAGTCTTTGTCGGGCTTTTGAGTATATTCAGTCAGGCCCTGAAAGACCCCCTCGGACCAGGCCCAGCACAGCTCACCTCATGCAACATCTACCTAGGAATTCAGCAAAAAGGAATCACCTTGGCCACACAGCTGGGACTGCTGTTGTGAGGGGAAGAAGGAGCAGGAGAAGAGGAAGAGGATCGAGGTCGGAGAGGAAGGGGAGAAGCAGGAAGAGAAGAGAAGAAAGAGGAAGATGGGGGGGGGCAGGGAGAAGAGGAAAGGAGAGAAGGAAGGAAGAGGAAAGAAAAGAAAAATTATGGAGGAGGAGGAAAAGAAGGAGGTCAGGGGAGAGATGAGAGAGGAAGGGGATAAAGGTGGAGGAAGAAGAGAAAAAGTTGGACTGGCAGGGAGGGAAGAGGGAGAAGACAGACTTCAGAATTAAAAAACAAAACAAAACAAAACAGCCCGGGGAGGGGGGTGGCCTGGGTGGCTCAGTGGGTTAAGCATCCAACTCTTGATTTTGGCTCAGGTCATGATCTAGGGGTCCTGACATTGAGCTCCTCCCTCCCCCGCCCCAGTCGGGCTCTGAGCTCAGCAGGGAGTCTGCTTGAGATTCCCTCTCCCTCTGCCCCCCCCAATAAATAAATAAATCTTAAAAAAAAAATAGTTGGACTGGAAGGGAGGGAAGAGAGAGAAAACAGACTTCAGAATTAAGAACAAAAACAAAAAAAATTCTGGCTGAAACCCTGCTTTGTCTTTATAAGCTTGTTTGCTTCAACCTTGGTGATATAAAGTAGGAAAAAAAAAAGAAAAAGGGTATTCCTTCAGGGGAAAAAAAAAGTAGAAAGAGTTTCTGCCTTCTGAAAGGTGAGCAAATTTACCTTCAGGACGGCCAATTCCATTACTTTCTATGGGAAGGCTAGCCACACTGTGGGGGGGCAAAACCCCAAGGACCTGGAAGTGGCCGAACACAGAAATTTCAGCCCAGGAATCCTGTTGTCTTTTATCATGCAAATTGATGGATATTTTGGTCAAGATTTCTTCCCAGGTCCTGTTTTCCTCTTGAAGAGAAATCCCTTCCTTCCCCAAGTAACATACAAACATATTGATTACTTGCTGCCTGTATTTTAAGACCAGATTTTGTGATCTTGGAGGTGCTTTGTTACTGTTTAGCAAATACTAAATACCACTATTTTGTAGTCGTGGGTTTGTGTTTAAGAGGCCACGACAATTCTAGAAACATTTTCTTGCCTATAACACACATGAGTGTTCATTTTGGCTTCGCTTTAGCAGAGATGGTCTTCACTGCAGAGGAATTCACTTGCTGATGATCCGCTTCTCAGGGACATTCACATACCCAGATTACTTTTGAGCCTGGTCGTACGGGGCATCCTGCTTTTATTGGTCTACTCAGCTGTGGGTACATAAAAATTTCAAATGTCATGAAACTACATGTCGAGTTGGTATTTTTGTTTTTTGGTCTTTGGCTTTCTAATAACAGTATCAAACCACATTACCCTGTTATTTTGGAGAACACAGACAAAGCCTTTGATGGGAAGCACAGAACTTACACACAATTTAGTTCAGTGGGTTGTTGTTGTTGTTGTTGTTGTTTTTAACAAATTGGTCTTCTTTTGGGCAAAATTAGGCTCAAAAGTATTTGAATTTTCAATGTTTAATATATTGGTTTGACTTGTCTATGTGCCACTAAAAATGCATAAAAAATAAATCAGCTGATTGTTTGACAGCATAGACCACCTGCTCCATCCTCCCTTCTCCTTCAAGAAAACAATTATTTTGTTGAGTATTTCGTTTTTTATATTAACTGTGCAGGCTTTTGCTAGACATGGGCTTGGACTGGCGCACAACGCACATAAAAGCAGAAGTCTGGTGTCAGTGCTCTTGTGCAATAATACATTTTTGTGTGTATTTATGCATAAATGCCTGTTTATGTATACACGCAATGTATAAAACATTGAGGCACAAACTAATCCTTGGCCCCTATGATTTAGAGCAATTTTCCAACTGAAAACGTTCCAATTCCTTGATTTCAGTTGTCTATTCCTTTTAAGCCAAAACTTACTCTTACTCTCTGCAGGGGATCATAATTCATGGTCTGTGATTTGTGTCTCAAGAAATTCTTGGGCACTTCAAAGAAATAATTTTGTTTGACCTTGATACCATTAAAGGCTTAGAAATGAAAATGGAGTTGAACTTTTTAATTTTCAGTGAATGAAATGCTGGAGAGCAACTTAGTTCTCTAGGGCAGGAATTCTCTTTCCATGCATGGAGAAATGAGAATCCCCTCTACCGGTCTCCTATTTGAATATATTCTTTTCTTTGGGTAAAGGGACCACAACCTGGCTTCCCCAGTTAACCACATCTCACTGTGGGGTAACAGCCAGTAGTAAGATTTGGTATACAAGTATCTACTTTGCCAGGAAAGCCCACTCTTTATACTGCAGCAGTTAAGACCATTCTCAGAGGAAGGTATAAATTCCTGTTTTATAAATTCCTACAATCTTGTGTACTTTCCCTCTTCCATGGACCTACCATTGAAGGATGGAGAGATTAGACAGATAAATATAGAGATGTGATATTTAGAGATATGGGCATATAGAGATGTGAACATCTATATCAATAATGGATTTATGTACCACTGAAAGATATATAAATATATATCCCCTCTCCTCCAGCATTCTACTGTCTTGAGAATGCCTTAAGGACTCCCCAAGATTTTGCCCTGGTTCTTTTCTCTTCTTATTCTACACACTCTTCCCTGGACATTCTCATAGCTTCCGCAATGGCTTCAACCACTGTCTATAGGCTAATGGATCCCCAAATTTCTAAGTATTGTCTGTATGTCTATAAATGACCTCACCACCTTCTTCCCTCCAGAAACGCCATCATCATCACTTCTCACCACCCATTCAAGAATTTCTTAGGCACTTTAAAGGAATAGTTGTGTCTGATCTCGATGCTATTAAGGACGTAATAATGAAATGTTATCAAATATCCTATCATTATGTTATCAGCATTAGAAACCTCAGGGCTATCCTAGGTTCTTCCTCTATTTACCTCTTACATCAAATGTGTTTCCAAATCCTGTTGATTTAAGTCTACCTCCAATGTCTCTCAAATCTGGCTTTTCTGTTTTCTTTTCTTTTTCTTTTTCTTTTTCTTTCTTTCTTTCTTTTTTTTTTTTTTTTTTTTTTTTTTTTTTTTTTTTTTTTTTTTTTTTTTTTTTTTTTTTTTTTTTTAGGGGGGAGGAGGGCAGGGACAGAGAGAGACGGGAAAGAAAATCTTAAGCAGGCTGTACGCCCAGCATGGAGCCGATGTGGGGCTTGATCTCACATACCTGAGATCATGACCTGAGCTAAACTCAAGAGTCAGACGCTTCACCGACTGAGCCACCCAGGCGCCCCTGGCTTCTCTTTTCATTCCAGTTCTTATTCACAGAATTAAGCCTTCATCTCCCACATGGAGAGTTACTCAGGGACCAGGGAGGTGGGATATTGTGTGCGGTCCCAATGCATTGGAGTCAAGGTTTAAATCCTACCTTGGCTGTTTACTAACTGGGTAACCTTGATTGACATACTTAATCCATCCACACCTACACCTTCTCGTAGGGGCATTTTGAACTTATTAGTTTGGTGTTCTTAATGCTCTTGGGGTTTTGCCTTATACACACGGTAAGCCTTCAATAAGTGATCACTCCTTACTAAAAGGTTGCCCTGCCTTGGTTACAGATCTCCTGGATGTGCAAAAGTCACCCCTGGATGAGAACCACTGTCCTGAAGGACAAAATCCAAATTGTTTGCTTGACTTACAAGGCCCTTCACAAGCTGAAGCAAGGTTCCCTCTCTTCCTGTGCTTCCTCCCGCTCCATCCCATGCTTCTTATCCTCCAGTCGCATCCCGTCCCTCTCACAAAGCCGGGTCTCTGTCCAAAGCTTTACCTTCCTCTGAACATGGCGTCCCTCTGCTGTGATTCTCTCCTCCAGTCTCCCCACCTAACACACAGTTCCTTCTCATCCGATATCCAGCCCGCATGTCGCCTCTGCACAGGGTCTCCTGACACTTTCAGAGATACTTTTTTATCTTGTTCGGTACATGCTGTGTTTGTTCATCTGCCTATTTTACTTCCCCTTCTAGAACACAGAAACCATAATTTATTCATCTCTGTCCCTCCATAGTTGATAATACGGCATCTAAGCCAAATTGGGCTGTCATATATCCCCCGATTTACTGAGTCCCCTCAGAGTGGAAAGTCGTTTATTCCACAAAATGCCTTCAATTTCCCTTTAGCCACTAAAATACTCTCATCGTAATTGTCATTTGGTCAGAGCCCTTTGTGATAGCCAAACTAACAACCTAACCCCCTCTCTGACAGGATGCCTTAATGACAGGGGGTGTTCCCCATCCTCTCCCCCCCCCCCCCCCCACTGCCAGGGAGGAGACTGTGGTTAAGCACACAAGCTCCACAGGCAGCTTCCCTGGGTTCAAATCTCTTTCGGTTTTGTTTTTCTTTTTAAAATTGGTAAAATGAGGGTGTTGATGGTATGAACTTCAAAGTGTGATTTTGAAATTAAATGAGGTCATGAATCTAGAGAATGTGTAAGTCTTGCTTAAAAATTGGCTAAAGAAAGGGGCGCCTGGGTGGCACAGCGGTTAAGCGTCTGCCTTCAGCTCAGGGCGTGATCCTGGTGTTATGGGATCGAGCCCCACATCAGGCTCCTCTGCTATGAGCCTGCTTCTTCCTCTCCCACTCCCCCTGCTTGTGTTCCCTCTCTCGCTGGCTGTCTCTATCTCTGTTGAATAAATAAATAAAATATTAAAAAAAAAATTGGCTAAAGATTGTTAGATTTCTACATCTATGGAAGACCCTATTGAAACAATGCCTTTATTACCATGCTAAGACATTTAGGGAGGTTTGGTGACAGGCAGGGTTTTTCGGATGTGTTAAATCTTGCCGTATAAGCGATCTCGTGTTTTAGTCCCTGGCGCGGTCACCTCTACCATAGCACAGGCACCAAAAAATGTTGCCTTGCTCCTTCCACATCCCCTCCATGTATAGACTCAGACAGGAAGTATTTATGCCTCTTTAAATGCTGACTCACCCTCACATTTTACACATATGTATATACGTATAAAGAAAATACATAGGCACCCACATATGTGAATATAGTTGTTTTTAAGGACTAACCTTACTCAAACATGCTGATACACACCTTTCCCTTCACCTAAATGTCAGGAAGAAATTGGCCTTTGGCGGTAGCTGCTCGGCAAGTTTAAGTGCCAGGCATCCCAGTGTTTAGAGGTGTGCTCCCTACGGGGGGCTGCAAGACCCGTGGGCGTCCATACTGGCTCAGCTTTACAAGCAGCTGGCTAGAGGTTAACCTACAAACTCTGAGGGGAACCTGGAGGTACAATATATAAGGGCATCGATGTGTCCTACTTCTACTATTTCCGGTCTGCTTCAAGGAGGAAAAGTCCTATTACCAAGGATATCTGGTGTACAACTTATTCCAACGCATGGTTTATTCTGAATCGATTGCGTATTGTGCCTGAAAGTATTGCCCCCTACAGCGTCTTCACTCCATAAATATCCTTTATCTCTTCCATCTTGGGAGCGCTTGAGTCTCGCGTAGACTGAACCAAAAACTAATTTGGATGGGCTTTTAGTACATCTAGAACTTTCAGGGGTCTCAGTGGCGGCATGAGAAAATCACATGGTCAGTGATGCCAATTGCCGTATAATAAATTACATCACGTGACCTCTGTAGGAAGCAGAAGGGTCCCAACAGCACTGCTGAATGGGGACTCTACACTTAGGGCCTGATTAGGTTTATAAATAACCGTATCGCTGTGTGCAAGTTATTTTTCTTCTCCAGATCAGCTTTGTCATTTTTCAAATGGGAATCATAATATTTTTTGGAGGTCGTTTTAAAAACCAAGGAAGACATCACATGGAAAGATGCTGGCAGTTTTAAAGTTTTACACGTTAATGTTGAATGTTAACATTTTAAAGTGATGTTGATGTTAAAATGTTAAAACTTAAATGTCAAAATTTTATAGGATATTATTTTCATACTGCAGAAGGTTTGAGAGTGTGACTTCATTTCTCAACATCTAAGCATGTTTGCCATATGTACTGAGTGCCTCTACGGGACAGATAGGATGCGAAGCTCTGGAGTCACAAAGAAGAAAGACGCAAATTGCCTGGAAGAACTTGGAGTTGGTGGGGAAAAGACGTACACAATTGCATTGTGCTGTGGCAGGAACTATAATAGAGCTAATGCACAGTGTGCAACAGAGACACAAAGAAAGGAGGATCGAACATCCTGAGATAATTCATCGTTAGCAGTGCATGTCCTGGGAACTGCCGAAAGCCCGGTTGTATCCCCTCGTATGCTATCTTCACGGAGCTGGATGAGACCGTACACACGTTTAGCTCAGTGTTCGGATGCTAAGTGTTCGGAAGCTGCTAATAGCCAATATTGATCATGGCAGGATTCATATAACAGCATTTTGAAAACATTTATCCCTTTAAAGTCAAGTTGGGTAAGTTTATCTAGACTTCAAAGGTTTTGGATTTTACATTTATTTACTGAACATTTACTATGTTCCAGGCATGGAACTGGATGTTTTTACTGCATTATCACATTTAAAAGCTAAATAAAGATGGAGGTAGCTTTAATTTAATCCCATTATAAGCTTCTGTTCTCCATCATGAGGCCATTTCTATATCCTGGCTCACGGCCCATACTCACACGACTTTGCTGGAATTCTGTTGAAGAAGAAATCTGTTCTAACCAAAATATTCTAAATAATTTAGCTGCCAGCCTGTGAATAAAAATAATATCTCTTTGGTGATGGACTCTTTTTCAGTGACATTTAGATGGCTTTGAATACCTACACAATATCGCTTTTCTTAATAAACATTTACATGCTCTTCAAAGTCTTCTGTTAATTTGTTCAGCAAATCTGTAAATAAGAGAAGGAGACTTGTTGGGTATTGGTTTGCTAGGGCTGCCACAACAAAGTGTTACAAACTGGGTGGTTTAAACAGCGGAAATTTGTTGTCTCACAGCTCTAAAGGCTGCAAGTTGGAGATCAAAGCGTCAGCAGGGTTGGTTCTTTCTGAAGGCTGTGAGGGAGAATCTGTCCTATGCCTCTCTCCAGTTTCGGGTGGTTTGCTGGCAATCTTTGGTTTTCCTTGCCTTATAGAACCATGACTCCAGTCCCTCCTTCATCTTCACAAGACATTCTACTGTGTACATGTCTGTCTCCATATTTCCATTTTGTAACAAGGACACCCGCCATATTGGTTTATGATCTGCCCTCATGACCTCATCTTAGCTGGATTACCTCATGAGCTCATCTTAGCTGGATTACCTCATGAGCTCATCTTAGCTGGATTACCTCTGTAAAGACTTTGTCTCCAAATGAGGTCACATTCTTGAGCTGCTGGGAATTAGGACTTCAGCATATGAATTTTAGGGGGACATAATTCGACATGTAAGAGTTAGTAAAAGATGGTGCTTTCTAAACATTGATCCTGGGTAGGATTATACAGTTAAAGGGCTCTTGTCAATTCAAGATAGATAGTGCGTTAAAGAGCTAGCAGGTGCCTCATGGAAAGATCTAAGATATTACTGATTGCAAATTCCCTGAAGAAAATGTAAATCATTGCTAATAACTTCTTGAGCTTTGATTTCCTGATTTAATATAGGTTAGTTATAATCGTTCAATTACTTTCACATTTGACAACTGATCAGTAACAGCAAGAGGTAGCCAATACCAGGAAACAATATCTGCCTAGTCACAGTGAGTGTGCGTGCAAGTGCGTTCAATGCAATTGTGTGCTCATGTGTATGTGACAAAATAAACTTTGAAAGTGCTTATTAACTTCTTAAAGAAAATATATTACATTCAAATAAAGCTTTCCAAATGGGTCAGCCCACTATTTATTTTTTCATTAACACCTTTCTCGTACGATTTTAAGGAGGTCTTTCGCAAATGTAATATGCTCCAAAAATTAGATTTAACAACACTTAAAATTGATTTCATTGTAATTTCACATTTACTATCATATTTTATGCTAGAACTACGAGGACCATAGAGTATTGAAGTCTCTATTTAATTGGGGAGAAAGAAGGCCCAGGGAAAATAAATTACATATCTACTATCACACAGAATCTGTTGGAGGAGAAAGTAGGATGAGAAGCCAGGTTTCTTGCATTTAAAGCAAACGAAATAGAGCCATAAACTTCCTGTGAGATACAAATGAGCACAAACATTTGTTCTGTCACGTTGTGAAACTGCACAACTCTTAACACTAAAATTGCTAAATTACCCATTTGGTTTCATCTCTACTTTTTCCTTACTCTGATCTGCATAATTAGGAGTTAGAAGCAGCCTAACCGGGGCACGTGGGTGGCACAGCGGTTAAGCGTCTGCCTTCAGCTCAGGGCGTGATCCCGGCGTTATGGGATCGAGCCCCACATCAGGCTCCTCTGCTATGAGCCTGCTTCTTCCTCTCCCACTCCCCCTGCTTGTGTTCCCTCTCTCGCTGGCTGTCTCTCTCTGTCAAATAAATAAATAAAATCTTAAAAAAAAAAAAAAAGAAGAAGCAGCCTAACCAGAAGTTGTGCTGAAGATTTTGATGAAAAGAATTTCTCCCACACCAGCATGAATTGGTTTCACAACAATGCAGCTCAATGAGAGTGAATTTTGCTTTCTTATGGAGTAAAAAGCCTTTCTGATTATATGAAGCTAATTCCCAGGATGTGATAACCCATCACAGGTCAACTTGTAAATGTTTAAGGCCAAAGTCAGTGGTTTTAACCACCCAAGGAGAAGAAACTCTGAACCGTGTTGCCTAGAAATCTGATGGCATTTGTGAAGTGGAATTCATGTACAATAAAAAATGATCTGTGCCTTTACTGGCCATAAGTGACATGAGCGCATTTCATTCACAGACAGTCACACAGTCTCCATTTGTATTAAGAGTTCTCCATGAAGTTTACCATGACATCTTCTGCACCCAATCCTAACCTCTCTTCTGTGTTCTCCTTCACCTACTGGACTTGGCACTCACTCAACCATCTTGCCATTTTGTTCACATGCTCTGTATGATCTTCCATCAAAATCGACTTCAACTCATAACTGCATTTCTGACAGATGTTCTGCCCTTTTCTTGACACACCCTGGCTCAGGGAGGCAGTCATTTTTGAAACTGCCCTCAGACAATCCCCAAATACCAAAAGTTCTTTCTTTACAGTGGTTCTTTTTTTCCACTGCTCTGGACAGGACCTTAGTTCAGGCTTTAGCCCCTAATTCCTACAAGAGTGTAATGGCCTGCTACCTGCTCCCCATGTGGTTTGGGCCTACAGAAACAACTGCTGGCTTGCTCAAGACTCATCCGAAATCATACCTCCACCAACCCCTGCAAACTCTTCTTCCTAAAGAGTAGACCACATTCAGTTCTTCATACTCATTAAGCCCACAGATCTGCTTTCTCTTCCATGGTGCGATGGGGTGGCTCTCTCACCAGACACTTTTTTTGTCAGCCTTCTCCCCTTAGTGGTTAGTGATCCAGCCATGAGTTTTTCAGATGGTTAGGGCACATGAGTCTTAACTGACCTCGCAGAATAGCTGCCTCCTGGCTGTTTCCAAATAGTATCACCTCAAATTTATGGCTTTTGATAGACTTCACAAAATCTCAATTCCTTGAAATTATATTGAAGACTGTCTTGTTAATATAGATTATTGTGGTTTAAAACAAAAGATTTCTCTGGTTATTTCTACTTATGAAATCAATACCTTTTGTAGAAGTTTGGAAAAAAGGAAAAACAGATAGAAAAGTTTTTTAAATCATCTATCACTGCTTAAAACATTATGAAGTGTTTCTCTTCTCCTGACCCCAGGGGTTGAGTGCATTTTAATTTTTTTCCCTTTACTACATCTTAATTATTGTCCAATGTCATTAAATCATCTAAGTAACCTTAAGTATATAAAATATATTGTAATTTAATCAATTACTTCAATCATTGGACATTTGGTTTGTTTCTAAAATTTTGCCATTAGTTAAAAAAACTTTGATGGATTTTGTGCACAATTCCGAGAATACGTCACAACCTCATCACAGCCTCAGTAGCACTAGAAATGGCCTCCACTTTGCAAATATCTAAGCAGGTAGTCAACTACCAAAAAGGGTGGATGCTTTCATACTTATTGACAAACCGTGTTTCTTTTCTGGATTATAAGATTATATAAATTGCCCTTTCGATACAGCTATTACTTCTTTCTTACTGAGCTATAAAGGGTCCTTACAGATTAAAGATGTTATGTTATAATGGAATTTTAAGCTTCAAATTGTTCCTGGGATTTAGCAATCAGGAGTCATTTATGACTTTACAAAAATAATTTCAGCAGTAAGTCTGGTATGGGATCCATGTTGCCAAAATTGCAATATGAGTGAAAGTAAGGAATGCGAAATCTAGTATCAAAGTAAACAGAGAAAAGAAAGAGAAGAGTATGGAAAGACAGAAACAGGATCTCATGCAAGGAACTGATTGTGCATGTTTGCTGGTTTGCATTATTGGATGTGGGAAGAAGATAGAAAGATTAACTTATAGAACAAGATTCCAGAAGAATAAGTATATAAGATTGAGAATACAGGTAGAGAAAAACAGATTTGGGAAGGATGAGAAACTCTCTTTCTCAAGAGTTAAAGGTGCCTAAAAATGCAGAAATCTGGAGCTTGTGGGAAGACAAATGAAGCAGACCCATTTACCATTTTCATTTCCCGGGTATTTGTCTTCTTTTCACAAGCTGAGACACAGATAAAAAAGAAAAATGGCATGAGAAATGGCAAAACATTGCCTGCCATTCGAGTAGCATAAACACACTTCTCCTTTAGAGAGATGAAGAGAAGATTGGTTTTTATGAATTCTTTCAAAGTCATAAGGACTTTGACTCTAAGGCAAAGACTCAAAATTAGTTGAAAAAAGCATTCAAATTATGCCTACAGAGGTAACCAGAGAAAAAACAAAGCTGACTAAAATAGGAATTTTTTAAGTTTTTTAATTATTATTTTGAAAGAGGATAGAGGGTAAAAAGGCATACCTATATCTCTTCTTTAGTATTTTCTACAGAAAAAGCAGTTAAAGCCACAAGGTATAAAATTTCATTTTTCAATAGGTGACAGAATCTCCAAAAAAAAAAATACCCGGGAGAAAAAAAAGTCACCACTCAACTAATCATTTGATAGGAAGGTCCATGGGAATGCTTTCACCAATTTTTTAAAAAGTTTATTCCCTCTTCCCTCGCTTACTCCATGAGCTTTTATTATTGCTTATTGTGGGTAGCACTGATCAAACAAAATCTGTCAGGGAAAGTGGTAGGTAGAGTGATCCAAGAGATGGGTTCTTGAGTGGGAGCAGGGCATCCTGTTAAATGTATTAGGCATTTACCTATAAAGATTCCTGCTATTCTACCATTAGAAGTTCATTCCCTGAGTCCTGACTTTTTCTTCTCGTGAATGGAGATAGAAAAATACCATGACAGGGGACACAGACACTGGGGACAAACCAGCCAGGAAAGCCACCCAGATTAGGACAAAAGGCGCTATAAAGCCACATATAAAGAGGGTCAAAATATAGAGAAAAAAGTCTAGAGTCAAAACACAAAAAGAAAAAAACTACCAATTTGTTAGATCTGGTGGGTGAATATGAGACTGAAAATAAAATTCAGAACCACAAATAATAATTCTAACTAAAATTCATGGATTCTTTACTAGATACAGGGCTAAATATTTTGCATGCATTACTTCAAGCGATTTTTATGATGACACGAGCATTAAATAATGCTTTTGAGGTGAGGAAACTAAGGCTCAGATAGATTTAAGTCACAGAGCTCCTAAGTACCAAAGCCTGAATTTGAAATCAGGATGCAAAGTCAGTTCTTATGAGTCAGAGCTGGAAACCACACGTACCCCTTCCAGGAGGGTACAAGCACAGAGCAGGTGGACACTGTTGACCAGGAATGGGGAATGGCCCAAGGACTTTGGCCAAAAATAGAGCATAACTGGTGATGGTGACCTGGTACGTGGATGAGGTGGCTTGAGCTAAAGGCTCAAGGTAGTGCTGGCTTATTTGAAGATTCTCTACTAAAATGCAAATACTCAAAGGATTATTCAAGCTCTAACCAATGACTGGTTAACGGTTTTGCGGGAATGAGACTGCTAATCAGCAGAATTCTGCTGGGAATAGTAATCAAGACAGATACCTAGATATTCCTAGAAAGTGTCCCTAGAAGGAAAGTAGGACTTGAAGTGCCCATCACCAGGCTGAAGGACTCAGATTAGCAGCCATATTCTATTTGGTTTAGGTTGCCAGCTCCTCCCACAGGTAGTGTTTGTTAGATATGCGGGAAGGAAAGAGGAAAAGGCAGAGGGGAGAAAAGGTTGAGGATATGGGGGTACTTCTATTCAAGAAATAGGATTATCACATTGGGATGGGGTGAGGAATGGAGACATCATTATGGACCTTGAAGGAAGTGAAGGATATGCATTCACTGGAAAGAGTGGAGGGCATGTCAGGTCAGAGGGCGAATGAGCAAAATGACAAGGGCAAAAATTAAAGAATCGCAAGGAGCTGGCTGTGAGAGCAGCTTTGTTGGAGTGAAGGAACAATCCAAAGCTCTAGGAGCTACCAGCTTTTGAGAAACGATGGATGCTTGGCGGCAGGGTGTAGGCTGACCCACTGTAGGTTCTGGTCTGCGGGCTGGTGCATTGAAAACTGAGAGAGATAGTGAGGCAAAGTGTAATTCATTCCAGTCTCAGCAATGTCGGCTGCCGTTGTTTGGAGGAAGGGAAGTTTGTGCGTGTCAGGAAGAGGAGATGGCTTGTTGCATCACGGGCTTCTAGATGGATCGTGGCCTGCATCCTGATAGAGATCAGGGTCTGAGAGGCGTCCTCTTTACACAAAGGACTGCTCCCTTATCTGAGTTCCATCCACACGACCACACGGCCTGTCCTGCCAGATGGAGGACATTTCACGTAACGCACTTGGCAGTAAAATAAAATCTATTTTAAGCTGACTGTTCATTTTTCATGATGTGCATTACAAAAGCCCTGGTATAGCCCAATTCATTTATAAGTGGACTTAAAACACTTTAAAATACAATGAAGCCATTTGGCTAAATGCTGACTCCCGGGAGTTGGGTTCCTGTACGGGAGAGTGAGATTTAGTCTCCTCTCTGTACCTATCTTAAAAATGTATAAAACAGGCAGGATTTAGGTTGAAGTATAACAGACTTAGTGGGGTCCTAACCCGTGGAATGGAAAGACCACACAACAGAAGGATTGGAACTTATTAGTGGGGATGGATGAACCGCTCTGTGGTTTAGGCTGAAACGCCTGGGATTGCTTTTCAAATGTTTTAAATTTGATAATATATATACATATATAGACACACACACATATATTAAAAAAGCAAATGTGTTTGCCAAAATCTTTCCCCCGTCTCCATTCTTCAGCCCATATGGATTTTAAATGTTTGTAATCCATACATCTCTGATGTGTTCACACAAGGCCCTCTGAGGACTGGCTCATAAAACATTGCCCTCTGAGGAAATTTCTGTACAAACCTTTTCTCTAAGAGTTGCCACATTTTGCTCAAGTCCAGCCCCTAACCCTTTGCCCCACTTTTCTGTGAGTGGTATGGAGTAAACAGAAAAAGTATGGACATTGACTCCTTAACTCACTCCTAATTCTCTGCTTTAATCGATGTGACTTCAGACAGAAACATAACCTCCTTAGTTTTCTTTTTTTTCTCAGTCAGGAGGAGGGGTGGGGAGAGGGAGGGGGGACCTGAAGGCTGTCTGACCTCGGGGTTCTAAGTCCTGGATGCTGATGCCCCCCACCCAGGTGTGCCTCAGTGACTTCCAGGTTTGCTCCCTGGCTTTCTAACTTGCTCCTAACTCAAAACTTCCTTCTTTTAAATGTGGGAAATTACTGAAGGAACCAAAATAAGTAAGGAACCATAAGGTCTAGTTAAGGACAGCACTTAGTTCTGGCTAATGGGAGGGGCGATAAAGAGAAAGAAGGCTAACCAGTGGCCCTCAAAGGGACTGGACATGTACCCCTCCAACTGTGCCTTCCCATCTCAGCATGTTTGAAGTGAGAGCACCCAGGAAGTAATGCCAAAGGAAGAAGGTGGGAAATAAAATGAACCCTACCCTGTCCTTTCCCTGGCCTCACCAAGGAAACCCTACCCAGAGCAGGAGTCTAGAAACACAGAATTGAGAACTCTCGCTGCGGTGCCGGCTTCTAGTTAAGTGAGAGCAAGGGCAATGCGGGGGGTTATGATATCAGATAGGCTTGAGTTCAAATTCATTTGCTTCTCCCCCTACTAACTAAAAGACATAGAACTTTAGCTAAGGATGCTTTAAAAACCATAAGACAAAAGATTCACACGGAGGCCAGTTGCAGTTAGGAGACTGGTCTAACACCTCCCCTGGGGGAGCAATGGATGCCATTAGAACTTTCTCAAGCTACAAGGCTGGGACTGATCCTGGCATGAGCTCCTCCATGCTTCCTTGCAAGCCTAGCAAAAAAAAAGTTGCGTTACGTATGTAGGGCAGACCTGAAGTTCAGAGAGCAGCATGCAAGAGAGGGGAAATGCAAAAGGGGGAGCAGATAACCCTGCCATTTCTCCACCGTGGCAGGGAAAGCAGCAGGCGAGAGCATAATTCGTACGAAGCATCATCCTTGTTAGCACCAGTGGCCAAGCCTGCTTTCCTGCTGTCTTCTCCACGCACCCTCCAGCCACCAGCTTCCATGAGAGGTTGGGACATCAGTGAAGGGGGAGGAGAGAACACATATAGAAGGCCTAGAACAGATGCCTTTTCCCCCACCCCCCAGCCCCCTCTCTGCCAGGCCTGGAGCTGTGACAGTTGTTGAATCTGCCTTTCATGGATTTAATCGACTATAAAACTGTGAGAAAGCACATGGAAGGGCCTAGAGAAGGGGTTTTGAATCTGTGCCTGATAGTGGCTTCTATGCATTCCTCTCTGCAGCCTCAGGAAAGAGGGATGAGGCAGGGCAGGGGCCAGAAGGAAAGTTCTTGGGGGTCTGGCTCCCCCACCCACAACCCTGTGGAAACCAAAGAAGTTCTGCTTTGATCAGTTTTAGAGTTCCCCTAGAATTGTAGTCGGAGAAAGGAAGCAGCTAATAATGACAATCACGTGTCAGCTCGGGGACTCTCGTCCTTGCCAGAGGTGAAGCAGGGCCCCCGCCGCGGGCTGCCCTGGCAAAGGCTAAGTGAGGAGGGGGCTCACAGCCGCAAAGGCCCCCGACAGGGAGTGACTGCTTCTGGAAGGCCACGGCCGATCTGCAGCAGCAACAGCAGCCACGGCAGCGGCAGGAGGTGAGACCCAGCCAAGCCCGAGAGGCGGAGGCAGAGACAGCAAGGGCAGTGGAAAGATTTCTGTCTGTCTGCAGAGCGCTGAGGGTGAGCCTCCCAGAGGGCAACGAAAAGAACCCAGTTACTCACCACCCTCCGCTCCTGTGACTGATTTCTGCCTTCCTTTCTGATATTTAATTGATTATAAACTAACCAGAAATCCCAAAGGAGCCCCCAGGCTCTGCTGAGGTAGCCGTTCAGTTGGGGCGCAGTCAGAATCGGCGGATTTTGTGGCTGAAATGTATAGCGAATGACCCAGGTCTGGCCGGCTGTGTGACGCACAGCAGCGTACATTGGATGACTCATGGAAGTCAGGGGTGGAAAAGACCTATTAGGTCATTTTTTCCATCTTCCAGCCATTGCAGTTTTACTCTCTGCCAAGGTGGGATTATATTCAAATATTTGGTCCAGTCTCGTTTAAACTGATTCAAGTAATAGGGCTCCCACAAGCTCCCCTGGGATCTCAATTCCACAGGATCATTGATCTCAATCTTCGGAAAATGTTCCTGATGTTCACTTTAAATTTTCCTTTGCTCAATTTCATCCCATTAATCCTGCTTATTAGCCCTCAGGCCACCCTAAATAATATCCCTTGTTCTTTCATGTTGACATTCCTCCAGTACTGGTAGGGAGGAGACGGGGGAATACAAAAATGTCTTCTTGGCTTGGCTTACAGTGCTCGCTATAAAATGAAGAATAGAAATGTTCTGAATAATAGCTTAAGATACTGAGGAGGCTATGTGTATCAGATGAGAAAGGGTTTTTCCAGACTGCCCAAGAATAGTTGAGACAATCAATGGCAGGTGTTTCTGAGCTGAAATTTACATTCTAAATATTCTGCATCAGAGAGTAGCAGAGATGAAATGTCACATAATCCGCCATACTGCCACCTAACATGGATAACGGGCTATGTCCTCAGAGTCTTTGGGGGAGATTATTCTATATAATCCTCTGATTATTTTTCCCCAGGGGGCAGGGATCACTTCGAATAGGCATAAACCACATTAGTTAAACTCTCAATGAGTAATGTCCCTTTCCAGGGCACAAGGCACAGCAGCCCCGGGAGCCAGTGAAGTCAGCCACCGCCAGAGCAAGAGACCCCAGAGTGGGAGCCAGGGTGGAGATCTTGCACACCCCTCAAAATGCTGTTCAGGTGCTCAGGTGCTTATTAAAAATGCAAATTATCGGGGTCCCTCTCAGACCAACTGTGGTTCAGAGTTTGTGGCCAAAGCCTAGACCCCTACATTTTTAATAAGCTTAAGAACATGTGAAAAGCCCAGACCATGGGGTAGCTCTAATACACTGCCGTTCGGGAACACCTTGGGCTAAAATGGGGAACTAAGCTAGAGTTCAAAGAGAAGAGTTTGGCTGCTGATGGGACAGATCAGGAGTCAGAGATGAAATAAGCTTAACACAGAGAGTGGGGCGAGGCGGGCAGTCACTGGTGGGCAGCCATTGGGGGACGCAAAGGTGCGGGGTCCGTGGCCTGTGCTTATTGGTTATCAGAGCGCAGTGTGTGGGTGGGTAGGCAGATGAACTAGATAAAAGGTCTGGCTGGATCCTGGTCTATTGGAACAAGGGCTAAGCCAAAATGGCCAACTTTTTATTACTATTATTATCATTATTATTATTATTATTATTAACATCTAATGTATCATTTGTTTCAGAGGTACAGGTCTGTGATTCATCAGCCCCACACAATACACAGTGCTCACCACAACACATACCCTCCCCAGTGTCCATCACCCAGCCACCCCATCCCTCCCAACCCCTTCCACAGAAGTTCTTAATCTCAGGGAAAAAACTGAGTGTTGCTGGAAAAAAATTGCCAACTTTTTAACGTGTTCTTGGCACATGGTACAAATTAATCCTATAAGGGAAACCCAGTTGCGAAGAGAGGGAGAAAGGAGAAAAACACTCAATGTCAAATTTGCAGACGTGCACACACACACGTCATTTCAAGGAGTCTCAAGCCTGACTTTGACCTTCGGTGTGATAAAGTAGTTTGCAGCACACCAGTGTTTCAGCCCAGAATGTGGACATGAATGTTCACCTATTTATTTTAATAAAAAAAAAAACTGGAAACAAACCAAATGTCCAAAAGGTCAGTGGGTACCACAAATTGAGGTATATTCATACAATGGAATTCTACCCCACATTGAAAAGAAATGCATTATTGACACATGCCGCAGCAAAGGTGAAGCTCAAAAACCTTGAAAAAGTCAGACACAAAGGAGTACATCCGCTATGATTTCATTTATACAAAATTCTAGAAGAAAACCTAATCTTAAAGCAGAATCTAAATAGGATAGGTGGTTGGACTGGTGGTTACACCAGGGTCAACGGGGCAACGCTCATCAAACATTCACTTTAGAAGGCTGCATTTGACTCCCCGTGAGTTACACCCGACTAAACCTGATTTAAAAGAAAAAAAACTATTATACTTCAGATGTTTTCCCTAAATTCGCCTACTCTCAAAAATGTGTCTTTTTTTTTTTTTTATTCTCCCTCAGCCTGCTAATTACTAAGCCCTTACTAATAATTCAACAAACATTTACTCGGCATCTATGTTCCAGGTTCTGTTTAGGCACTGGATCAATTTCCTGAACAAACCATACAAAACTCCCTACCTGGTGAAGCTTACAATTAATTACCAGGAGAGAGAAAATTCCTGCAGATTATTCAGTCCTGGAAAACAGTATGTCTTTTCATTACAAGCTTATGATTTCGTTGTGTAGGTGTCTTTATGCGGCTCTATTTTGTGACGCTCCTCTGTTAAAGGCAGAGATTGATCGCGGTAAGATACTGAGTGTAGACGATTGTCATCGAAGCTCAAAGGGAGTTCAGTTTTGCCGGCGTGACTGAGCCGGCCTGATTTAAAGTGAAGTGACTGGGATCGGTCCTGGCACCTTCCTCTGTGCTCCCGTGCAACGCTCCCAGCCTCCCCAGCTCCTCGCTCCAGCAGACCAGCTAGGTGGCAGGGAGGCGCTATTGTTCTATAATAAATTACCCTCTCTTCGAGTAGGACGTTATGACAATTAGAAAGGGCTTTCTGATCCTTCTAATGACCTTCACGTCCTTGTTTGGCACAGGTCTTGTTTGCTGATCCCAGTCAGAGTTTCGGTATTCCCGATGCGGACAGAACCCTCTCAGTTCCCCTTGATGCCCTTGGGCCCCATGCGTGACTGTGGCTCCTACTTGCTTTGCTGCCGAGAGGTCCGGCCCATGCCCTCTGCCCGCAGAGTCACCTCCCACTGCCCTGTGTCCTCCCTGGAGAACACACCGGTTTGTTAATACTCTGAGCAATGGCTGTCTTCTGTGCCCCTTGTTGGAAACTTCTGGATCTCTTCTGTTTCTTGCCCAGGCTCTGGGGAACCTGAGGCACGCTCTGTGTCAGGTCCAACCACCTTGGCATTTACCTCACAAACGTCTGCTCCCAGAGCCATGCGGCTGTATCTCTCAGAGGTATGCGTCTTTGCAGGCTGAACGGGGAAAGTCTTCTTCAAAACAAAGGGTTCCTATCTCCCAGTCTTTCCAGTACAAGGTTGTAGGACAGGATGGGATAAAAATAAAGATGTGGCGCTTCCTGGAAATAAAGTAAATATCCAAAAGGAAAAAAAATATATCAAGAGGCATTGTTGGATTTTTGTCATCTTTTCCCTTATTCCCCACCCGTCCACACGTACACACAACAAGATATAGAGCAAAGTGAACATCTGAAAGTTAACTCACCATCTTGAACAGAACAAAAGAAACCATTTTTAAAATGCCCTTCAGTGATACAAGTTTGTCAGACTCAGTATTTATTTTTAGGCAGTATGGTGTTCCAGGAATTACGTACACTAGGTGCTTTCCCACACATCATCTCTTAACAATCCATTGAGGTAGGAATGACCTTCCTCATAATAAGGATGAGAAACCTGGGACTCACAGAGAGTAGAAGACTTGCCCAGAGTCACCAAACTCAGTGAATGATACAATCAGACCTGAGAGTCTGCCCTTCTTTCTGACTCTTAGAGATAAAGCCTTCAACCTTCTTTTTCATCATACTTTAAAAAAGGATGGTTGTGATCTTTTAGGAGACAAAGACATTTTATAGTTAATCGCATATTAGTTTTCAGCCTCAGCTTACAGGATACCAAAACACAGTGTGTGTGTGTGTGTGTGTGTGTGTGTGTTGAAGAGGGAACCCCAAATTTAGCAAACGGAGGAGGCAAGACTCTTAAGGTAGGGGTCTTATTTATCACAAATAGAGCTATCAATCCCTTGTGAGTGTCTCCTCGACCTCCTTTCTGCTACAGTTTCTTGGCTCAAGCCCCACCCTCTGACAAGCGGTAGCCAGAAATCCTCCTTAAATAGGCCTCTGAGCCCCCAAGGGCTAAAACCACACTCAAACTTCCTGCTGGTGGTCGGAAGGTGGGAGGTGGGGCTCTGCAGGCAGAGCACGGTTCAACCGTGAGTCTTGACTTCTGCCATGCGGGTGCTTGGATTGACTCCCCAGACCCAGGGGAAAATCAGCACCTGCATGCAGAAGCCCCCTCCCACCAGAAAAGTTTCTCATCAACCTAGGGAGGGCCTATGCCTAGAGACGTAGTGCTTGACATATATTGGTGATTCGTAATGTTTTTATTTCTCTGGGAACACAACCTACTAATAATATGTGAGTTATTGTTTTGTTTGGTTTTGTCTGTCAGACAGCTGAATTTCAATCATATATTTTAGGAACAACTTGTTTCGAGCACTTTATGGCTGTCTCCATAAAGAATGCTTACTAGTAATTGATCCGTCATAGATGTGTTTCTGAAGATTTTTCTGGAAATCAGCATTGGAGGAATCAGAATCATAGCAATTAAGCAATAAAGGAGTATGCTATGAAGAGAACTATCAGTTACTCTACTAATAAAACAAAAATCCTTTCCATCAAGAAAGAAAGTTCTTGAAAAATTTAAAAATTAAGAAAAAAAGAAAGTTAGAGCCCACCTCATTCATCTCACTTGCAAATACAAATTTCTTTTATATCCTGGACCACCTTAGAGTGAAGATATCACAGATAATGGGTTGGTACCAAAGAGAAAGCTATACTAAAGTTCTTTGGGGACACTTTGTTAGGGCCTATTGTAAAGAAGGAGTGTGGCTGCCTTTGCCTTGGCTAACAAAACAAAGATAGAAAACATGCCCAAGACCAGAGCTGAACATTCATTCACATGGGACAGAAGAAGGTACAAGTGTTGAACACATATACTAAGACCTGCCAACATTTTTCACTTACAAGTTTCTGAAAGGATGGGATTTCATCCTGGACTGGTGTAAAGAGGAAAAGGCTAAGCCAAAATTTTTTCTCTGATGTAAATATGTGGCTTCCAGGAATTCCAACAGGAGCCGCCCCTATGACTCCAAGGTCAAATCCACAACTCAGGGGATTTCTGTTCATGCAAAGCTAACTGAGAGTGGGTGTTTACTAGGGGGCCAAGTTCACTTTCTGGAAGTTGTTAAGTTTTGGAAGTAAAGACACCCACAGACAATATTGGGGATATTGAGACTCTCAAGAAGACAAATCAAGCTTCCCAATTTCAGTTTTCATCCAATTATATCATTTGAAATAGATCCAAGAGATTTTGCATTTTCTCCTTACCTCTTTCTGCTTAGACACCCAATGATGCCAGAAGGTTCAAGAATTTCAGCCATGAATGAAGCTCATTCCAGCCTCCCTATTCTCTGGACTGTAACCTGAAAGACAGGTCCTGGTTTCGTGCTCCCACTGCCTACTTACATATCCCTGCTGGATGTTGATTTCACCCTGGTTAGGTAAGCAAATATGGCGCTTACTTACATAGCCCATTCAGTTTGACGTTGTCATCTGTAAATGGCTTGCATTGAGATCCAAATCAGCCATCTGAAATCTGGAACATGCTTTCCTATAGGGCCTCTCCTTCTATGCCAGATCTGGCCTAAACTTGACAAATAAGGCAACTGTGTGAGTACTATTTCAGCTTAGATTTTCCTCTTCTCTGGAAAATTCAGAGAATTGGAGGCACCATTCCTGATTGACCCAATGCAGGAAATTGTGACTGTCAGTGATAGAGTGAACTTACTGACTGTCTGAATTGGGATTAACACACATTAACGTGTGGTGGGCAAGGAGGGTCCAACTTCAATAGCTGTAATTCATGAGAAGAAAGAACCATCAGGGAGGGGAAAGACAGGGGTCTAGGCATCTGAGCAGTGTTTGAACTTTTTCCTTTAACAAGGATCTGCTTTTCTAAAAACCCAACTCTCTCAAATTAGTTGGGTCATTGTTCCTCGGGAGTTTTATTTCTCTACAGGGAGAATTTCCAACACACAGCATTACTTCTTTTCATCCCTAATTGTGATGCCTCCTGCTAATTGAAAGCTAGGACTTGTGGTTTCCAGAACACTAATTTGTGATGGTAAAACCTTTACCCATCATAAATTATTTCATTGTTCAACAAGGATGTAAAATAATTAATTGGCTATTTGGCAGATAAGTTCAGCATTTGCAGGATCTGTTTTATAAGAAATTTTATTGATGAAAATGTGTCTAAAGCTTTAGCAATGTGCTTGGCTTTAGCATTTGGCAGTAAGGAGACAAAATCTTAAAGCCAAAAACCTCCCTAGGGCATGAAGCAAAGTACAATTTTGTGTCTATATTTCTGCTGTAGGTCATTGGGGGTCTCCTTTTACAGACAATTGGCAAAAGGTTTCAGTGGCTGTTTTATGATCCATTTTGATTCTGTATATGAGCAAATCTCACATTGCGGCCATGAGACATAGCCATGTTTTACCCCAATGCCCTTAAACGATTTTTCAAGAAGTTGCATTAACTCTTAAAATTGACAAGAATAAATAGAGACACCATAAATTTTTAAAGTTGAAGTCGTAGGCATCACACACTAACTTACTTATTGTTAGGCTGTTGGGAATGGGGGTGCTCGAGTTATGTTTTTTTTTAGACACAGAAATGTCTAAAATTCAGCAGCAGCAAATGTACTTGGCTGTCCCGACAGTATGATTTTTAAGAAATTAAACTGGGTCTTATATGACACCAATCCAACCAGTTCAGTCCAACAAGTGTCTTAATGAAAATCCCTGAAATTGACTGTTTAGTGATGAATGGACAAAAAGAATCAACCTGATATTTAAGTTGATGCTAGATGTATGGCTTCTTCATTTGTAAGCCTGTCCGTATCGCATACGAAGCTGACTCGGAGACACCATGGAAGTGCGAGTTGACTGACGCTGTGCTTTTAATAAGCACTCCATTCTGTTTCAAACAGAACGTCAACAGAGGCAAAAGTGATAGGGACAGTGCTTGCTCCTTGAATGTGGGCCATTTCCTGTACCAATGTGTGTTTATAATAAATGCTTCCAGATTAAAATGTCTATTCCCACATTCAAATGTACTCTTCAGAAGTAGCCTAATTTTGGAAAAAAAAAATGCTGGGAAAAAGTAGCATATTCAAAAACTGCAAACAAGAAGGTTACACATTTATGAGAATAATTTCCATTGTATTATAACAAAGACCAGAAGAAAAACCAAGAAGAATTGACTAGCAAGCATAGTGTTGACATCTCTTTCTTGCTAACACAACAGAGTTCTGAACATAATCTCTTCTTTTCAAGAATTCATGATTTGGCTTCACAGAGTTTTCTCGAGACCAAAGTAATTTATTTAGAAATTCTGAAAAGTAGTGACTATTTTTAAAATCTCAACAACGTAAAAAGCCATAGGAAAAGTACCGGGGCTGGGCTGGAGAGCTGAGGTCGTGCACTGGGAGGGGCAAAAGGAGCCCAGTGCTGGCCTGGATGTGGCCTCCTCACTCCCCCTCTGGTGCTCACGGGCCTGAGTGGGGAACCCCTGGGGTTCTCAGCTGCTGTCCTGGGAGACAACTCTCCTGTCTTCCATCTCCTTGGTGCCAGCTCCGGAGGTATTGTGGGCATGGCTGTGAGCAGTCATGTTTCTTGGTAGGGTCGGAGTGGGGAATGGTGACTCCAGCCTCAAGAAGAAGCAGCAGGAGGAAGGGGTTGGGGGGAAGGAAGAGGAAGAAAGGAAAGAAAAAGAAAGAGGGGGAAAAAAAAGCCTTTAATGAGTTGTATTAGTTGGGGCTCTCCAGAGAAACAGAACGAACAGGAGAGAGAGAGGGAGAAGTAGAGAGAAAGATGGTAGAGAGATGGTATATAATCTGCGTATCTACTTATAGGTATATGTTAAGTAAAAAGATTTACTTTAAGGAATTGGCTCACACGATTATGAGGGCCGGCAAGTCTGAAATGCACGAGGGCAGACAGAAACCTAGAAATTAGGGCAAGATGTTATGTTACAGTGTTGAGACAGACTTTTTTTTCCTCCAGGAAACCTGCTTTTGCTTTTACAGCCTTCTTCTGGTTGAATGAGGCCAACCCCATGAGAGAGGGGACTGTCTTCCGTTTAAGGTCAACTGATTGTAAATGGTGGTCATATCTACAAAATCCCTCCTCAGCCACGTCTAGACTGTTATTTGACCAAACAGCCAGGCACCATGGCGTAGCCCAAATGACACATAAAATCAACCATCACAGAAGTATTGTGTGGGCTTTATAAGTGAAGCTGAAGAAGAGGAAAGAATGTTTATGGAGTATGGGAAATGTCCTGCCCTTCTTCCACAACTGAAGAGTGACAAGATTCAGAGATGTTAGTCAACCCTGTGGTAACCTAACAGTCACCCTGGTTTGGGACATCAAAAGGAATGGATCCAAGTTATAAATAAGGTTTTGCTCCAGATAACACACAGCCAAGTACTGTGGGTTCAGGAAATCACTCTTCTTATTTTCATCAATCTCAAAGAAAGGTTCTCCATCTGGAGTTGGTGCCACCAAGAGAATTCTCTGACGTGTATTGACTACTTCAGACCAAGGCTTCCCCTGCTGCATCTGAGGGACGGGAACAGCAGGGCTGTGGCTGTGCCTGGACCCACAGACATTAATCATTTTAATGAAGTGGAGCCAGTCATCTTTGTCAAATCATGGGTCAATCGACCTCAAAATATCAGAACAAGGTGTTGGATAGAGTTGATATATTTTAGTGAGTAAACTAAATTGACTTGTTCATTTAGGAAAAAAAGTTTGAAATGTGCTCAGTCTTAGTCGTGGGTTGCTTTGGGTGTTTTTCTTTTAAACTACTCCTCATAGAGGACAAGCTCTTTCCAAAAATGCAGGAGACGTGGGCAAAGTGACACCAGTCCCTGAATAAATTTTGCTACACTGATTTTTCTGTGAGTAAAATATTATAAATTCAAATAACCTCTTCAGAGCATTTAAGGTACAGGAAGTGAGTCATAGAAAGAACCCCTTCCAGTCTCTGGATTTGGGGGGGAAAAAAAACAAAAACGAAAACAAACAAACAAACAAACAAAACCTCTTCATTAATTGGTGAGAAGTTGAATTTGAAAAATCTAAGTTAATATTATTTTGAAAAGAAGTACCATTTGTGACTTTCAAGTTCTTTCAAATATAATAACTTCAAAGTATTTTTTAATCCAGTTCTTTTGTGAATGAGTTTTTTTTTGTTTTTGTTTTTTTAATTCGTGAGAATGAAATGAAGTCATGCACAAGGAGAGGAAAGCTGTTATGGCAAAGCAATAGTTTGTAATTTAATTACTTCATGTTTTGTTGATGTTTGCTGGTTGTCGAAAGAATGAATAGGAAATTTTCTACTAATGCAAATATTCATATTTTAAATGAGTGCTTGTTATATTATTCTCTTTCCTTTGTGCATATTAGACTGTACTTTGTAATTTAAAATTAAATTAAAATT
Source organism: Ursus maritimus (assembly GCF_017311325.1). Classification (NCBI taxonomy): domain Eukaryota; kingdom Metazoa; phylum Chordata; class Mammalia; order Carnivora; family Ursidae; genus Ursus; species Ursus maritimus. The sequence continues at coordinate 52,279,401 of NW_024424452.1, forward strand.
TGATATTAATTTTGCTCATGAGAAAGACAGTTCCGTGTCCCAGAGCTCTGGGAACTTATCCTCAACAGGCACTTGATAGACTTTTTTTCACTTAAAGGGGACAGAGCCCCTCCTGGAAACATCTCCTATTAAGATGGGGTCTCCAGAGAAACAGAACCGATCAGACATGTATATGTTGAGAAAGGGACGTATTGTAAGGAATTGCCTCACATGGTTATGGAGGCTGACAAGTCCCAAGTTTTGTCATTGATAGCCTCAATTGTACCCAGAGACCCAGACCCAAGCAGGCCTTCAGATGACAGTGTTCCTATGAGCCCTGAGGATCTGGCAAGAAGGATTTCCATACCCTACGAGCTGCAGCAAACATTCTAACAAGCTTCAGAGGTAAGCAGTAGTCTAAGCTGCCCAGACCTGACCAAATCTGGGGAATCAGCACACGGCAGTAGGGTCATGTGGCGGCAGAAGGACCAGCAGTCAGTCCGTAAAAAGTCCATACGGAGAAGCTGAATTGCACAAGCCATGGGTTCTAATAAAGGTCAAAGGAGAGAGAAAATAAAGACGATTATTGTTAGACTTCCCAGCACTTTGGCAAGTGCCAGGCACCTTGAAGGATTTGTTTCAATTTAGAAAAAAATGGATAGACATTTCAACACCTTGAAGATTAGGTTTCATTTCATACCTCTTACAGTTTTAATGTGTTTGCAAATAGTTGCTTTCTTCCACAAGAATCTGGTTGCTAGGACAACCCTTTCTCCCTCTACTATTAACCTACCTACAGACTCTATTTGAACTCGGCTTCCCACTCATTTTGTCTATTCCAGATTCCAACAAAAGTTACAGAAGTGTATTATGGTGTCATGTCTCCGTAGTCTTCTCCAGGCTGCGTCTCTCCCTTTGTCTTCCCTTGTCTTTTATGACATTGACAACTTTTTGAAAAGTTGTTTTATAGAATGTCCCTCAATTTCAGTTTGATATTTTCTCATGGTCAGATTGAGTTTGAGTTTTTGACAAAAATCCCACATGGGTGATATTCTGCCCTCCCCAGTGTATCCTATCCAGGGATACATGATGTCCACATATCTTATTCCTGGTCATGTTAAGCTTGATCGTTGGTTGAGGTGGTGTCTACCAGGTTTCTCAACTAGGAAGTTGCTACTTTTTCCTTTGTAATTAATAAATGTCTTGGGGACGATATTGTGAGGCTCTACAAATATTCTGTTCCTCCCCAAACATTTGTCCATTGATTTTAGGACTTTTTAGTGGTTCTTACCTGCAACAGTTACTGTTGTAGTGTTTACTTAATGGTGATTTCTATTTTCCTCATTCCTTCTATATTTACTAATTGGAATTTTTCTGTAGGAATCTTCTGGAAGATATCTTCTCCCCCATGTATTTACTTATTCAATTAGTTGATATCAGTATGGATTTGTGGGTATTTATTTTATTTGGGGGACTATAATTCCATACTACTTGTTTTGTTGCTCAAATTGTTCCAGCTTTGGCCAATGGGATCTCCTTCAGACACATCCCCTGTGTCTTTTCAACATGATCTCATTTTTTTGGGAGCATGTCCTTCCATCAGGCTTCATGGGATATTATAGGCTCATCTTACATTTTCCTGTCCTGAAACCAACCACTTCTCCAAGGAGCCCTGGTTTCTCTTATTGAAGCATGATATTTAGAAACTAAGAGTTGGGCACAGATAGTATTTTTTTAATAGAAAGTTACGCCTCAGCCTTTAAATATCACCGTGAGATATCAACCCTGAGGCTGGAATTATACAGCATATGCCACTTAGAACATTCACTACTATTCTGTCAAATGTCCCTTCTTCTCCCGCTGCATATTGTCCATTCATTCAATCAAAATTCTATGTCCCAGATACTGTGTTGGGCCCTGGGTAATAAAACAGTGAAAGAGAGAGATTCAGTCCCTGCCCTGTGAGGTTCACAGACTACCAGACTTTCGAGAAGAAATTACAAAGCAATATGCTAAGTACAGAGACGGAAGCGCATGAGGTATATCAGATTCACACAGAAGGAACCCCTGAGATGTGGGGTGAGGTGACGGCCGTGGGGTAAAGGAAAGCTTCTCAGAAGAAATCCTATCTAAGCTGAAGTTTGAAAAGGGCTTAGTCTCAAAAAGAGGGCAGTGGGGTAGGAAGGGGAGAAAGAGAAAACATTCTGGACGTGGTTAAAAGCCTGCACCAAGCAGAACATATCTCAGCCTGAAAATGAAGGGAAGTGGCCAATCGAAAGAGTATCGTGCTGGCTCCAAGGAGTATCAAGGGATACAGCCAGAGGGCCAAGCAGCAGCCAAATCAAGACGGGCTTCGTTAAACAGATTTAAGAGTCTGCATTATTCCAATAGCCACTGAAAGCCACAGAAACCTTTCTAACAGGGAAGTGGCATGATCAGATTTATGCTGTAGACACATCACTCAGGCTAACCTGTGAAGCATGGATTCCAGGGGAACGTAGCCAGCAACTGTTTTAGCAATTAGGTGACATGATGTAACTGGGAGAAGGGAGAGAAGTGAATGAATTCTAGTGATATCTGGGAGAGAAAATCAGCAGAACAAGATGATTTATTGAATGGGAGAGATGAGAAGGAAGCAGAATTCACGGGAGAGCACAGTCTAATTCTGTTGTTGAATGTCCCTCAATTTGCCTTTGTCTGGTTGTTTCCCCTTGGCTGGTTTCAGGTTATGCGTGTTCGGCAGGAATATGACATAATGATCTGTGTCCTTCATCAAGAGGCCCGTGATTTCAGTGGGTCCCCGTTTTAGGGATGTTAGCTTTGATCACCCAGTTAAAGTGGTGTTTGCCGAATTTCTCCAGTCTGAAGGTATCTTTTATAGCATTCTAGTTAATAAATAACTTGCGGGAAGATGTTCTGTGACCAAGGATCTGATTACCCAACCAATTTCCATTCAGTAGTTTAGGTACCCATTGAAGATTCTTGCCTGAATCAATTACTTTTATGAGACTTGCAAATGGTGATTTTCTAATTCTCTCACTTCTTCTGATTAGTTACCTGACAGTTAGTAGAATATGAACAAATGAACAAAAAAAGGAAATAAAGCTTCTTCTTCACTTTCCTTATTTATATTTTTTGGTGTCAACATGGAGTCCTGATTATCTTATTCAATGTACGATATAGTCATTACTATGGATAAATTTTGATGCTGAAATTTTTCCTGATTTACCTGCTGGAAGCCCCTTTAAGCTGACTTCAGTGATCTTTTCAGATGGTCCACTCTCTGGTTTTCTCACACAAAAAGATGTTTCAGACTCAATGTTTACTTTCTTTGCTCCAGGCCTGGGACCAGCTATTTCCCTACTACTTCCTGTCGCCCTTAAGGAAAAATAGTATTTAGAAACCCAGATTTGAGTGCTAGGTATGTTTAGTCATTTCTGATTGTGAAATGCCCCATTTCTTTGAAAAATTATTTTTGAGAATCTATTGAGGTCTAGAGAAAATGTGCATACTTCCAGAGAGAATTTGCATTGGTTTTTGTTAAGAGTCTGGAGAGATTACCAATCAATAATACTGCAGATTAAATGCATGGTTTGAGTATTTTGGGGGCCCACCCAGCTACTTGGAATCAGGGACTGCCTCTTTCCCTTAACCCTCTGTGCAGCTGTCTCATTTAGTACCACACCCAGCTATGAGGCCTCACTAATTGCTGGCTGATTATTCTGTTGTTTGAGTAAGGGCACTTTGTGATGCCACTTTTTGAGTTTTCTTCTGGGCCCAAGAACGTTCTCCTTTGCTGTCTTCCTCCCTGGTTCTCTCTGATGAACTAACTGACCTATGGTTTTGCGTAACTGCTCTTAATTAAGAAGAGCTATTATTTTTAAGAGTGCTTTAGTCTTGAACTTTCCAACACTGTTTTAAATAAAATCAGTGCCTTTGGGGAAAACTTCAGAGCTCTCCGTGTACTGCCTCTTCCCTTTGGCAAAATTTCTGAGCCGCTGTTCTGGGCACTGGGTCAGACGGTAGCCTCTGGTCTTGATGGCTTTCTCCCCTGTCTTGTTTCCTTGCAATTTCAAGTGAGTCTAGCTTAGCGTTATTGGGGCCCCAATATTCCCCACGTGCCGTACCTGAGCTAGGGCCTCCATCCTGTGAGAGGGGCTGGGTGGAGGAGGATAGCCCCCAACCTAAACTCATGGTATACGTACCACAAATTTCACACCTTCAACTCAGGCTTGAACGGAATGAGAAATGCTAACAACCTGCTCTTTTTGGGAAGGTACCATGCTTCTTGGTGGAGCTGAGCAGAGAGAGAGGCCTGTATTTTTGGCCCCATCTGCCCAGAGTGAAGCTTCCATCAAGCTGAGCTGGGAAAGGAAGAGAAAGGGAGAGAGCAGGTCAGGGCTCAAATGCCGCAGACTCTTGCTGTTCTTACTGAGATTAGATTTTCTTCAATAAATATTTCTTCATTTGCCATATGTTTTTAGGACAATTGCCAGAGACTTGAAATGGTTGGGGTTTTTTATATGTATCATTTTCACCAGTTACGCTGGTTTCAGTGGAGAGTGGGTCCACAGGGCTCCCCATAATGCTGTTCCAGAACTGGAACTCCCATTTTTCTTTTAATTCTATATTGTTTGTTTGACATAGAAAAGCCATAAGTTTTTACAGAGTCAGATCTATTCATATTTTCTTCCATTATTTGTTTTACTTCTTTTGGCCTTGGAAATTCATCTCCATCTGGAAACATGGCATAATAATCACCTATTTTTATGTTTTCCTAACTTGACACCTAATTTTTAGTACATCCCGAACTTAACATAAGATGCATGATCGCTATCAAAATTAACTTTTCTCCAAAAAGAAAATATCCTAACACCATTTGCTGAATGATGTATTAGTCTCTCCATTTTTTTCATTAACTCCTGTCATTTATTGAGTTGTTACCTAAAATGTTGGTCCACGTATGTTTTTATATATACCACATTGTATGAATACTTTTATTTTTATAATATATTTTAAAATCTAAAGCCTTCATTATTCTGAATGTTCAAAATTATCTTAGCTGTTTTCATGAATTTATTCTGCCAGATGAACTTAATATGTTAAGAATTACTTTGCTAACTCACAAAATTCTAATACGATTTTGATCAGAATGAATAATCTGTAAATCAGTTTGGAAAAGCCAACACTTTTGCAATATCCAGTTGTTCCGTATGAGATAAGGAAACTGAAGGACTCCATGAAAATCTGCTTTTTGCTCCCTTTCCTGCTTCTATTCTTGCTAGGACCTACACCCCCACCCTACACATGCCTTAATGTATGTCCTCCTCATAAAGGACAAGGAGTTAATGATTTGTTTGGAATCTTCCAACACAACAGATAACATCTAAGGAATGACCAGGCAAAGCCATCGTGTGCATATTCCAGACCACTGGTGCTAGACATCTTGACGCCAAGACCCCCTGGCTCCAGGGAGTAAGTGACTTATGATGGACACCTGGACCCTGTCCTTATTCTGACCAGTCCCTGGACGCTGGAGAGGACACATGCATCAGGCCACAATCATAATAAAAGCCCCAGATCCCAAGCAAAGACAAGACTCCCTCCTTTCCTTTCTGAGTCTCCCAGACTCTCTGTCTGTACCTGCACTCTCTCTATACCTTCAGTAAACACTGCTTTCAGCCCCTGCTGGCTCGCATTTGACTTCTATGCTGCCCACAGCTAAGGACCCTCTGGGGTCCTCAGACCCAACCTGCCAGCATCACAGAGAAGAATGTAATATGTCTTTTCATTCATTTCAATCATCCTTTAAAGCTCGCAGAAAATTTGAAGTTTTCTTCTTAAAAGTCCAGTGTATTTATCGTTAAGGTTACTGTTAAGTTTTTTTTAAATTGTTTTGTTTTGTTTTGTTTTTGATTGCTCACATGAATAAGAGTTTTCCAATATATTACATAATTATGTCTGTCATACAGGTAACTACCAGTCTTCCAACTGTATCCCATCTGTCCACCTTATGAACTTGTCATGAACTGAACAGCTTTTCCATTTAGTTCTCTTGGGATGTTGAGCAGTGAAGTCAAATTACCTACAAATAAGGATGGTTTTCTACCTCCCCACTGCCATCATCTTAAGGACTAGATATATCGTTCATTGTCATCTCATTTGCAATGTTGAGTGCAGAACTGAGGCACTCCACAGGTAAATGATATCCAAAATCCATTTATTTAAAATAGCAGAGAAATATATTGAGTGGTTTTATGGTTCATATGATGCAGGCAATGTCACGGGACCCCCAGCAATACCCCTTTGGAGTGCAGGTGCGGACCCCAGAATGTCACAGAGCAAGGCCTTCAAGCATAATTCCCTTCATGCAAATGAAGAAGGCAGATGGAAATCATTGTGATGAAAATCTAATTTTTCAAGAGCTTTGGTGTGCATTATCCACATTATCCAAGCATTTGCAACAAAAATGTAAGGTCAAACTGGCCTTTGTAAGACCCGTCCTGCTGCCGAAAACCGCATGTGTGTGCTTAAGGTATAGAACCAACTTCATAGCAGCCAGAGTCAAACGTAATTTGAAAGACAGACTAACTGGAAACGAAATATCAACTATATTCCAGGATCAAGTATACCTATTTTAAATATCCAGTATTATAGAGTGAAGGGCCTAATTCCAGGTTCAGTGTAACGTTATGACAGTGCTCGTGCCACCTCTAGTCCGGGAAACCAGCGTCGGAATCCCGGCTCTGTCTTTCACTAGCTGCGTGAACTTGGGCAATATATTCATGTTAGTTAAAGTTGGATTTGATTCTAGCCCAAAATATCTGTGGCATGAAATTAAACAGCTTTATTTCTCTTTTCTCTGAAAGTCTGGACTTAGTTATTAAGGAAATAAGATAGAGGTTTAATCTCAGCCTCATGGTGACCTCAGAAACTGTACTGCCATTCCCAAGGTGTGGCCCTACTCATGGTTCAAGATGGTACCTAGGGTTTCAGATGTCATATGTGCATTTCTGGTAGGAAGATAGGGAAACTGAAGGACTCCATAAAAATCTACTTTTTTCTCCTTTTCCTGCTTCTCTTCTCACTATGACCTGCACCCCCACTTAATGCATACCTTTTAATGCAAATGATGTATGTCTTCCTTGTAAGAGACAAGAATTAATGATTTCTTTGGAATAGATAACATCTAAGGAAGGACCAGGTGGGAATGACAGGAGGAAGCCTTCATTCATATGCATATTCCAGACCACCAGCCCTAGACATCTCAACGCCCCCTGGTTCCAAGGAATAACACCTCAGCCCTCATCTTTATTCCAACTAGTTCCTGGATGTCTGAGACGACTGTACAATCCTCAATAAAAACCCCCAGACCTGAGCAAACATGAGATTCTCTCTCCTTTCCTTTCTGAGTCTCCCAGACATGCTGCCCATAACTGAACTCTAGAGAGAGTTCCTCCTCCTATACCTTCAATAACTTCTTCTTTCACCTCCTGCTGGTTCCTGGTTGATTTCCATTCCGCGCCTCACCAGGGACCCTGTTGGCTGGTCCTGCAGGACCCTCTCTGGGTCCTCAGACTTGGCCTGCCTGCTTCAGCAAGATAGGCAAAACAAACAATGGAAAATCAGACAAATAACAGCACCACCACCAAACAAACAAAAAAGAACATGGAGTGAACACGATTGTCTTTTAAGGAAGGTTCCCTGGTATGGCCATACAACACTTTTAATTTATATCCCATGGATCAGAACACGGGTCCAAGACAACACTTCACTGCAAGAGAAATTCGGAAGAGTATGTTAGGTGGCCAGCTAAAACTCAGAGCTTCTGTTGGGGAATAAGGAATTGTGGATATTGATGATATCGATTTCTGTTTGTCATTATGTTTCATTCTTATTTGTCTTAATTTCCTTAACTATAACATGAGCATAGTAATGATAATCTCACAGTATTATTGTAAGGATTAATTTAACTGAGGTCATATTTGTAAGATGCTTAACCTGTATCTTACATAGGAGGACTCAATAAATTTTTGCTATAATTGCCCCAAAAAATCATGTTGACCATACACCCTTTATTAGTCTCCACCACAAACATAATGTTTTTTATAATAGGTATAAAGTATCTGACGAATCACTGTGAGTGTCCAAACTTCACAGCCACGAGCCTTGGACTGTGCTGCCTGAACTACAGATGTGTAGAGGGAGCAAGCCAAGATCTAGGAAAGGAGAGTCATTTGCCTTGGTCACACAGGTTTGCTGAGCAAGCAATTGCCTGGATCTAGAACCCCAAGCCTCCTAATTTATATTCCAAACCCCTTTATCCTTGATCCAGCTCCCTTTCCTTTCATTGTGGCAGACTCTTGTTGGCCAAAGACCTGGAACACATGGATATAGAAATCTGAAATACCAATGAATACACTGAAATACTAAACGCAACAAAGGGGACTAAGAAAATCTGCATGTACCGTTCACAACTTCAAACTGTTGATTAAGATATTCTTGTGATTTAATTAAAATCGAAGAAGAGGCAGTGATTAAATCTAATAGGTTTGAATTTTAAACACTGTTACTTTCTCTCTAGGTTATATATTCAGCCCCCCTCCCCGTTTTACTAAAAAATATAAGAATAAAGCTAGTGTTAATGGATTCATATTCATTTGCCAATTCTACTGGAGGAAGGATGTTCTTTTGTCCAAGAGAAAAGAGTTTTTAAATACAACCATTTTAGTGAATCTGAAACATAGTGAGGAAGGCCCTGGAATCGGAGTCTCTGTAAGAAATGCCATCGTGGTGGAGAATCACGGGACTGAAACCTCCTGAAAGAGGAACAGCCTTGCTTTGCCACGTGGGCCACAGTTTGAATGCGAGTCTCCAGTTCTGACCCGATAGCAACTACTCACTGCCTGGGCCCCTCTGACGGAGAGGAGCAAGGGCTCTCGGGATAGCTAGAGCAGTACCCGTTCCTGGGGCCGCTTAGGAGTGGCCGCCCTGAGCTAACGGGTCTCGCATCCCCATGACTCTGAGACTAAGATTTGTTTGTGAATCTTCTGTCAGGTGGAAACTTCATCTTCAGTTTTACCCTCTCAGCGTTTGAGCCCCTCTAGATTTCTCTCCTCTCCCTCATCAAATTGCATTTGAGATTCACCTTTCTCTAGATTTCGCTGTTAAATGTAATAATAGTAGTAGCAGCAGCAGTAACGGCTACCATAATAACGGAATGCTCTTCTAGTCCAGATTTTCAGTCAAGTACTTTTTATGCATTCGTGTGTTCATCTGATCCCCCTCAGACGAACTCTATGAGATAGGTCTTATTATGATGTCCATTTAACAGACTTGTAAGGTAAGGCGCAAGGAGAGTAGATGACTTGGCTAATGCCACGCAGCGGGTCAGCAGCAGAATGGGGATTTTTTTTTAATAATAATTTTTTATTATGTTATGTTAGTCACCATACAGTACATCCCTAGTTTTTGATGTAAAGTTCCATGATTCATTACTTGTGTATAACACCCAGTGCACCATGCAATACGTGCCCTCCTTACTACCCATCACCAGTCTATCCCATTCCTCCACCCCCCTCCCCTCTGAAGCCCTCAGTTTGTTTCCAAAAGTCCACAGTCTCTCATGGTTCATTCCCCCTTCTGTTTACCCGCCCCCCCCCTTTCTTCTTCCCTTTCTTCTCCTACCGATCTTCCTACTTCTCATGTTCCATGAGTGAGCGAGACCGTATGATAATTGTCTTTCTCTGCGTGACTTATTTCACTTAGCATTATCTCCTCCAGTCCCGTCCATGTTGCAGCAAATGTTGAGAAATCATTCTTTTTAATGGCTGAGTAATATTCCCTTGTATATATGAACCACAACTTCTTTTTTTTTTTTTTTTAAGATTTTATTTATTTATTCGACAGAGATAGAGACAGCCAGCGAGAGAGGGAACACAAGCAGGGGTAGTGGGAGAGGAAGAAGCAGGCTCATAGCAGAAGAGCCTGATGTGGGGCTCGATCCCACAACGCCGGGATCACGCCCTGAGCCAAAGGCAGATGCCCAACCGCTGTGCCACCCAGGCGCCCCTGGACCACAACTTCTTAATCCAGTCATCTGTTGAAGGGCATCTTGGCTCCTTCCATGATTTAGCTATTGTGGACAGAGCTGCTATGAACATTGGGGTGCATATGGCCCTTCTCTTCACTATGTCTGTATCTTTGGGGTAAATACCCAATAGTGCAATTGCTGGATCATAGGGTAGCTCAATTTTTAACTTTTTAAGGGACCTCCACACTGTTTTCCAGAGTGGCTGCACCAACTTGCACAGAATGGGGATTTAAACCTGGTTGGAGCTAAAGGCCTTCATCACTACATCACATTAACTGTCCTATATTATTTACTTTCTTCTCCATTGTTTTCACCAACTAAACATACCTTGCTGGTATCATAATAATTTTCACTTGCTGGTATTTTGCTCTAGTTTTAAATGCATATTTTATTCCTAATACCAATGATCTCGTCACGATTTTTGATCCTGGGAAAAAGACTGAAGTATAGGAGCACCGAGTATGGTACGTTGGTTGCTCATAGCAAATATTCCAAGTATTTGGTTGAATGACTGAGAAACATCTGAAACACGGTATTTCCCCTTTGAATGTTCTGCCTAAGGAGAAATAGAATAGAAATCCGCCTCATTCATATGAGGACGTTTAGGGAATTTTCCTTGGTTGATCTGCACTGCTCAGATCTCAGGGGCCCCAGAACTAATCTTCACATTTAACAGCTAGTGTTTTGGTTGTTTCTCTTCCTTATGCAGATATCTCCGTGTGACGAAACTCGGTTTCTATCCAAAAAATCACTTCTCTGTTAATGTTGTATCTCTGTAGGTCATACTAAAGAATCTGTTGGAACTTTTAATCTTGTTTCCCATCATCGTGCACACAGGCCTCTCGGGGAGACGTTTTATGAACAGGAGTATTAAATATATATACAAAGTACAAAAAAAAGCAATCTGTGTCTCCTGCTCTATTTCTACTTATCCCATTGTATGCACATTGAACACACATATACATATAAGACTTATTTCTAAAAGACGAACTTAGCATTTTATGGCTATCTAGTCAAATCGTAGCTTTAAACCATTAAGATAAAGTGAATATAGAAATGTGTGTTTTATTTTATTTTTTGTTATAAGACTAAAAAGAGATTTCACAGATGTGTGTTTTGCCAGAATGTTGCCCCTGATTATTCATGGAGTCAGTGTCAAAAATCCAGCTCCATGATTCCCTTCAGCTCAGGCCCAGAGGAAATAATCCAAAGTGATGTGAATTGGCTGTGAGCCAACACACGACCGAAGCCCATGCACACTCAGAGAGGACCCAGAGTTAGGTCTGTACGAGTCTCCTGTGATCCCCTCACTGTGAGACTGTCCTGCCCTGTGAGCAGCGGTCAGCCTCTTGGGTCTGTCCTCAGTGTTACGCGTCTCCTCTTTCACAGAGCGCGGCCAATAGGAACGTTCTTACTTCACCATCTGGGACCGCCATCCCCAAATGCTTCTGTATATGTAGTAAATGATCACAGGCAAAGGAATGGGTTTCAGTCCCACAGGCAGCAGAGCAGTGCTGACAAAACCGTAAAGCTGCATTTCATGGGGCTAATGCAAAAGAGTATTTTTATCTGCTGCCTCCTTGTAACCTTACAGGTGCCCAGCGCTGGACATCTGCAGACTTGCAGAGACGCCCTAGCAAGCAAAGAAGGAAATCCAACTGTTGTAGCGGCACAGGACACGGCGTGCCTCGAACAGAGTTTTCCAAATCGCAGAACTCCAGAGAAGCTTGCGTGAGCCACAGAGCAAAGAGCCTAGACATAGACGCATCGTTAATAAATGAGCTCTGTTCTCAGGAACACACCTTTCAATTAAAAACTGTACATGTTGCCTTAAAAAAATAATCAGATATAGTATGTAAGCTTTCCAAAATTCTTTCAGTGTCACAAAGCACGCAATAAATGAACGTCCTACATAAACAAATGTTCGACGATGATGAATTTTCTAGCAAACACATATTTGTCCAATATATACATAAAACATGCACATAAGGAATTGTTCCACAACATACTTAAAAATCTTTCATGTGTCAGGGGAGCCTGCCTGCCTCAGTCAGTTAAGCCCCTGACTTTTGATTTCAGCTCAGGTCATGGTCTCAGTGTTCTCCCAGCAAGCCCTGTATCGTGCTCTGCTCTCAGCGGGGAGTCTGCTTTTCCCTTTCTCTCTCCCTCTGCCCTCCTCCCCCTCCTCCTGCTCATGTTCGTTCTCTTTCTCTCTCTCTCTCTCAAATAAATAAGTAAAATCTTAAAAAAAAAAAATCCTTGGAACGCCTGGGTGGCTCAGTTGGTTAAGCGTCTGTCTTCAGCTCAGGTCATGATTCCAGAGTCTTGGGATCGAGTCCCGCGTTAGACTTCGTGCTCAGCAGGGAGCCTGCTTCACCCTCTTCCCATCCCCCTGCCCTCTCTCTCTCTGACAAATAAATTTTTAAAAATCTTAAAAAATAATTAATTAATTAATTTAAAAAATTAAAAAATCCTTAATGTGTCTTTAACTCCAAGCACAGTTCCTTCGAATCACATAAAACTGGCCCAGAAAGCCATACTAACACAGAGCCTTTTTTTCCATGGAAGGATGACTGCCTCTATGGCTCTATTCCAGAAAACTAGCTATTTTCTTCAAATCAGTGGACTTCCTAGTGGAAAAACAAATATTTGTTCCCATTCTGAAGTTAGCGAATTAAGCTGAGCACCCTGCACTACCACTTGCTACAGAATGTGGTTTTTAGTGAAGGGTCTCAAAGCCGTATTTGAGGATAGAGCATGGTCCACTAGGAACCAATAAACACAAATCGGACCCAAAGGTAGGGGGAAGCAGAGAAAATAAAACCAAGTGTGCAGAGTATAAAAGCAAGGAAAGAGTAGAAAATCACACTGCTGTTCACGGGTCAGACTACATGTAAAATAGATGTAGTTTCCGGTTGGTTCATATGGTGACGAAGGACCTTATAAAAGTCTCCCTATTTTAAGTAAAAGCAGCAACAAGAAGGAACAGCAGGCTAAATGACTCCCTGAGCAGGAGGCTGTTGTAACACACATGAGATAAAGAAAATGGGACAGTGAAATAGGTGGTTTCTCAGAGTTGTAGTGAGAACAGCAGAGCTCTATGAAAAGATCCTTCTCACGGAGACTGAGGTGTCCTGAGGGACCCCAAAAGCCCTACACGACACACACAAATGGAGAATAGACAGCGCAAAGAAAGAAAAAGGCCAAGAAAAAATTGCAGACTGTGGCGAGAATGAATCACTTCCTGACTGAAGAAGTGACCAGCTCATCGGGTAGACACTCACCTGGCCAGCTCTAACTGGACAGCCATGTTCAGCTTCCTGAATGGTCAGTAACTGGCGGTCAAGGCCAAACCCACACTTGCGGAGTGTGTTTGTAGTTAGTTCCTGTGTTTATTTACCTGTTTCCCATTTAGATAGTAGTTCGTGCATTCTGGGTGGCTAGGCTTTTTTTTTTTTTTTTTTTTTTAAGCGTTTTCATTTGCAGGCAATAGGAAATGTATCGTTGGCCGCCATATAAAAATAAGCAAACAAAAACGACACAAAAGCAAATTCAGAGGTGTCATAGGAACCGAAGTCCAATTGTAGTGGTTTTAAGAGAGGGTAGGGAAGGAACCATGGGAAACCATAGCATGGAAACATTTTTTGAGGAGTTTTGCTTTGAACTGAGGAGAGACCTAGGACTGATGGAGAAGTTTTTATTTTTTAAGATGGAAGGAAAACCATACTTTCTGCTGCTCCAATTTCTCCCCCAAAAGAGGGGGAAATGCTGCAGGAAAGGAGCAGACATGTTGGTGCAATGGCCTCCAGAGGGTCGGAGGGGTAGAGCTCTAGGGAAGGGTGGTGGGTGTACGTGAGGATGGGAGCTTGTCAAAGGTCTCTTCTGATTATTCATGTTTTCCCCATGAAATAGTCAGTGAGGCCTAAGAGTGAGGATAGGGAAGAGGCCCTGGAGATCTGAAGAAGAGGAAGGCACAGAATTGTTATATCTAGAAGACTGCAAGAGGGCAAAGTACAGTATGATTGCCCAATGGCATTCCAGTTCCACTGAAGGCTCATGTTCATGAGAAGAGTGAATAGGGCTACGCCATTTTCCTCAGCCTCATTCATGGAGTGTAAATGCAAGGGTTCAAGAGGCAGAGCATTGTAATGAGCTAGATTTGAGATTTCTACTGGGTGTGATGAGGAAAGAGTGGGGCCAGGAAGCTGGCCAAGTATACAAGAGAGTGATGATAAACACCCATGGAATCTAAGTTGGGGAAGGAGGAAAGTGTGAACATGAGCAGAATGAGAGACAATGAAAAGAAAGTAGAAATGATGGCTTTGAGCACATAGTAGAGTTTGAGAATTATTCGTGTTTGGGGACTGGAGGAAGTGAACAGCAGAGGTGAGAGGTCATAACCTGAGAACTGGATGTTGAAAACTGACATTGTGGAAGTATTGCCAATTTGGGTGATGACAAGGTGTAGGAGAGGGAGTGGCTGAGACAGGGGTAACATTGCTAGGAGAGAGGTGAGTCATCTCAAGGGGGCACCCGTGTGGCTCAGCTGGTTAAGCACAAACTCTTGATTTCTGCTCAGGCCATGATCTCAGGGTCATGAGGCTGAGCTCCGCTTTGAGCTTCACACTCAGCCTGGAATCTGCTTGCGATTCTCCCTCTCCCTCTGCTCCTCCCTCCGCTTGTATTCTTTCTCTCAAATAAATAAATAAATAAATAAAATCTTAAAAAAAAAAAGTCTCCAGAAAAGGGTGTTGGAAGGATCATCTATGTGGTGACTGAAATCCCCCAAAAGGAAGATAATGGTACTGTTGGAGAGAGTGACAGTCACTTAGGATTTTACTAAGTAGTGTGACAGCAACGACATCACCTGGGTCTTGCTGGTTATTCTCAGGCTCCATCACAGAAATACTGAATCAGAATCCACAGTTTAGCAAGATCCTTCTAGACACGCATGTGTCCACTGAAGCCTAAGAAGCATTTGATCAGGAATGAAACAGCTTTGTGAAATGAGAAGAAACCCAGGTGTTGAGTGACCATAACAAGGAGGACAGAGTGTTTCTGGGTTGTCTGATGACGGATTCGAAGCTGGAAGCTTTTAGGGAAGATGGTTGGTGAATGAGGTGGAAACTGTAATGAGAAGCAAGGAGACAACCACCCCACTTCCAGGATGAGTAGCAAAACAGCCGCCATGTGAAAGGATGCCAGGGAGACCGTGTCCCCAGGGGCAAACTAGGTCTCATTCAGAACAGATAGATAACATCAAAATCTGAAGAAAGGCTGAGTATCCTTGAAAACTCAGGAAAAGACTGAGTTTGCTGATTATGGGCAGTGGGTTGTGGAGGGCACGGTAAAAGGGGTTCAGTTTGAGGAGGTCCCAGAGATGTCCTTATGGCAGTTATCATACAGAATTAGAAGGGCACCTGGAGTCTGAGGCTTACCATGGTGACTGACTGACATAAACAGAGATGAAGGAGGTAATGACTTACTCCTGGAAGATTTCAGGCAGATAGTGATGCCAAGACTGTCAGTGTTGTGGGACAGAGAATTGTGGGTGTTCAAGGGGACCCGTCTTCATTTCTAATTATGGAGACTTAGAGGCAAGAAAAAAAAAAAAAAGAAAGAAACCCATTCCACTTCTTTCAACAGAGGAATGAATGAATGAAGTTAATACATACAATGAATTATGGTGGAGTTAAATAAATTAACCAGAACTATGTGCCTTGACATGGCTAAACTCCACATAATGTTCAGTGAAACACGTGGCATAGAAGTTTTAATAGCAAACATTCAGTTTGATAACATTTACATAAATAATATAAAGGCAGGAGCACCTGGGTGGCTCAGTGGGTTGGGTGTCCGACTCTTGATTTCGGCTCAGGTCGTGATCTCAGGGTTGTGGGATTGAGCCCTGCTTCAGGCTCTGCGCTGGGCATGGAGCCTCCTTGAGATTCTCTCTCTCCCTCTGCTGCTCCCTGCTCGTGCTCTCTCTCTCTAAAATAAATAAATAAATCTTTTTTAAAAATGTAAAGGCAAAAAACAATAGTGAGTGTTGTTAATGAATATATATGTATATATGGGAGGATATAATAAATATGTAAGAAATTCTGATGATGATCCACCAATATTTGCAAATTGTTTACCTCTGGAAGAGAAACAAAGAGAGGGTAGAGATGGAATGTTAGCTATATTTGTAAAGCTTATTAAAAAATAAAAATAGATCTGAAGCAAATATATTAAATGTCGACATCTGTTCTGTCTCAGTACACATATGAGTTTCCTTTATACTTACTTAAAATGTTTTTCATTTTAAAATAATACACTGAGGGGCATCTGAGTGGCTCAGTTGGTGAAGCGTCTGCCTTCAGCTCAGGTCATGATCCCAGGGTCCTGGGATCGAGTCCCACAGTGGGCTTCTTGCTCAGCAGGGAGCCTGCTTCTCCCTCTGCCTGCTGCTCCCCCTGCTTGTGTGCTCTCTCTCTTTGTCTCTGACAAATAAATAAATAAAATCTTCAAAATAATACATTGAAATGATAGATAATGGAAGAGGAATTATAATTCACTAATGAGCCTTGGGTTGGGAGATAGACACTGAGGCTCTTTACAAATAACGACATGGACATTTTATCCAGCAAGCCCTTCTTTCTTTAAGGTATGGCCACAAGAACCCATCTCAACCCTACCATGTCTTTCCCTCTCCTCCCTTTCTCCAGGCTCAATGCATCATATTTTCTTGGGCAGAGCATTTTAGCTTTCACATCTGTCCTCTCCTTCTAGACCCTTCCTGGGTCACATTATTTCACAACTAAATGGTATTTTGCACTACCTAGTTTCTTCCCTGAAAAGGAATTTGATGTTTGTTGTTAAGTGGCAAGGAGGAGGAATAAATATATTATCACAAAAGATACCCGCAAAAGGCAAATGCCGCATCCTTTGCAAACAATCACACGGATGCAATTTCTTCGCTCTCAATGGGGTGTGAGCTTTGAGCTTATTTTCTGGTGATGATGATGATGATGGATTTGAGATCCATATGAGAGAACTTTTGCTGGAATGAGTCATGTCATGGGATTTCACTTTTTTTTTTTTACCCAGTGCAGCCTTACATGGACTCATCAATCAGAAATCAAAGCAATTGAATTCACCTGCCTCTATAAGTATATACAGGACATAGTGTATGAGCTGAAAGCCCTACATTTGCTGAGAACACTCACCTATTCTGTCTTCTTAAAAGTATCTTCAATTCATCCATCAACTGAAGTACAAATGTCAGCCACTAAGATTGATCGACACGTCACAATGCAGAATTAGTCACTTTAGGTAGACAGCATGTGTGTTTCTATCAGAACTCGATAATCAAATTTCTTTTGTAAAACTAGGGAGTTTTATTTAAATACATGTATGCGCTGTGACTGCTGAAACAACAAACGTGATGTTGAACCGCATTCATAGTGTCCGAATCAAGGGCAATGCCGTACCAAAGTGTTTCTCGATCTTTCCATTATCATCCCCTAAGGAGCCTGTTTAGACATGTTTTCGTAATTGTCATCTGTCCCATGAAATTGTAATGACATAGATATGGTGTCTATCTCTTTGTGTATTGTGTGCGTGTCTGGGCTTTATACATAAAAAGAGTAAGATTCCCTCTCCAAGAACCAATTTGTGCCCCCTTGGGAGTGATATCCCCCTGCTGAG
Source organism: Ursus maritimus (assembly GCF_017311325.1). NCBI lineage: Eukaryota > Metazoa > Chordata > Mammalia > Carnivora > Ursidae > Ursus > Ursus maritimus. Next base: position 52,297,165 of record NW_024424452.1, read on the forward strand.
GCTGGGCGCTGGGTGGTGAAGCCTGTGTTCTATTACACTGAACTTACAAACTGATTTTAGACCCTATCCTCTCCTCTCTTGTTTAATCCTCACTGCAACACAAATACATTAACATATGTGAAGTTATAGAGCTTAATATTTAATCAGAATGAAGTAATACTGCAAGTAAACAGGATCAATGAACTGTTTTCCACCCACCCTTCATTCAACAGGAGCAATTTGATCATTACCCTAAAAGCAGAATGCTGTTAATGCCCAGGCATCTGCATATCGACTTTCCTTTTGTTCCCTCTTTAGTTGACCACAATGGTTCTCAAATGTTAATGAACAGAAGAATTTCTGTGCAGGACTGTACACACAATATCATATGTTCTCTCTATTATGAGTTAGTTAAGGGCTTTCTCAAGGGTAATTTGGGCTCTATTCCATTTTACCCTTGCATGCTGATTTTAGAACCTCACCATTGAATGATTCCACACCATTCTGTGCATTAGTCAGACCCTGGCTGAATCTGTACTCAGTTCTGTGCACTAGTTTCAAGAGGGGCCATGACAGACTAAGTTAGGCTTTACTAGAAAATCACAACTATGGCATGAGAAAAATGGTTACATTAACCAGGGGCAGTTAGCCTGAGAAAAGAATGCTTAAGGGAAGCCCAGCAACTGTCTTCGAATATTTGAATAGCTAGCAAGAAGGATTAAACATGAAAACAAACTGAGCTCAGATGCTGGTTCGAACCCTTTGACCTTAGGAAGATTACATAACCAATCCAGGCCTTAATTTCCTCATCTAAAAACTATGAATATTAATAGCGTTTATTTTATTATATGACCATATTATCCATGAGGTTAAAGAGAAGATTAAATGAGTTTTTACATATACTAAAGTGCTACGAATAGTGACCAACAGCTATTATAGGCTATCCCAATGTTGGTTCCAGGAAAATAACAGATCTAAGATACAGATGACTAATGTCAGAAAGTGCTTCTTTAGGGCGCCTGGGTGGCGCAGCGGTTAAGCGTCTGCCTTCGGCTCAGGGCGTGATCCCAGCGTTGTGGGATCGAGCCCATCAGGCTCCTCCGCTATGAGCCTGCTTCTTCCTCTCCCACTCCCCCTGCTTGTGTTCCCTCTCTCGCTGGCTGTCTCTATCTCTGTCAAATAAATAAATAAATAAATCTTAAAAAAAAAAAAAAGAAAGAAAGTGCTTCTTTGCAGCATAGTGAATGCCCCTTTGCTGGAAGCAATCAAGCAGGAACTGGTTGAGTATCTGTCCGAGATATTGCAAAGCAGAACAGACCATAGGCTGAGGGGGCTGGGCTAGGTGATCTCTTACTCTGTCAAGCCTGAAACCCAGTGTGTATGCAGAACCACCACCTACCTAATTATCTCCAACCTGAAGCTACTTGAATATTTGGTTTGAGGGAAGGTGTTTGCAAAATTGACCCATAAACAACATCCCACAGAGCAGTGGCCTGAAAATCATCCCTATGTGGTTAGCGATGTGTCTTCATGCCTGTTCAACCGCAGCCCTGAGCACACTCGCTACCTGAACATTGGACCCCACTGACGGGCCCCTCGGTCCTTACACTGAAAATTCTTTGTTAGCCACCCAATGACTGCCAGTTCCTGCTGAAAATATGTCTCGACCTTAGACGGACTGTGTTTTCCCTCATGCTAACAATGAATAGCCTTCACTACTAAGAAAGGGTCTGTATATCTGAATTCTTGTTGTGATACAGCTCCCCGGTGCAAACACGGCTATTGAAAGCTACAAACCAAACTGCTTTGTTTTTTTTTTAAATGTATGCATAGCTCCAAATAACTCGGGACAGGCAATTATTTCCACTTTATTTGTGAAACTGATCTGATGAGTTATCAACAAGTCACATACGCATGGCCACAGACATAAATTTTAAGTCCAGCTTGAAAAGTTTTAATTCAATAGTCTTCTCTTGATTTTTTTGCTCTTTTATCTTTCTTCAGGGCTTGACAATTCTTATTACCTCCTCATTAAAACACTCTCTTTCCCTGATTCAGTGACTTGCAAATCTGTGGACTCAAAATCCTTTACACGCATCCAGCCCAGAGCTCGTTTCCACTCCCCCCCACACACACCCCCACACACACCCTCTTCTCCGTGTGGTCCTTCAGGTTCTGCTCTTTATGCTCTTCTCCCCCTGAACTCATCTCTTTTTGTTATCTTTAAATACCATCTCGTCCAACAAAGCCCCTTAGGGGATGGTAATGAGAAAAGATGGAGAAACACTTCGATACAGTGTTGCCCTTCATTTGGACACTGAATGCAGTTCAAACTGCATTTCTTGTTATAGCTGTCAGATCGGATGCATTCTGAATTTAAATAAAATGAGCCACTTTTGCAAAAGAGCTTTGATTACTGGGTTACGATGAAACGATTTTCTTTTTTAAGCCTCATATGGTGGATTTCGCAAGGTAACGTGTCAGTTAACTCATGGCTGGCCTGCGTACTTCCATTGGTTGTTCAGTTGAGGACACTTCTAGCTCAGGCCCCCGGCTCGGACACCTGTTGGAGAGTCCTACTCTCAGGACACCTCCATGCAAAGGCTTCTATCACAACCCCAATCAAATCTGCGTACAAATGAGCGTGCCCCTCCCCTCTCCCCACAACCTCACTGCTCCTACTCAGCTTCAAACACCCAACTGCCTTTAGTTAGTTTCCTCCCCTTACCTTAATAGCCTCCCTGTTGAGTCACAACACACCCCTGGCTTTCCCCATAAAATGTCACACCCTAACCTCTCCTTTGTACTGGCACTGAAGCCTTCACAATCAAAGGTCTGGTTTACAACAAAAGTTCCTGTGCTCTCCTTGCCTCTCACCTCCCTCCTCTCCAATCCAGCACATCACCCTCCTAAAACACTAGTTTTCACCGATTCATTAATTCTTCACCCAATAACTATTTATCAAGTACTGCCCTACATGCCAGGAAGAGCTTAGCCTCACAAGAGGGACCCAGCAAATCTTTGTGGAGAATATGTAAAATTCTTGTATTTATTTAGATTTGGTGAATATTCGTTGAGCACCTTGACACTGCTGATTGTTACTAGAAGGGGACTGAGTCAAATGGTGGGGGTTGCAAACTTTCTTAGCATAGCAGTGCAGCATAATGAAAAGTGGTTCCTCCGGGGCCACTGTGAGTGCCTCACTCCACCCTAGTAATGCTTCAGCATCCCCTTCCAGTTTGCCATGGCACAAAGGACAAAGTCAAGGGAATGTGCAAGGAATAAAGGCGTTCTTATTCTTGCTATTTATTTGCCTAGCCCATACCTCCGCATGGGGTCAGGCTCACAAATGAAAGAAGGATGGAGTTGTCGTTTCTTAAGGCTCATCAAAAAAGCCTTTGACCAAAATATATCACCTTTTGGGCCAATCTCATAGTAGAAACTCACAAGGTAGTTTTTGGAATTAAAACATCAAGTGCTCAGCCTAAAATGTGGTGAGGGGAATGACATACTAAATCATGATTGGCCTTTAATTCCCTACCACCAATGAAATCGTGTTCAACAACACTGCGATTATTCGACAGTCTCTCACCCATCACTCCCGACGCTGTCGCGCTAGGTCAGGCCCCATCAGGCTGGCGTGCGGCTCCGAGCAGGATGAGCACTGAACATCTCCAAGACATCCCATCGCCAAAGACTATAGTATAGTCCACACCTCCCTGTCAGCCTGTCCTCTTCTCTCGCTCCTGTCCTGTTAAAAAAAGAATTCAGCGCTCTGGTAGATTCCACATCCCGTATAGTATAAAGTATAAGGCCCTGCCTTTCCAAACAGAATTTTTGTAAAATATGACATCAGTCCTCTCATCTTGGAAAGTTCCATTTGCTGTTCACCTGCTGGCCTTCCACTGAACATGGTGACACTTGGTCACTCTGTCCCTCCGACCAAACCTATCTTTCCTTCTCCTTTTCCAAGTCATGGCCAACCTCTAAGTCCTAGCCCACCTTCTGTTTCCCATGAAATCTTCCCAGACTATTCTAGCTTAGTCTTTCCTCTCCTCTGAACTCTCCCAACAAATATCACATGGTCTGTTCATTTTAGCACATGTTCTTTGAAGAATCCATTTTTTCATGTAGATAGTTCCTTTTTAAGAGATTGTGAATTTCCTAGTGGCTGGGACATGATCTCTTATTTTTTGTATTTTCATTAAAAAGCAGACATTGTTCATTTTGAGAAAATTCAGGAAGCTCACGCACTTATAAGCATCTTTTTGTGTGTATATTGTAATTCAACGAATGGGATTTAGCAAAAGAGCGAGGTGTATAATTGATGCACTGACCAAGTCAAGGGAGAAATAGGAAGTCATAGAACACAAGGTAGGGAGCATCCAGTTGAAGATTGGTGTGAGACGGGTGAATGGGCTGTAGAAATTTTTGAACATGAGTTGCTGCTAGGAGGACAATATCAGTCGAGCTGCTAAACCGGACATGTTAGACAGGTGGGGGAAGAATTTCTTGAAAAAATATTTGTCGGTTACCTACTCTATGTAGGTACTGTGCTAGGCTCTGAACAGGATTACCATCATTAATTGCCACCCGGAAGTCACGATCTCATGGTGCCTCTAACAATATATGTCCTAGAATTTCATGAGCTTTCACAATCAAGGACCCTTTTTTGAATTTAGCCGAACTGTATTCAAACATTCAGAGTCACCACCGAGAACGTGAGAGATTTTTTAGCCAGTTTATAAACTTCTTAAGGGTTTAGACTAAAAGTTGCAATGTAGTAACATAACAAAAAGTAATGACTTGAATGCAATTCAGAGATTTTCTAATTTATAAGGACCAAAAGAAACCATCAGTCTGTGAGGACAGATCTGGTGCAGCCAGGCATGGAAAAACCTAGCCTCTAATCCTGGTTCAGACTCCAACTGGCTGTGAGACCATGGGAAAGGCACCCAATCTCTCCGAGCCACATTTGTCTCTCCATAAAACGTGGATAGTGGACTAGAGAATCTCAGAGACAACTTCTGCTTCTAATGTTCTGTGATCCTGTAATTGCTATGGTTTGGAATTCATTTACTTTTTTTTTTAAGATTTTATTTATTTATTTGAGAGAGAGAGCACAAGTGGGTGAAGGAGCAGAAGGAGAAACATACCCCCTGCTGAACAGGGAGCCTGATGCGGGGCTTGATCCCAGGACCCTGGGATCATGACCTGAGCTAAAAGCAGATGCTTAACCGACTGAGACACCCAGGCACCCTAGCTATGGGTTGAAATTTAATACAAGACTGCTCTGTCTCAGATCCCACCTATTAGAAGTGAATGGGGAGCCGAAGGTCCTCATTAAAGATGAGATCTCCCAAGAAGTCAGGGCAGAACCTATCCACCAAAGGCAGAACACTATTCTTTCTCTTCTATAATATTTCTTGGGGGTTTGCAGAGAAAGCTTGAACAGCCAGAGGTAAGAATGTTCACACATCTTTTCCTTTCTACAACCTCTTGCAGTGGTCCCAGGGTGCCCCTCTGGCTAGTATTTGATGAAGACCAAAAAGGGCTTTTAACACTTGTAGCATCTCTATAGAGTATCTTCTTTGAGTCCCTGGCAGCAAAGACACACTTGGCTTAGCATGTCCTTGGATGCAGACATGCTGGTGCCTGAGGGCTCACTGATGCCCCCGTCTACAGCTCTATGGGAACCCTTGAACCAAAGGGAAGCCTATGGCCCAACAAGGCTATAAGGAATGTCCCCATATAACTTTCCTGTATTTGAAAACAGCAATGCAAAAAATTGAGACTTCTGCTCTTGAGTTGGCAGAACTGTGGGAAAAGTTTCGGATGAAAGGAAAATCAGTGAAGATTGGTCTTTTGGCTCTGCCTTTTCATAAAAGGCAAAAATGACTCTTCCCTTAATGAAGGGTGGCTGGGGAAAGCTTAGAAGATCCACCGATTTGGTTTCATCTAGTTGGCTTATCTAAACCAGATCCCAATGATCTAAGACTTTGGGGTTATAAAATGGGAGTGGAATTCTCAGGGCAGCCATGTAAAATTTCCAAGGCTCCCTATTTCTTGTCATCCTTTCAGCAATGTGGTGCCAGCAAAAACCAGCTAATAGAACCTCATGATCCAAAATTAATTTGGAAAAAAAAATAACCAGCCAGAATTTTTTAACCTAAAAAACAGGGTGGCAATTTAGGTTGGATTTGCATTTTCGGCAAAGGTTCGTGTCAGGATTGCTTTTATGTTGGTGGACACGCTCAGGTCTAGTTTTATTTTTTGACAAATAAAAATCATATATATTTAAAGTGGACAATGTGATGTTGTGATATATGTATACTTTGAGGAATGATTACCACAATCATGCTATCTATCATCAGGTTTAATTCTAGCAAGGACGGTTGGAAGCCTGGGGCAGATCTTGAGTGACTGATGGGCACCAGAAAAGCTGGGACAGTGCTGGGGACCAGTGAGTTCTCCTGGAGGCTCACCTGATCTCAGTCTGAACGTAGGTAGCTTCCTCCTCAATTATGCTCCTCTGGGGGAGGAAAGAGGAGAAAATGAAAAGGCTTTTTTTTTTTTTTAAGATTTTATTTATTGATTGATTTGTCAGAGAGAGAGCACAAGCAGGGGGAGTGGCAGAGGGAAAAGCAGGCTCCCTGCTGAGCAAATGCAGAACTCGATCCCAGGACCCTGGGATCATGACCTGAGCCAAAGGCAGACGCTTAACCAACGAGCCACCCAGGCGTCCCTGAAAAGACTATTTTTTAAAATAAGATTTTACTAATCTAGAAAAGGCTTACCTTCCACCATGGAACCTTTTCCAGCTCTATTCTATTCTCTTATTTTCTTTCTCTGAACTATAATATTTGCTAGAAATTTTACTTTAAAAACCAGTAATATAATTCTTTGTGTTTCCTTATGGTCACATAAAAGACAGTCTAAGGGAGATAAATCAATTTCAATTTGTGTTTAGCATGCTGGAACTCAGATGGTTGAAATTCACTTACAGTTTGAAATTTGTATTCAGTTGGCATACAGGGCATTACATTGTACTTACTGTGATTCATGCAACTGAGGTTCTTAACTTTAAATTATGGCATAACCATAATTTGTTAATTCAATTTTTTAAAATTTTTTTAAATTACGGAAGTGGAGCATGGGTTTATTTTTGTATTTTGAAATAACAACAATTTAAACCCAATGATTACGTTAATTTCCAACTTAGTGTTTTACAAAATATTTCAGCTGTAATAGAAATTCAGGCATGCAAAGTTGGTAAGATCATGATTTCTTACTTTTAAAAGATTACATGTAAAATAGTATGATTTAGATTAGCAAAAAATACAGGTAAAATGTAATTTTTTTGTTGATACACATAGTAGCCGGTTTATCTTTTTATCACATTAAAACGGCACTTAAATTATGTATATTTATATGTATTTAAATTAATCTTAAAATAACCATCCCGATTTACGCAGGATTACCTTTAATTACGACTTAACTGTTATCCAGATCAAATATGTTATCTCCTTTAGTGGAATCAATAAAACTACGCTTTTGTCTAATTCATAGAAAATCTAGCTCTAGCAACAAAGTCATGCTTCTGCCTTTCACACAGATACACACATGCATCATCAGTAAAACTCAAACAAGGAAACGCTGCCTTTCTAACTGGCTTTTACTCAATATTCCCTACTGGAATGATGCTGTGATAGAAAGCAATGCTCTCAAGATAACATTCCAAAATATATAGGAAAAAAATACGAGAAAACACAAAGATTATGAATCTGCTCAGTATGGGAACCTCGGAAGTTTGTGGTATCAAGTACAGAAGAGGACGTTTACCTGGTATTTCTTGTTTAGTGCTCATTGCAACTCATCCCTGAGCTATATTGAGTGTATTTTTTAGCAGTTTTCTGGCACTCAGATGATACATTTTATCAAACTTTGTAGCTACGAGAGGGTCAGTTTGGCTAGTTGTAAAACCCTAAGGTCAGTTGCTTTTTGGAAAAGGTTCTGCAGCTATCGTCTCAAACTTCGTTGTTTCAGCAAAGATGCCTACGGTCTCTTCAGACCATTGTGTTTTGTTTTGTTTTTTATGATATTGTTTCCACCTTAGAGTGGATAGGATCTCCCTTTATCCTTGAAGCTTCTGAACAGTGTTCAATGTATTTTATTGTGTGAACCCTAATACACACTGGAAAAGGGCAAACCTATTAGTATTATAATTTTTTTTTATATCTGGGAAGCTTCATCTTTGTTTTTGTTATTTTTTTAAAGATTTTATTTATTTATTTATTTATTTATTTATTTTTTATTTATTTATTTTAAGAGAGAGAGGTGGGGAGGGGCAGAGTGAGAGGGACAAGCAGACCCTGTGCTGAGCGCAAGCCTGATGTGGGGCTCAATCCCATGAGCCTGATGTGGGGCTCGATCCCATGACCCTGAGATCACAACCTGAGCCAAAATCAAGAGTCAAATGCTTAACTTACTGAGCCACCCAGGTGCCCCTTTGTTTTCGTTATTTCTAGGTGAAAATACTTATTCTTCAAGACGTGAGTCTCCATGAATTGACCGTCTAGTTGGTCACAATTCTTTCTCATTTGCGACTTTATACTAATTGGTTCTGAATTCTGGGATAGTTTCTCAGCTTATTGTCTATTTCATTCTTAAAGTGTTCTGTGACCTGGAGTCTGTGTTTTAGTATTTTAAAACAGAATTTACTTTGATTACTGTTTGTGTTTTGAAAATTCTTATCTCAGCCTGCTTTAAATAGAAATAAAATTCTCATTGAGAACAAGATGTTCTGTAAATATTTCTTACATCTCATGAAATAAATCTGTCCATTTTTTCGGAGTAACTAATGCTTTGTTCTCTTATGCTACAAAAGATTTTCAAAGGCTCGTGTTTATTTTTCTGTTTCCTCATTCTTGAGTAACGTAATGAACAAGCCCTGAAATGCTGGTGTAAAGCCCATAATTTAACAACCTTCTCATAGAGAGAAAAATAGCCAAGCGAGTGGGAAGACAGGAAGTTGAAAGGCATTCCCCTCACCAATGCCTCTCTGTGAGCCATTTCCTCCACCACAACCTATCGCTGAAGAGACAATTGTTGCCCAAAAGGTTCTAAACAAATGCAAATTCCTTCACCAGGGCAGGCGTCTCATTGTTCTGGAGTCTCCAAGCAATACAAATAGGATCTATTCAATAGACTCCTCCAGAATCCCAAGAGTAAGTAGAAAAAGAAAGATCAGAGGAACGGCCCTGAGTGGAGTGCCTCTTCCCATAGAGAGAGAGAGTTCTATGTTCTCATTGGCCCCTATGCCTTACTGGAGATGGTCTTCCATGGCGCTTCAGAAGCGCAGGCTTCCAGCTTAAACTCTCATTTGAACGAGAACCTTTTAAGGCTTGTGAAGGTCTCTAACAAAGTGGTGGGGTTTTTTTTAATATTTTATTTATTTATTTGTCAGAGAGAGGGAGAAGCAGGCTTCCTGCTGAGTAAGGAGCCCGATCTGGAACTTGATCCCAGGACCCTGGGATCATGACCTGAGCCGAAGGCAGACACTTTACCGACTGAGCCACCCAGGCGCCCAAAAAAAGTGTTTTATATGGTCAAAAATTTTTAAAAAATTTACACAACTAAAATATTCCATCCACTCTATCTTTCCTTTTTTGTCAGGCGACTATGAGGTTGCTTTAGGAATTTTTGAAATCCCAATAAAAGAAATTAAGTTTGAGATCAATTTAGTTTGCTTTAGTGGAATAAATTTGTGTGGATCATAGACACTTCCATGCATAGGTACATTCTTGCTAGTTGTGCTAGTGTGAGAATGGCTTCCAAGAACATTCCTGCTGGCCACATTAATGCCCCACCCCAAGTTGTGACAGGACGATGCAGGGGAACACATGCTGTAGCCCCCAGCATAAGAAGTGTGTGAGTAGCAGAGAAGAAGTAAGTCTAAAATGGATGGAAGCCAAAATTTACCAATGGAAAATTCTTCTTAATCTTGTAGATCAAACAGGAAAGAAACTTGATGTTTTTCCCAAATTGGGCAACAATTCTAAAAACTTGCAACATTACGAATGAGTTGTTTGAAAGAAACATCATGAAATTGTCAGTATTAAATTGTGTACCTCAAACTAACATAACACCGTGTGTTAATTATACTTCAGTAAAAAAAAATTATCAATATTAAAAATAATTTTGAGTCAGCATAAAAGAGGAAGGACTGAATTATCTTTCCATGTCCAGTGTAGAAAAAAGAAAGTATTACAAAATCATTATGTGAAGAGGCATTGAATAATTATGCGTTCAAAAATTAATAAAAATTAATTATTATTAGTTAATTTTTTAATCATGTTCTTTTTTGATGTTTTTATTGCAATATTTTTCAAGTTTTTAAACACGTTTAAATTTGCAATTTCTTTTTTCATTCTAAACAAATATTAACTTTCACGCCAAATTTTGTGTTTGTAGTTTTGTCTTTCTTCAGGAGACCCCTAAATCTTTTATGACTTTTGGTCCCACAAAACCTGGATTCATGTTTCTGATCCATTGGAGCAACCCAACTGCCCTCTTTGTGTAACCCAGATGTCCTCTTTCCCTTGACCCGCTCTTGATACTCAATAACCTAGTCGACTGTCCCTCTCGCCCTCCAGCCTCATCTTCCACCACTCCCCATCCCCACACTGGGACCCCTGCCAGCTGCACCTTGGGCTGCTGTAATATTACACGACACCCAGCATGCTTTTCTTTCTTGCCATCGTGGCTTAAGCACACTTCCCCCCTGCCTGAAAGTTCTACTCACAACCCCAGCCACCTCACCTACCCAGCCCTCCAAATTCTGCTCGGGCATCACTCCTCTGATCCTCCCCTGGCTTCTCCAAAGGAAAGTCATCACCCCTTCCTGTGCACCAACTTTGGACTTGGGGTCCAAACCTTTTAGTATCGCACGCATTATTGTGATTATTTGTGCGCGTGCCTTTCTTTGTAGACAGTGGGATCTTCAAAGTCACAAAATATGTTTTCCTCATCTTTCCCCCAATCTCAGTTGATATTGTCAGGAATCCTTATATCCCATCCCCAAATATTACACTTTGGCGTAAGGAGTGTGTTGAGCTGAAGACAATTAAGAAACAGCAAATGTAGAAAGAGCTCTCTGCCCTCCTTTTATTTGCCTAAAAGCAGGATATGAATTTCCCTTTGTGAAGATATTCCCCCTTCCCTCTCCAGAATCAGGAAGAGAACAACTCCCTGCACTGGAGACAATGTCAGCACTGAGATAGGTCTGCAAACAAATCTTAGTGAAATAACCCTTATCTTCCATTAGGACCCCCTATATATTTACCTTCCCACAATAAACCACTCCTAGAAGCTTAAAACCCCTTTGTTAAAATGGCATGGAAGCCCCCAGCTCTAACCACCTCTTTGCATATTTGTTTCTTTTCTATGAAAGTCTCTGTGCACATAAAAATATTAAAATATTAACATCAAATAAAGCACGCGTGCCTTTTCTCCTGTTAATTTTCCTTTTGTCAGTTTAATTCACAAGCAGTCACCTAAACTAAGAGGGTAGAGAAATTACAATAGTAATTAAACCGCAGGGAGTTACATAAATAAAGTTCAGTTGTAGGGGCGCCTGGGTGGCACAGCGGTTAAGTGTTTGCCTTCGGCTCAGGGCGTGATCCCGGCGTTATGGGATCGAGCCCCACATCAGGCTCCTCCGCTATGAGTCTGCTTCTTCCTCTCCCACTCCCCCTGCTTGTGTTCCCTCTCTCGCTGGCTGTCTCTATCTCTGTCAAATAAATAAATAAAATCTTTAAAAATAAATAAATAAATAAATAAATAAATAAATAAATAAATAAATAAATAAAGTTCAGTTGTAGTTTATGCTGTGTAAAATTAAGGTTAAGCACACAGTCTATGATCAAGGATTAGAACAAATGTAACAGACTCAAACCTGAGTGTGAACCTGGTCTATGGGCCCCTAAACTCAGACTGAGCTAATTCACATAACTGGACCAAAAGCAAGGACCACGCATCATGTATGTAATAGGATTGGCTTCTGGTCTAAAATCCGCTGCTGTACCACCTTGAACACAGATTCCATTACCACATCACCTGCTGTGACACTCAAGGAACTCGAAAACAAACCTCACGTTACTCCCAACAGAGGCCAAACTTACATTAGCTCAGAAACTGTTCAGAAAGGTGGCATTTGTGTGTGTGTATGTGTGTGTGTGTGGGACCTGAAGTTAGTAACTTCTTCAAACTCTTGGGACTTTTCGAGGAGCCAACATTCATTTTGCCATTGGTTCTTCCTGAATATTAACAATCTCTATTTACTTTAAAAGAAAATGTATTCCATATGCTCCAGAATCATTTGTACTAAATCACCACATGGGAAACATAAATAAATATTACATGTATGTATGTTTGACATTTCTAGATGTGGAAGAGACTACTTTTATCTTTAAGATGAGCAGTTCTCATTCGGATGTCGGAGAGGATAGAGTCAAACTGAGTTTTAAATTAATGAATTCTACTTGACATCTCTTAGATTTTTCAAAGATACCAAAAAGTAACATATCAAACATAAACTCTTGATATTTCCTCAATTTCTAGGCTTCCCCATGGTTTCTCTCTCAGGAAATGTTGTCACTACCCACCTCCTTGAGAGGAAAACCCAACAACTATGTCGTCTCCCCTCTACCTCAGTAGCCATTCCCAGTCCCCAGACCCTGTTGGTTTTACCCCCTACATAATTCTCAAATACAGTCTTTCCCTTAACCTTTGCAGGGTCCAGGGCAAGAGCCTAACATATGTTATGTCTAAATATTTAAAAGCTATGAATAAAGTAAGCAAACTATCAGGTAAAATAGTTCTATTCTCCTACGTTGACAAACACACCTTCCCACTGACTCAGAGAACAGGGTTCAAATGAGAAATCTTCCCTCTCCTTGGAGCCCATGTCCTCAATTAGAGACTCAAGAGGAGCGGGTCTGCATACTCCCTATCATCCTATCCCACCTGTGAGGGACCTTGTGGGGACATATGAGCACCCAGACGTTATGTCGGAGCCCTGCAAGCTTTCTTCACAACCTCCGCACAGAGCTCTTCCAAGGCCACCCTGGGGCCTCGGGCCATTCACTCTACATGTTCAGAGCACCCTGGGGCGGGGGGCAGACACATACTGGAAAGAGGACAGGCCCTGAAGGTGGATGCAGGACCATTTGGGCCATTTGGGCTGAAGGAGTAGATGAAGAGTCACTGGCCCAAGTTTAAGAGTCCTTAAAGCAGAACAAGACATTGATTGATCCATGCTTGAGAAACCCAGTGTCTAGCACAGGTCTGACATATACTAGGTGTTTCATAAGTATTTGATTTAAAAAGTACATGATTGAATTAATAAACTTCCGTCTTTGACGGAATGCCTTGACCCATCGCCTTAACAGCGTAATCCCGATGGTAAAAAACAAACCACACTCAGTCCTGGGGTCTGTCCTATTGTACATCTTGCAAAACAATTTACCTAGAAGCAAAGGCAGCATGTTTGTCAAGTTTAAAGACGACATAAAGCTGAAGGAATGTGGGATAAACTAATGGAGTAAGTACCAGAACAATGATTCACAATGATCTTCAATGATGACATAAAATGATTATGTAAAACCAGAAGGGCTTCATTTAAATGACCAGTGGCTTCACTTTGGTGAAAAATCTTCCAGTTTTGTTGCTGTTATTGTTATTCATACCTATCTATCTAACTGCTTTTATAGAGATATATGTATGCATGAAGAGAAAAACTTGTATACACTTTTATTGTTTAGAGACTGGGAATCACTTGGCATATACTGTTGTGTACTCTGATTTCTTCTAGTTAACACCGCACCATCAAATATTGTTCCGAAGTACAATTCTCCAGTACCACAGGGGGCATTCCTAATTTATTGAACTATCATAAGATTGTTTTCAACTTTGGTACTTTGGACATTGTTGCCATGAACATTCTTAAAAATAAATGTTTGCCCAAATCCTTAATTTTTGATAATAACTCCTTGAAGGTGATTGTTGCCATATACACTGAGAACTCGCTTTCCAAAAAGGCTACATCAATTTACTTTCCCACCAGTAGTGTGGAGGGTCCCTGTTTCCCTGTTCCTTTGCCAAAACTCTTGGTTCCATCTTTGAAAAATTTTTGTCTCTGTCTCGGTTACACATGGTAACCCAACTGTTTTGACTTAGTTTTTTCATTGTTTCTGAGGCAGAATTATTCTCTACTTTATCAGCTGTTTGTATTTCCTTTGACGAAATGAAACTTAAAAATATAAACTTTAATGTTTGTTTCTCCAAAACTCAAAAATACAGAGATCGTAGCATGGAGAAACATCGCTTGATAGCAGATTGCAGGAAAGGGAAAATGAAAAAAAAAAAAAATGCAAGGGGAACAGGACAGCTGTCTTTAAATGTTTGAACAGTTAGCATATAGAAAAGGAATAATGTTTAGTTTATATTTTTCCAAGAGGAAAAAGTAGGGCAAGCAGATGGAAAGTTATAGGTTGGCAGACTTCAGCTCATCTGAAGAAAAAACGTTTTAACTGTCTCAGCTCTTCAAAGAGGGAATGGGTTGTCTCATAGAGTGAGATTCCCGCCACTAATGGAGTTCAAGAGTATAAATAGTCCGCTGTTGGGAAGCTGTAGCAGGAAGGGCTTCCTGTACTGGGTTCACTAGATGACTTTGAAATCCTGTCAAACGCCATGATTCTTTGCTCTTACGAACCTGGGTTTACAGTAATTTCTTTCTTTTTTTTTTTTTAAGATTTTATTTATTTATTTGAGCGACAGCAAGAAAGAGAAAGAGAGAGAGAGAGAACAAGCAGGGGGAGGGGCATAGGGAGAGGGAGAAGCAGGCTCCCCACTGAGCAGGGAGCCCTAGGCAGTACTCCATCCCAGGACCCTGGGATCTGACCTGAGCTGAAGACAGACCCTTAACCGACTGAGCCACCTACGTGTCCCACAGCAATTTCTTTAATGAATGTATTTCTATTACTTTTAATATTAACTACCATGTAAATGAGAATGGAAATATCTTTTAAAGGATATCATCTAATCAAGAGATTGTGGCTGCTGGGTTTTGGGGTTTTTTTAATTATTATTTTTTACTCTTATCTAAACTTAAACTCACTTCTTTAGATTTTTATCTGCTCAACTTAGAATATGTTTATATTATATTATAAATAAGATGACTGGGGCTATTAAACCTTAAAGTAAATACTTTTTTTAAAACACGAACAGTTTAATAATAGACTAACAGAAATTAAAAAGAATTATCTAGTTAACAGGCCCGCTAGAATTTGGGAGCACTTTATTGGCATTTCAGTTGAAGTAACGTACGCCCTTAAAAGAAATAAAACTCTCTTGCTAATTCATTCAACTAATCTATACATTTTCACTAAATTAGATGTGCCCCCAATAGTGAGTTCATAATTTCTAGTTTGGAGGGTTGGCTCCATTTGAAATCTACAGGTGATAATAAGATCGAAATCCTCAAACATTTTCATCTTTCATGTAGGATGTGCCTTCTCCTTTCTTCTCTTGGGTCACCCAGCAAAGTAGCACCTGTACTTCCTTCACACTCTTTCAAGTTCAAGTTCGAAAGAACGAAGACTGTTGGACGCATCTTATGTCAACTCAGAGGAGTATAATCATTCCATAAGAACAGGCCCCTTGGCTGCATTAAGCTGTGGAAATCAGCCTTTACATTTGGTTTATAAAAGCAAGCATCACACTGCAGAGCACAGGGATTCTGAATCAATTAGTCAGATCTAAGGCTTTAATTCATCCTAATACAGTAATGAGCGAGGCAGGTTGTGCTATGCATTAGCGCCCGACTCTTTCCAATATTCCACTATGGATTTGGGGTTTGTTTTTTTTTAAGCCCAGCTTGTTAAGTGATACCAGCCTACATTGTGTTATATGATCTTGCTGATACTGCAGATAAAACATAGCTGCTATTTATTTTGGTAATTTAATATGGTAGAAGGACTTAGAGAATTGTGCTGTTCACATGCTATTTCAGGGTAACAGTGACCCACCCTGGGCCAGAGAAATCGAGTTAAACTGGGTCCGCTGTTTTCCATTCTGTTTTGTAGCAACGTGCTTCGGGGCTATGTTTAACCCCAAGAAAGCTGGAAATGCTGGCTGGGTCAGGAAGAAAAGCCCATAGACTGGCTGTCATGCAGCATCGGGACCGTCTCTATTTTTGTCAAGTCATTTATGGTTTTCCTCCTCCCATTTCCAATTTAGGGAACTAATAGCTTCTTTTTGGAATGCTTACTTTCTAAAATTATGTGAGGGGGAAAGAGACTGCATCTGGCCTTCCTCACTTGGCTTATAATGGAAACGCTCCCAAGCAGTGTCAAGAAATTCCAGGTGAGGGGCGCCTGGGTGGCTCAGGCTATTAAGACGCTGCCTTTGGCTCAGGTTGTGATCTCGGGATCCTGAGATTGAGCCCCACCCCACCCACCCGCTCCCCATCTGTCCCCCCAACCCCCCCACCCCCCTCGGAATTTCTGCTCAGCAGGGAGTCTGCTTCTCCCTCTCCCTCTGTGTTCTCCCTCCCTCTCTCACTTTCTCTCTCTCTCTAAATGAATAAAATCTTTTAAAAAAATAAAAGAAATTCTAGGTCATAGAAAAATCTAGATGCCATCCAGAAGACCTTTTCTGCCTTGCTCTGGCAGAGTTAATCTAATGAACAAAATTAAGAATTCAGGAGTAAAAATGGAAACAGAGCCAGGTAAACCCACCTACTTGAAGTTTTCCCAAAACACTATACTTTCCCACTTTCATGTCTTTGGGTATGGTATTCTTTTTGCCAGGAATGTCAGTCAGAATCTCAGGGGTGTGGGTTGGGGTGTGACTCTGGTTCATATCTATATAAAAAGAAGGGAGGCCGTACCATAGTCACCGGGAGAATTTTCCAAATACATGTGCCTCTTTCTTTTATACTTTTTGTCCACCCCCACTGGGAACCCTGGTTTACAAAGTACCAAGTAACTACTGACAGAGTCGATGTTTTTACACATTTAGTAGAAAGAAAGAAAAGTGAAATAATATTTTCAGTCACTCAATCTCTTTGCTTCCTTCTTTTTTTTTTCTTTTCATCTACCCTTTCTTGGTATTTTTGAAGGAAAGCTGTATGTCAGGACCTCTGCTAAGTGCTGGAGATAAAGAAATAAATGAGACTTCATTCCTGCAAAGCTCATGACGATCTAGTTAGGAAAACAAGAACATATAAATAATTCACTTAATGGGCAAACATATAGGTAAGGTGCTTCACTGGCGTGACCTAATTACTGCGAGAGTGAAGGGTACTATAAGAGCCAGAAGATCCAAACAGGAGGGACAAATGCCTGGAGATGGACATTTGTTGTCCAACCTTTGCTGGGTGTATTGAACACAAAACTTACATAATTTCTCAGAGCCCCTCCGCTTCCTCCTTCTTTCTTTCTTGGTCAGTGTTCCACATGTGCCAACCTGCCTCTTCCCTTCTTAATTTGGTGGGAATGCTACTCTGTGGAGCATCATGGGGTCTGGTTTCCTGAGAGACTGTGAAGAGGCAGATGTCACAACTTAGAACTTCAGGAAAATTAACTCCCAGAAATTGAATCTTGACTAATGGGAAACAAGAGACCAAAGGGAACTCAGCATGGAATTTCTCTCTCTGTTGTCTTCTCCATGAACAACTCTGAGGTGTGATTCTCCTTGCAAACCTACCAGAAATTTCTTCCCCATGAAGTGAGTGAACACACTTGTTGACTAATTTATTGCGTCTTTTCAACTTATTGCGAAGCAATGGCCAATGAAGTAACCCATCACATCACATTACTTTCCATCGTTGCTTGTCTCAAGTTCCCTTTTTCCCCTCAGTCCTACCATTTTAGGCTTGCACCTCCAAAATCAATTGTTGACATTTTAATCCTTGCCTCAGGCTCTGCTTCCTAAAAGATCAAGGATTTGACAGCTGGATTTGTGAATATCTGATGATTCTTCTTCCCCAAAGAATTTTTAGGGGAAAAAACTGGATTAACTCCTCTTTGAAATCTTGTTTGCATATCTTGGTTACTGTATAAAGTGTCTATTGAGAGGTGATTGCATAAAGAAAGTGTGGTGAATATGTAAATATATATACACAGCAGAATATTATTCAGACATGAGAAAGGAGTACATCCTGCTACTTAGAATAACATGGATGGACGTTGAGCCCATTATGCTAAGTGAGATAAGTCAGACAGAGAAAGACGAACACTTTATGATATCACTTATATGTAGAATTCTAAGAAACCACACTTATAAAAATAGACAACAGAAGAGTGGTTACCAGGGGGGAGGGGAAGGAGAAATAAGACAGATGTTGTTTAAGGATACAAACTTACAACAAGTAGTAAATAAGCCTTAGAGATATAATGCAAAATACAGTAAATATGGACAATAATATGGTATTATGACCATGAAACTTGCTAAGACACTAGAACTTAATTATTCCAACTACTAAAAAGAAAGGATAGTTATGAAACCTGACAGAGGTGCTAATTATTGATACAATGACAACCATATCGCAATATATAAATATATCAAATTAACATGTTGTATACTTTAAATTTACTCAAGGTTATATGTCAAATATATTTCAACTAAAAAAAAGAAATCTTGTTTGTTTATTCTACAGATTAAAAACACTATTATTTAAATAAGCATAGGGGAAAGGAAGGAAATCTGAAGGGAGAGAAATCAGGGAGGGAGATGAACCATGAGAGACTATGGACACTGGGAAACAGACTGGGGGTTTCAGAGGGGATGGGGATGGGGGGAGGAGATAACTGGGTGATGGGTATTAAGAAGAGCACGTGTTGTGATGGGCACTGGGTGTTATACGTAACTAATGAAACATTGAACACTGCATCAAAAACTAATGATGTACTATATGTTGGCGAACTGAACATAATAAAAATAAAAAATAAATTAAAATAATAACAGAAAAAAAATAAATAGATACTGAAAAGCTGTTTTCTAGTGATTATAGAACCTCAAATGACGATATGTTTATCCATTTTCTGGGAAGTGGAATTAGTCTGTTCATGGCATATTCATGGACAAGTCCTAGCTCTTCCTATTACATAGAAGCTGTTGCTAGCTGTCTTTCATCCCACTGTTGATCTTCCTCCTGGGTAGATTCGAGGGTGGTGTAAACAAAAACCCTGAACATTATTTTCAAAGTAGGAAGAGACAAATTCTTACACATTCATCATAAAGTGGCCACGAAGAACATTTTTCGTCCAAATCTAAATTTCTACTTCCTGAACTTATCCCATACATTTCATATTTCTTCTGCTCTACATCCTTCCCTATAAATGATAGGGACCACTTTTTCCCTATTGCTTTCATTCTTATCCTTTACCTCTGGTAGTCGCAGAGTTCTCCGAACCACTATTATCTGCCTCTCTCCCTCACTTCCTGCCAAACTATGCACAATCAGCATGACTTTTCAAAAGATCTCCTTAGGAAATGCAAAATAATCCCATAATTTGCATTTGAAGTATTATGTATGCATATTTCACCTTTATCTCAGTGTCTTTCCTGACACCTGTCTAAAATCTTCCAGCAGGCACAAACTGATTAGTTAGAAAAGCAAGTTTTCTCAACTCACCGCAAATACCAGCAGTTCAAAGGCAACAGATGTTCAAAGAAAATAAAATGTTCAAATACAACCACTGCCACCGCCACCGCCTCCTCCCACCATAGCAGCTCCCTCCGTGGGGGACATTTGACTATTCGGTTCACTGCTCTATCCTCAGAACTTGGAACACCGGCAGCACAATAAGCATCTGTCGAACCAGTAGATTAACAAACAAATGTGCACAGCTCCATTTAAGATTCATGCAAACCTAGTCAGGATCATGTCTGAATCCAAGCAAACTCTAAAAGCTCGTTGCACATGCTACCCCTCTAAGAAGCCTGTCCTGGACTCCATTCCATCTCTAAATTACCTTCCATCCTTTGAACTTCCATAATATTTTATCCTCCTATCTCCTGTGACATTTATCCCTTTCTCCCCAGAAGCATATTTTCACTTGCGCTTAGATCTTTGAGTTCTAGTTCATCTTCTTCTCCGCTGCACCTAGCAC
Organism: Ursus maritimus; assembly: GCF_017311325.1. Classification (NCBI taxonomy): domain Eukaryota; kingdom Metazoa; phylum Chordata; class Mammalia; order Carnivora; family Ursidae; genus Ursus; species Ursus maritimus. The sequence continues at coordinate 52,317,321 of NW_024424452.1, forward strand.
AATACCTGGACAACCTTCATGTTGTTGAAGAGGTAGTGTGTGTGTATGCGTGCGTGTGTGTGTGTGTGTGTGTGTGTGTGTGTGTAGATCCTGGGGTATGAAATCAATTCAGACTATTACCTTTGGAAATGCCATAATTATCTCAATCAAAATAATATGCACAGATAACAGGAAATTAATCCTGATAATGCCCTGTCTAAAAACAGAGCAAAGATTTCCCCATATGCTGAGCAATAGCGTCTTCTAGGTCATGTAATGCATCCGAGAAGGTTGGGGTGGGGGGAAACCAAGGCAAAAATTACATCAATATCATATTTCCCAGAATAATTACCTTAGGCATTCATCTGCTGATTTATCTTCTACCATGCACATACTTAAGACAAATTATATTATTATTTTTACTTATAAAAGGAAAACACAGGATTTCCTCCTCATACATTTTCTCTGGTTGACCCCAAATTTGCTTTGAGTCCATTGCTCTAACACTCACACTGATTTTTCTCTAAACTTCTGGATCATAATTCACCCAGATCATTAGCAATTTTCTTCCTTTATTACATGATTTCTGTCTGCCCCTGGGTGGCTTTATTTTAACTAGAAAAAAAATAAAATGGAAAGTTTTAATTGTAAACACACAGAGGTTCTGTTGGCAAATATGAATCCGGCAGAAGAAAGGCCCGTGGTCAGCTTAGCTGCAGTTTATTGGCTCAAAAACAAGAACAATTTTGAAGGAAATTAGGATAGTTTTTTTAAAGTGACAATTTTCTCCATCAGGTAGATTACACTATTTCCTGTTATTTTATGATACTGGTATTCCTCTTATACATTTTCTCCAGCTCCCATAAAATTTTCCATCTGGAGTGTACTTTTCTAATCCCCTGTAAGCCTTTGGATTCAGTTTCTCCTTTTTTTTTTTTTTTTTTAAAGTGTCAGTCTCCAGCAACCTTTATCCGATAGCAGGGAACATACGTTTACATATTAGCTAAGGAGCTTACCCACTTACAGAGACCTACCCGGATAGCCCTGGAGGGTGGAGGTGGGGGTAGAAATCAGGCGCAACTACTAAAGTTACCTTTGCCTGAAACCTTAGCTCATGCCTTGAACGGCTTACAACTAAAATCCTTGAAAATTAAGACTCCTAGGGCTTCAAGCCGATAGACGTTTTTCCACATAGGAGATAAAAGACCAGGTACAGCCGAAGTTTCTTTGAGAAGGGAGGAACAGCAATTGGCCGAGGTCTGCAGGAAAGGAAAAATAAAGTAAATGCTCTTTAAAAGCTTACACAGTACCAAGAGATCTTTTTCTCCCCCTCTCCCCCCATGGGGATGTAAAGTCTTCCCAGGCAACGACCAGGCAGAAGAAAAGAAAGAAACAGAACAAAGGCTGAAGCGCCATGTGCATAAAGTTACAGACTGATTACAACTCATGTGAAGAGATTTTATTAGTGATGGAACAAAGTGGGAAACATTTTCTTTACGCACGTTATTTCCTGTTTCTGGAATACAGCAGGTTGTTTCTTTCATTTGTTTAACATGGCACTCAATTGGCTTCCCCTTGTTCATCTTTGTTTATTGACCATGAGATGGTTTAACTTTCCCACCCTGGACATGTCCTTGTCCTTCCTCCTATTTCTGGTGGCTTTATTCCAATGGCTTTGCCATGACTTCCAGAATTTTAATAGCATCCCAGGAAAATTTGTTGAGAGAAAAATAGGAGAATGATGATAAACATGTTTACCAGAATTTTTAAGTAGGAAAGCTGACCATAAATACTGAATTCTGAAAGGTGGAGGAGCATTTCCTCTGCCTGAATGAAGGAGGGGATGGACATATTGCTGGTTGTGTGGTCTAGGGCAAGTTGGGTGCACAGCAGAGAGAACATGGAGGGGTCTTGAGGAGCTGGAAGGATAGGGAATGGAAGCCATGCCCAAGAAACCTCTTATGGGGAGGAAGCCATGGCGTGAAGGACCAAAAACATTACTGTCTTCCTTCTCCGTGATCTGGAGTGTTCTGGAGTACAATTCCAGTCTTAGGCTGTCTGCTTCATTCCACCAGGAACATTAATACAAAAGTTTGGACAATTATCTAGATAATTCTTATCAAATAAAAACTACCAGGAAAACAAAAATTTCACTGTATTTTCATTCAAAGTATATCGTGATTGCTCACTGATCCAAATCAAATTGAAAAGTACTGCCTGACATATTAAATACTTGGTTTATGTCTGCCCAGTGAATAAATAAATGAGTGGAAGAGCAAGCTGAGCCAATTGCTGGCTCCTATTTCACTCTTTACTTTGCCTAAATCAGCAGCACATCAGCACCTGAACTGAAACATTTTATATTAAACATTTTACATATATTCCTCAAGTATCTTACAAAAATTCTGAAAGTTGCCAGCCATTTAGACACTCACGGCCTATTGTATACTATTGCATTTTTGCAAAAGCAAAATGTCTTCTTGAAATTATGGTGCTAGCCAAAGGATCACCCAGGCTTCGGTTGCAGAAACAATCAAAATTGAGGGTTTTTTTTCTGGGGACTAAAATTATCTGTTGGAGAAAAATAATAGATGGGAATTATCTGGAGAACAATTTACTGGAAGGGGACCATCAGCATCAGGCGAAAGACAGTGTTTAGGGAAATGGTATATTAATCGATTAAAATTACAATAACGAAGTATTCATTATTTTAAATAATATTTTATCTTTGCTCTGAATGGTGGTTATATTTGGAATCTGATTCTTCTCACCCTATTCTTTTCCCCATTTCGAAGTTAAATACTCCTATGACTTTGCATTTTAAGAATAATGCACGCAAGCAAAATCAGTGAATGCACAAGGAATGGGGGCCAGTTGCATTTTGTGTAGTTTCTTCTAAGTCGGTCAGTCACATTTGTTCTCCGTAATGCTTTCGGGAATTCTTATCCACGCATCTACTTATTACTACAATTTGTCAAACTTTTCACTTCAGAATTATGTGTAAAGGAAAAACAATTTTTCCTCTCTCTGCATCCAAACTATCAAGGCAACTGTTTGCAGTGTTTTGACTCTGAGACAATAAATCCAACCACCTAGGAAAACAGGAGGTAAAAATCCAGTAGGAAGGAACTGAAAAGTTCCCAGGAGACTGATTTTCCTGCTTAATTGAATAATCAGAGGAATTTATCCAGCCAAATAATTTTTTTAAAGATTTTATTTATTTATTTATTTATTTATTTATTTATTTATTTATTTATTTATTTATTTATTTATTTATTTATTTATTTATTTATTTATTTATTTATTTATTTATTTATTTATTTATTTATTTATTTATTTATTTATTTATTTATTTATTTATTTATTTGACAGAGATAGAGACAGCCGGCGAGAGAGGGAACACAAGCAGGGGGAGTGGGAGAGGAAGAAGCAGGCTCCCAGCATAGGAGTCTGATGTGGGGCTCGATCCCAGAACGCCGGGATCACGCCCTGAGCCAAAGGCAGATGCTTAACAACTGCGCCACCCAGGCACCCCAATCCAGCAAAAAATTTTTAAGCAGATGAATTAATAATCATTTTAGATAAGGTTAGAAAACCAAAATCAAGAAGCTAAAGTATTTCCTTTTTAATTCAACTTTAATTTTAAAGACACATAACCTATCTTAATCATTTTTAAGTGTATAGTTCAGTAAGGTTAATTATATTTACACTGTTGTGCAACAGATCTTGAGAACATTTTCTAACATTTTTAAAAGGTTTTATTTATTTATTTTAAAGGGGGGAGGGGCAGAGGGAAAAGGACAGGGAGAATCCCAAGCAGACTCCTCGATGAGCATGGAGCCTCATGAGGGGCCCAATCTCACAACCCTGAGATCATGACCTGAACAGAAATCAAGAGTCAGATTCTTAACCAACTGAGCCACCCAGGTGCCCCCAGAGCATTTTCATACCCATTAAACAACTTCCCTAACCTTAGCCTGGCAACCACCATTCTACTCCTTGCTTCTATGAATTTGGCTACTCTAGACACCTCCTATAAGCGGAATCATAGAGTATTTTCTATTGTGACTTGCTTATTTCACGTAGTATAATCTCAAGATTCACTCATGCTATAGCATGTGTCAGAATCTTCTTCTTCTTCTTCTTCTTCTTCTTCTTCTTCTTCTTCTTCTTTTTTTTGAGTTTACTTATTTATTTGAGAGAGAGAGAGTACAAGCAGGGGAAGTGGCAGAGGGAGAGGGAGAAGCAGGGAGTCCAAAACCGGGCTGCATCCCAGGACCCTGGGATCATGCCTGAGCCAAAGGCAGACACTGAACCAACTGAGCCAACCACCCACCTCAGAATCTTCTTCCTTTTTAAGGTTGAATAATATTCCATTGTATGGATAATTACATATTGTTTATTCATTCATCCATTTGGGAAGCTGTTTATTTATATTGGTAGATTTTTGCAAAGATATTTACTCATCTGTTGTCACCATGTAGACATATTGTCTCCTTCCCCTGAAATAAATGATAGCCTTATGTCAGAAAGGGGGAAAGAAAGAAAGAAAGAAAGAAAGAAAGAAAGAAAGAAAGAAAGAAAGAAAGAAAAAGGAAATAATTGCTTACTCAGCATTTCCCACAAAAATGATCTTACCAGACCCAACCAATATATAAATATTTTGAATTTTCAAAATTTAGGTGTCTAAGTCATTATATTTTATCACCCATTTGACTTAAGTAAAAAGTGGTTAGAACCCTAAAGATGTATTTGTAGGCCAAACTCAAGTCCGCGCTTCTGGAAATCCTGCAGAGCTAGCTTCGGGATGTTAAATTTGAAAGAAAACATACTTTTTATAAGTATATTAACTCAGCCCTGGTCCGTCTCTGCACTGCTCTGAGTCCATTCTCTTGGGAATGCACCCATTGTGGCAGCTCATGTGCCTAAGAAAAGGAGTGATTTCTTTCTTCCTCCTGTGTAACCTAATACCCTACTTACATTGTAAGTGTGATAGGAGGCCCGAGGTTGGAAGATCTATAATTTGGATTTCATACTTGAGGATTGCCAGATAAAATACAGGGCACCCAGTTAAATTTGAATTTCAGATAAACAACGAACGATGTTTTAGCATAAGTATGTCCCAAATGTTGCATGGGATATACTTACACTAAAACGTTCCTCATTGACTATCTAAAATTCAAATTTAACTGGGTGTCCTTTAGATTTATTTGCTAAATCTGACAATTCTAGGTGATTGTCTCCCTGCTCTGTAAGACTTTGAACTTTAAAAAGCAGGAAGAAGAGATCATCAAATCAAAGTGTACTAACACTAGGGGGCATTCAAAGAAACTGAGCAGGAGGCCATTCTGAGAGTTAAATAAAGGTCTGTAATCCTTGGTTAAAAAAAAAAAAGAGGGCCTCTCCTCTCTGCCACACAACAGAGAGCAGTAAGGCAGTGAGGAGCACATGAGGATGGGCAGGACATGGGGCTGTATAACTATCAGATCCACATAAGCCAATCTCAGTAGGGACAAGACCCAGCCAACCAGGCCAGGTCACTTGCGACCAGGGAGGCCCCAAGGCCACCAGCCAGAGTTACAGAAGCAACAGCGATGGCTACAAAGCAGCTAATCTGACCCTGGCCTTAGCGGCCACAATGAAAGAATTTTACCAGCTTCCAAGAAGGCCATCTGAGCCTCCCAGGTATCCTGCCAAAGGAGGGGGAGTAGATATTTGGGAACTGAAGTGCCAACAATTCTGGTGGTGGGGGCTCATTTCAAAACTTCTTTTCAGTCCCATGGCATGGCCCCTTTTTTGCTACACACACACACACACACACACACACACACACACACATGCACACACCACATACACTCATTCGCAGAGTGACATTCTCAAAAGCCAAAGCTAATCAGACCTTTCAAAAGCAGAAAATATACCATTTGCAGCTCCCCCCACCATAGCTTCCCAAAGTAGCTGATCCATGGTCCTCACTGCTCTTTCCAACTTGCCTTCGAATCTAGACACCCCCCCCATAAACTCCTACACCTCACTGAGCTCCCCAGTCCTTCAGGTATAAAGGGAAACACTTAAAGTTAAAAAGACATTCTTGATTCCAAAAATAATAAGACGAGTCAATGCCAAAAGATACAGCACAGATGAATCTTAGTAAATTCCAGAGCATCAGTCCTGAGTGTAACGTTGTATCTTTGAGGGACTCATTCTGTATCCTTAAGAGAAGTATGGGAATTGGAAGTAACAGAGTTGAAAAGCCAGTAATTTCACCTGCTCCCTCCGGTTTTGAACTTCACTGACATCTTCTATTCAAGAAGATTGAGAGCTGGGAAACAAGGTACTGAAAGTCTGAGAAGCTGTCCACCCACTACACATACCTTTCTTTGGAAAACACAAAATCCATTTGAAGTGAGATGGATTGCCGCGTATACATAAGCTCCGAACACATCCCTGTCCTGATTCTCTCTTATCGATGGAAGAAAACACAAAAATAAAGAATTATAGGCTTACTCAGTGACATGAGTCCCACGCTGGGTGCAAAAACCTAGGCTCTCGGTTTAGCCAACAGAGGAGGATACCGACTGGTTATTCGGAAGAAAAAGGCTCTCAATACAGTACTCAACTTGATTCTTCTTGCAAAGTAAATTAGAAAGAGTGAACTGAACTAGGACTTTTAAAACATGTAAGCTTGATTCAACTCTCCACCGAAGGGACAGAGATTTCTGGTGACAGAGCAGATTGCCTGGGAGGTTTGAAGACCCTCGGGATGAGCAATGATTGCCCATAGGATATGATGGGAGGGTTCCGTGAAATTTCTCTCGGGTTGGTCTGCCTTGTGTGCCTGATGTTGCTGATATTAAAGATAAAGACATCTATGAACATGCATAAAAGATAGAAAACAAATTTTCAAATATATCGTGGGCAATTTATGTCTTCTTTCAAAATTCTTGTCACATGGGCAACTTTGGTCAGAAAGATCCCCAGGGCATAGATCTGTGCAAAGGAGTTCTGCTCCTGGAAAAGTAAACCAAAGTCCACCACCAACGTACCAGGAACAAGTTCCTTCTATAGATGACAGAACTGTTTTGTACCCATTTTCTCCTTGAATTCACAGAATACGTACGCGAGGTAGACTGTATCGTTAACATTTTGTGTTGGACGAAGCAAAGATCTTACCGGACTCACTTCCCAGCACACACTTCTCCCCACTGCCCCCAATGTCCCCAGGCTCCCACTGCCTCACCCACACTCCATGCTGCCAGCAAGCTGAAATTCTCTCCAGTAAAGCACGGCCAGCAATTCTCTCGTCTCCCCAACTCCTAAGACGCACTTACTGCTCTGAAACATGCTCTTTCCTCAAATACTCACTTAACCTTTGAAGTCGCAGCTGAAAGCACGAGAACGCTTTATCTGACCCTTGAGGGCAGAGGCACATCCTTCTCCGCACGGCCCCAGTCTCCTGCCTGTCCTCCCGAATAGCACTTAGCGCACTTGATCGTAATGACTTGGTTAATGGTCTGTCTTCTCCACTCAAGCTTTAAATGCCACGAAAGCGGAAATCAGGCCCAGGGCTGAAAACAGGGCCTGATGGAGTTGTCTACAACTATTTGTGGAAAGAATGAACGGAGTGACTTCCCTGCATCAGAGAGAGGTTCAGACCTGGAACTAGAATCTGGGTCTCTGGTTCCAGTAAAAGACCGGTTGTTCATGTGGTTGGATGGAGGTCCGTGTGTTCAAGATGGAAGAGAATAGCAACCGGGTCAGAGGATGTTCTGAATAACGAGGAGTACACGAAGAACTCACAGCACCTAGTAATCAATGAAATGTGAAAACTCACTAGACATATCTGGGCCAGATCACCAAACTGTTCCGAATATGCTAAAGGCACACTCTTGATGTTATCCTGGTGGAACCACAGCTCCATCGTGAAAAACACATCATGTCATTGAAATATTAGCTATCATGTGCTTTAAAAAAAAGAAAAAGCATCAATCTGGAACTCTACCATAATCTCTTGCCTTGGTTAAGTGAGCTTTGTGTTAAATGCACAGACCATACAGCTGACGCATATACGCTGCTCTATGCAGTCTGAACTCATGAGCTCATCCCATCATCAAGGACTCAACCAAATTAGTCTCCATTCTCCACCAATATCAAAGCCATCTTCCCCCTGTGTATCTGTCTGTAGGCATTACATCATCTTTTTTGGATATTTATGACTTTCTCGTTTACTATCCTTTTGTATTCACCTAAATTAACATTCAAACCCTCATTTTAAACCAAATGTTCCTGACTGATTTCTTTCCATCTTGGAACCGAAACAAATGACTTACACTGGAAATCCATTCCTCTCATTTCTTTTTTGGCCGAGTCAACTAATTGGCTTCACTGCTTTCCTCCACCGAAATGACTGGTCGTTTCACTCGATTACCCTAAGCGTAGAGTTATCACGCTTTGAGCCGACGAGCTGAAATTAATTTCACAATTCAGAAGCTAGAGCATTACTTATGATTCACAATCAACTCAGCTCAACTAGAAACAGTCTTGAATCTTTCCTTCAAATACAAAACAGAAACTTCTAAAAAGATAGTTTCATTACTTTAAGGGGCACACTTAGGCCCTAGCTCTTCATATTTCCTTGGAAGGGAGGAAAATTCCATTTCACTCTCAGGAAGGGAAACAGAGAGAAACATTTTTGTCTTTTCTCTCTCTCATTCACTCCCTAAGAGCACAAGAGTAATTATCAGATTGGCAAGAATGGAAGAAGAGAGGGGACATGTGTACCCTAGCCCCTTCCGGCAGACTGAAGTGCTCTCTCTATCTCTCCTCCTCTGGGTGGCAAGCAAACTCGGGCAGGATCGCCCTGCAATACTCAAACCGTGCCTCTTCACCTTGTAAATAGGTCCAACTTATGGGCAAACGATAAAAAAACCTGATTACACCCTCTCCTTTAAGTCCTATTTTCCAATCTTCTATCTCCAATCCCGATGCTTATATCCATGTATCTCATCCCACTGTCTATCTGGCTGAGAATACAGAGGAAGACAGGGCTCTGATTAATGACCTGATCTCAACAAGTCTCTAATTTTCTGTTTCCTCTCGGAGCCCTTGGCTGACTACATCGCCCACATCTCTCTGCCACCAGGAAACTCATACCACTGTCCGGATCCTGCTGCGGACAGGATTTGTGTCCTTGGGCTAAACCAATTCACTACTTTTTGCCTCAATTCTCTCACTTCAAAACAGGATCCCAAATCATTCTGCTTTTAATGGGACTGTAATGAGTTAATTATATACAGCTTCCAGCTCTGGCCTAGAGAGGTCTTGGTTTGCATCCCAGCTCTATCACTTTCAAACGTGAAGATGTCTCCCCGGAGTACCCATAAAGATAAAACTAAGCAGAGAGGAGAGGATGTTATCTGCGTGAAGCACGCACCATTTATCTGAGCGGAGAGTGTGTTATCTAAAGTAAATACCTTAGGTGGTTCGGATTCACCAAATATGGTCCAGCTGTCCCTGTCTTTCCTCCTGGGGTATCTCCCCATAAGACTGCCGAGAAAAAATGTGATAAGAAGCCCCTATTTGTTGTAAAGCTAAAAGAAACAACACCTAGCCGCCCATGCCAGTGGTAACGCGGCAGAGAGCTACGAGCTTCTCCTGAGCCTACCCCGGAGTCTTTTGCAAACCTCACCAGGAGAGTCTCTGAGATCTCCAGCTCTCATGAGCAAATGTAAGTGGTTTAGATAGCTGAGATAAAGAGCTCACGTTGGCTAAGAGGGGCCATTGTGTTTGAACAAACACCTTTGAAAAGTAGGGATATTCTTTGAATTTTTTCCTCTCCTAGAAACTGAAACTAGGGGTATTTAGGATTTCTTTATCCTACCCTCTTGTGCAATTTCCTTTTCACTCTCGACTTCATTTTGCCGTACTTGTCATCACTTCATATCCTATGGACTGTATAAGCTCTCCTTTGTTCTGAGTATTTTAAGCATCCTCCTTATCACAGGACTGATATTTGTTCCTTCTTTGTTCGATGGTCTCAGCATCAGGTTTGAGATCCCTACACATGCTGGGGCCACACTGTTGAATCCCAGGAGAGCTGGAACAGTCCTTTTTCTTTCCTGAGGTGTTTGCTGTCTCTTCTCTGAGGCTCAAATGGTAAAAACAAAGGAATTATTTCCTCTAATTGGGGCTCTAAGAGCATTTTTATCCTGAAAAAACACTAGGTCCTGTTAAAGGTAAAGGGGCTTATCTTGTAGCTTTCTGTAATAAGAAAAATTGGTTTCAAACGGAAGTCGTGTGTGTGTACCTTTTGCTTCTTCTGATGCAACATATCAATAGAAAGTAATAACAGTTTTAGTATTAATTTGAACCCAGGACCAATCTTGTCTACGTATGGACTAGAGAGCTACCCAAGACACTTCTTGACCAGCTTACTGGAGCCTGATATTGCATCTGTAAAGAAGAGAGCTTTTCTTTCTTTCTTTCTTTCTTTTTCTTTCTTTCTTTCTTTCTTTCTTTCTTTCTTTCTTTCTTTCTTTCTTCTTTCTTTCTTTTTTTTTAGTGAGAAAGAGAGAGAGAGAAACTGCGCAAGTGCACATGTGGGGGAGGGGGAGCAGAGGCAGAGGGAGAGAGACAATCTAAAGTGGGCTCCACCCCCAGTGCGGAAACTCACTTGGGGTTCGATCTCACGACCCTAAGATCATGACCTGAGCCTAAACCAAGAGTCAGACACTTAACCAACTGAGCCACGCAGGAGCCCCGAGGAGAGAGCATTTTTATCACTAATTAGGGGTCAGGATTACCAGGAAAATGCAATGGAGTCAAGCCACACCTTGACTCAGAAGGTTGTTCCCTACCCGGTCTATTGCCATCATAGCACACCTGAAGAATGTGCCATACACCATGTGGCTCTCAGCAGCAGTCACTCTCACTAGGTTGAGGTTAGGGGACCAGAAGGCTTTAAAAATCAATGACACTTGGCGCCTGGGTTAAGCATCTGCCTTCAACTCAGGTCATGGTCCCAGGGTCCTGGGATCATGTCGGGCTTCCTGCTCAGAGGGAGCTTGCTTCTCCCTTTCCTTCCTGCTCATGCTCTCTCTCACTATCTCTCTCTCTCTCTCAAATAAATGAATAAAATCCTTAGGAAAAAAAAAGAATCAATGACACCGAGGTGCTAGGTGGCTCAGCCGGTGAAACATCCAACTCTTGATTTGGGCTTGGGTCATGATCTCAGGGTCATGAGATTGAGCCCCATGTCTGGCTCTGCCCTCGGCATGGAGCCTACTTAAGATTCTCTCTCTCTCTCTCTCTCTCTCCCTGTCTGCCCCTCTCCTCCACTCACGAGTGCTCTCTCTCTCTCTTAAAAAAAAAAATGACACCAATTCCTTTTCAAATGAGTAAGATTTGATAGAGGGATAGACACGAGGGGACAGGAGCCATAGAATGGGGAGGTCAAGAGCACTGAGGATAAACTTGGAGGACTTCATAATCCTGCCCCAGTTTGACCCCGTTGATGGCCAAAAGCAAAAACTCTTCTGTGTGGTGCTAGTTCAGGGTTGGGGCCCAGTTGATAAGCCATGGAGACTCTTAGTTAGTACTTTTATCCTGATTGTTCAAACCACTGGCCTTCTACTCCAAAGTGGGTCTGACAAAACCCAAAGGGTGCGGCCATCTGCCTTCGCAGGCAGGGTAGAGACTGGAGAGATGCGAAGTTATGAAGACCGGAACCCAGTTTCCATTCATCAAGGAGCACTGTTTGTCCCACTAAAGGAGGGATTATATACATGTTTAACTCTTATATCTTCTCCCTGAGGTGTTAGCATATGGTTTTAAGAAGAGAAAATGGAAACTTAGAGTATTTAACTTGATGACACGACTACTGACACCAAAAGCCTTCAGTCTTTCTACATCATATTCTCCTCTCCTTCATATCGTGCAAACACCTTCAAGACTCACAGATAAAATTTCCAGCTAGATGGACAGTCCTAGCCCTGTTGCCTGGCTTGGTGCTTTTTCAGCAGTGACATATTTGGAAACATTCCTGGAGCTCCGAGCTGGGTGTTTCTATCTTAACACTGTAATCAAGGATAATAAGCATGACTCAGAGGTGAACTAATAAAAGTGCTCACAAACAGACCAAGCCGACTGTTCATTCCCACAGACATATGGAAGGAAGATTGGACCACCGCTCTCTAGGCATGAACTATTCTCAGGAGCTTGAAGCTAGACAAGATCCCACTCTGCCTGCCAACCTCCCGATGGAAAAGCTGGATTCCTGGTAGTCTCGGGCAGTGGTTCTTAAAGTGTGATTCTCAGAGCAGCAGCAGCAGCCCCTGGGCACTTGTTAAGAAATGCAAACTCTCCAGCCAATGCCAGACGTGCTGAATCAAAAACTAAGGGTAGAGATGGGCCACCTGTGTTTTAACACAAAAAGGTGATTCTAAGGGACATCAGAGTTTGAGAACCACTGAGCTTCCCTCCCGTACCTTGAGAATTCCATTTCTCATTGGTCCAATCGATCAAGCTAAGCAGCAAGGATCGATCGATCCCCAGCTGTCCCAGACTTGGTAGAACGATAAAAGAACCTTCTCCACCCTCAAGGAGTTACATACAGACATGAAGCAAATACCAAACAATTTGAGTTAGCACACGATATCATGCTGCATTGTATAGTTCAGACGCCTAGAGAGAACCATGTGGCTGTTACATATGGTTAGCAGAGATCAGCCAATTATAATTCAGGTGAGTAGAGAAAATGCACACTCAAACAGCACTTCAAACAATGCAAAAGATCTGTGGATTGCTAAACAACTGTAGCAGCCAACGGCTGGCCTGATGCTAATCCCTTAGAAATGGGGTGGCTCTTGGAGAAAAGCATAAAGGACACGAAACAGAATCACAAACAGTTCCAGATTCTACACATAATTGCCTCTGGCTGGAAACCAAAGGCTTGCGTGCTCAGCGTGGGAAGTACTTTTGCTCATGCATCAAGCCATACTTGTGCCCGCAGATAGTGATCTCCACATTAAAGGATTCCAATCACAGGGTCTGGGCAGATGGCTATGCGGACCAGTCAGTGCAGTAGATCAGAGAGCTGGATTTTGGATTTGGCCCAGCCAGAAAGAATTGCGGTGTCGCACTTGGTCAGCAGAGAAGTGGCTGTCAATTAGCCATTCACAGAGTGCCTTCTGTATATAGGACACATTGGATATAGGTGGTTAAAAAACAGTACCCGCTTTTGAGAAGTTAAAAAAATGTCATAGAAATGCAAAAAAAAAAAAAAAAAAAAAAAAAAACCTCAACAAATAAACAATTGAAAAGCACAAAAGCAGAATCATGTAAATACGGACTGAACTGTCTTTACCGAGCAGGGTTATCCAAGGAGTGACTAGAACCAGATACTGTTAGCAAAGGAAAATGCAACTCAAGTATGGAAGAGGAACAGAGGGGAAAGATTGAACTTTAAGGAGAGGAAAATGGAATGGATGATGGTTGGAGGCAACAGGGGCAAAGGAAATAAAGATCAAAAGCATTGATTTTCTTGAGAATAAAAACATAGACCACCTTGTAAGGGAGAATGGGAAAGGCCCTGGGAAGTTCAATGAGTAGGGGAGCCTTGAGATCTGTTGTCTAGAAACTTAACTCTGTTTCTTTAGTCTACATTCAGCAATTGCACTACTAGGTATTTACCCAAAGGATACAAAATAGAGCTTTTAAATTATTTATTTAAAGTATTTACCCAAAGGATACAAAAATATAGATTCGAAAGGGCACATGCACCCCAATGTTTATAGCAGCATTATCAACACTAGCCAAACTATGGAAAGAGCCCAAGTATCCATCAACTGATGAATGGATAAAGAAGATGTGACCATGAGGCTTATATATGTGATGGAATATTACTCAGCCATCAAAAAGAATGAAATCATGCCATTCACAATGATGTGGATGGAGCTAGAATGTATTATGTTAAGCAAAATAAGTCAGAAAAAAGCAAATACCAAATGACTTCACTCATATGTGGAATTTAAGAAATAAATCAGATGAACTTATGGGAAGAGGGCAAAAAGAGAGACAGGGAAACAAACCATAAGAGACTCTTAAAGATAGAGAACAAACTGAGGGTTGATGGAGGGAGGCGGGTGGGAGGATGGACTAGATGGGTGATGGGCACTAGGAAGGCACTTGTTGTGTTGAGCACTGAGTGTTGTATGTGAGTGATGAATCACTGAATTCTACCTCTGAAACCAATATTGCCCTGCATGTTAACTAACTAGAATTTAAATAAAAATTTGAAGAAAAAGTAGAAGTAAAGTCTATATCCTACTCTCTCCAAGCTGACAAGACATTGGCACTTTTTAAAAGCTCTTCCAACATTTCTACTGTACAGCCAGAGTTAAAGGCCCCTAGCCTAAAATATTAGTTCCAGGGACAAGGATAAAGAAGCACAACCTTGGCTAAGATTAGCAGTCTCGGACAGACATGTTTAGTTAGTTGGTAGCAAGACTTTTCAAAGCAGATTAAGTGTGGTGAGAAGGAAAGATGGGAGTTTAGGGCAAAAGATGGAAATGGGAGGTACAAATTACAGAGATCCTTCAAGCTGTGTTAGCAGGCACACTTCCGAGAGGCTATAGAATAGACAAGCCAACATGGACGTTGGTGGACCACTGCTCCATGGTTTATAAGAATCCTAGAGTGGGTTATGGCTCGAAGAAACGGGAGATCAGTGAATGAGAATGAAAGGCAGACGCAAACCCTCAAAGATGACATCTAATTCAGTGGTTTCTTATCAATACTGAAATCTGAATTTCTGCATTATTCTCTTCCTCCCTCACCTTCAGTCGTATTGAGGATTACCAAGTGGTATCCCAGTTTATCTGTAGACTTTTCCCTATCGTTCTGAGTGATGCTTGCTTACCTTCTCATCTCTGCCCTCTAACTTGGACTTGGCATTCCAGTGGTATTTTCTTCAGTGTCTGTGCTCTTCTGTGCTACGTACCACCTAAAACTTGGCTGGTGCCTGACCGTATGGATACATCAGGTATGGCTTACCTGTAGTAATAGATTCAAGTAATACAAACAACTAGGGTAATTCATCCCCACTGATGTTACTAGTTCTTCACTGAACTAAGCTGAATACACTGACCAGTCCTGAGTATAAATTAATATCACTATTTTTTTTCTGCCTCTAAGCATCAAAGCAAAATGTTCAAAACTTTAAATTCTCGAAAAGATACACCCTGGGGCACCAGGGTGGTTCAGTCAGTTAAGTGTCCGACTCTTGGTTTTGAGTCAGATCATAATCTCACATTTCCTGGGATCCAGCCCCACATTGGACTCAGCACTCATCGAGGAATCTGCTTCAGAGTCTCTCTTTCTCCCTCTGCCCCTCTCCACGTGTTCTCTCTTTCTCTCAAAAAATTAAATAAATAAATAAATAAAATCCTAAAAAAAGGATACTTCTTCATGTATTCATCCTTTAAATCTTGCTTAACTCCAAGTCATTCTTAGGTAAATAAGTGGTAAGAGGAACAGATTACCATGATAGGTTTAGACTAATCATTGGTGGTGGAAAAAGTTGATGAGTCAGCCTCAGTGAACACTGTGCTGGTCAAACTCTGGCAGATCTTCACCGTCAGTGTCCACAATGCTTGTAGGAGAAGTTCCCCATCATCATGTCATTGCCTCTGAAACCTGTCGTATTTCACCAAGTCTGCAAAGTCACTCTGTATGTATACGGCATTGTGAACAACTGACAGTCAGTGAGAGACAGACAACACGAGATGGTCGGCCATGGAGCAGGAGTGATAGAGAGAAGCCCAGGGTTGTTTCGATAGAGCTGAGAATTAGTTAATTTGGTCTGTTGTCAGTTCATTAACGAACATTTTTATGTTGTGATCACTCTTGCTTCTCGGTGTTGTCTTGAGAGACACGCGCATTTCATTTCCTGATGAAAATATACTTACATTGCCTTATGTGGTATAGTCTTTGCATTTATGAGTGTGTATTTCTTAGTTCTCTAGTTGAATTCATCAGGCACATCTATCCGGTATGACCTTTGTTTTTAAAGTGAACCTTTGAAACACAGATCAGATCAAGTCACCTTCTGGCTTAAAACACTTCAGGGGTTTCCCACTGCTCTTAGGATAAAGACCAAAATTCTTAAAAGGCTCTTCTGGAAACAAGCTAAGTATCTATCAATGGATGAATGGATAAAGAAGTTGTGGTATATATACAATGGAATATTATTCAGCCATAAAAAAGCAAGGAAATCCTACCATCTGCAACAACATGGGTTGACCTTGAGGGCATATGCTAAGTGAAATAATTCAGACAGAGAAGGACAGATACTGTAGGATCTCACTTAAATGTAGAATATATACATGAAAAAGACATCATAGTTGTAGTTACAAAAAGCAGGTGGTGGGGGAGAGAGAATTGCTTGGAAGAAAGTAGTCAAAAGCTACAAACTCCCAGTTGTAAGGTAGATGAGTACTGGGCTGTAACATACCACAGGATGACAACAGCCAACACCACTGTATGAGATACAAAGGTTGTTCAGAGAGTAAATCCTAAGAGTTCTCACCGCCAGGAAAAACATGTTTTTATTGTAGCTCTACGAGGTGATGGATACTAACTAAACTTATTGCAATAATCATTTCACGGTATATGTAAGTCGACCACTATGCTGTGCACCTTAGCCTTACACAGTGATGTAGGCCAGTTATATCTCAGGAGAACTGAGGAAAAAATCCCTGACAGAGTCTCAAAGCCTTGCAGGGCATGACCGCTGTCTGCCTGGTAACACACTGCACCTTGTCCTTTGTGTTCCAGAATTTATAAAATGGTTCAAGAATCAATTTATTGTATGACATTTTCTTTTGTTCTCCCAAATGGTCATATGTATCATTAGCTGGACTCCTGCAGCAGCCCTCTGAGCCCCCGACTCGCCTTGTCTTCCTGATGGATCTGCTCCCCACACTGCCTTGCAAGCGACCCCCGCAGTTCCTGTCTTTTTACCTTCCTCTACGAAAGTCTTTCCCCAGAGAGACACATATTCCCCCCCTAAGTTCCTTCAGGTGTCTAGTCAGATGTCCCCTTATCAGACAGATCCATCCCTAACTAGCCTATCTGGCCACGGACCCCTCTCCAGCCACCTGATTGATGTGAGTTCTGAGCACTTAACACTATCTAATAGTGTGTGTGTGTGTGTGTGTAGGTCTGTCTATCTGTGTCTATTTATTTATTGCTAATGCTCTGGCTCCTCTCCCCAGAGTTGAAGTTCTATGAGAGCAAGAACTTGGTTTTTGTTCACTGCCGTATTCACAGCAAAAACATAATACCAGGCAAGTGGCAGGTCTTCAATAAATATTTGTTGAATGAATAAACGAGTGAATGAATGGATCGATTGACATTTGTGCTACAATATCTTCTTTCAAAACGTGTTGACATTTCAGTTCTCCTTGACTGATTCCAAGCACTCCTCTGCATTTGGGCTGGATTCACACAGCCTTCCGTGAGGTGCTTCCGCCGGCACGTGGGCAGGTTTCTGTCCTGGGCTCTCACAGAGAGCTGACCCTTTGTGCAGGTCTAAATGCACAACGTCTATTGGTCTGTGCATTGTTTTGTCAGAAGTGAGGCTCTGCAGTTTTACAAGAGACATCCTCAATGTCATCAGCAATAAAAGCGACAGCACCCCAATGTCTGAAAGATGGTCCTCTGGGTCCTCGTGGTGAGAGTTTCCTTTCTACTCCCCTTTTCCCGGACTCCTGACCATCCCAGAACTCATTCTCCTGCCTGCTGTCCCAGCTCAGGACCACTTCCCTTGAAAACTACCGTTCTGCAGTTCTCCACCGATCAAGACCAGAACGGTGAGATGCTGGCGATGAGGGTCGGTGGAATTACATTACTTCTCTGACCGTCTCCATCCGTGCGTAGACGCCGTTTTGTCGGTCAGCGTCATCGACTGACCATCGCATACAGTACAGAGTGCCAGGTGCCGAGGGAAATAAGAAAGGTTTGTGTTATAAAGTAATTACCTTGGCCGTGGAAAACACTCAATAAATATGTGTTGAGTGATTCATTATTGCACTCTAGTTTCTGCATTCACACTCTTACTCGGTTCTTCTTCTGCTCATTTCTCTTCTAAATCCAAGGCATATTTTAGAAAAACTTTCATTACAACCCAATGAAAATAACTCACGGCACAAATTAGGAATAAAAGAAAAACCAGATAATATAACCAGCCTCCCCATGGTTCATTCGAAAGCCTAACAGAGCTGAGAACGTGGCTCACCGTCCTCAAAAAAAGAACGTTTGGGGGCTGCAGCAGCACGGGGAAGGGAAGAAGGTCCCTGTCCCCCTTGAACAAATTCTATCATTTAGACGCAAATGAGACTGTGTGATCCTTCCAAGGGGCCCAGATTGAATTGTATTCTGGCCCTGGATATATTTCCTTGAGTTTGGTGAGAGAAGAAATGATTTAAACAAGTTTAAGCAAAGAGTTAACCCGCTCAAGGGAATGTGGCAGAGCTTGCTGGCCGCCTGCTCAGGACGCATTCTTTCATCCCTCATTACCCACAGAGCCCAGGGTTCGCGTAGGGCAGCAGCTTCGGCTAGTAAACGCGTTCACCTCTGAAGAATCTTTGCAGCTCAACGTGGTCGTAGTACCCAGCATGGGACAATAGGGGTGACGTGGAAGGTCATAGGGTTATTTTTCTAAGGCAAAGGGTCAAACTCAGCTGGCCCACATCTTTTGCCCACACCCCTTCTCGATTTTTCTGTCTTGAAGGTAAAAGTGATGCCTGGAGGCTGAAGGAGCCATCTTGCCCCCCTGAGAAGGAAAAGGACATGGTGAGAATGGTGGGACAGGAAGCTAGAAAAAGCCTATGCTCCCGATGGTTTCTTTGGCTACACCCGTCTTGAACTACCACTTTGGACCCTGTGGAAGCTACCATAGTCTGGGTCCGTGCAGCCTAATGCCCCTAACTGACAGAAGACATTTCTGAAGGCCCCAGGAATGTGTCACTTGATGGAGACATTTCAGACACATTTTTTTCTTTTCTATGTTATGATTTCTATCTGTGATTTGCCCTTGACCACTCTCTCAGTCTGGTTCACATCACTATTATTAACTGTAAAATTTTGCTTCTTCAAAATAATGTATACTTTAAAAATTTGTACTGACATAGCCCACCTTCATATGATTGTAGAATTATTGTCATCTCCCAAAATCTAATTTCCATTATCTAGTAAAATCCATGATATGGGCAACTGAATAAAGAGGCATATCTTTTTTTTTTAAAATCCTTTGAGACTTTATTGAACTGCTACAGTACAACATTAGTTTTTGATGTAAAGTTCCATGATTCATTGTTTGCGTATAATATCCAGTGTTCCATGCAATACGTGCCCTTCTTAATACCCATCACCAGGCTAGCCCATTCCCTCTCCCCCCTCCCCTCTGAAACCCTCAGTTTGTTTCCCAGAGTCCATAGTCTCTCGTGGTTCATTCCCCCTTCTGTTTACCCCCCCCTTCATTCTTCCCTTCCTTCTCCTACCGATCTCCCTGCTATTCCTTATGTTCCACAAATGAGTGAAACCATATGATAATTGTCTTTCTCTGCTTGACTTATTTCACTTAGCATAATCTCCTCCAGTCCCATCCATGTTGCTGCAAATGTTGGGTAATCGTTCTTTCTGATGGCTGAGTAATATTCCATTGTATATATGGACCACATCTTCTTTATCCATTAGTCTGTTGAAGGGCATGTCGGATCCTTCCACAGTTTGGCTATTGTGGACAATGCTGCTATGAACATTGGGGGCGTGTGGCACTTCTCTTCACTGTGTCTGTATCTTTGAGGTAAATACTCAGTAGTGCAATTGCTGGGTCATAGGGTAGCTCTATTTTAACTTTTTGAGGGACCTCCACACTCTTTTCAAAAGTGGCTGACCAGCTTGCACTCCCACCAACAGTGTAAGAGGGTTCCCCTTTCAAAGAGATGTATCTTTAGGGACTGTTGGGTGGCTCAGTCAGTTAAGCATCTGCCTTCAGCTCAGGTCATGATCCCAGGGTCCTGGGATCAAGCCCTGCATCAGGCTTCCCACTCAACGGGAAGTCTGCTTCTCTCTCACCCCCCTGCCTGCCTCTCCCCTTGCTTGTGAGCACTCTTTCTCCTTTTCTCTGTCAAATGCATAAATAAAACCTAAAAAAAAAAAAGGCATATCTTAGTAGGTAAGTAAGCACACATGTCTCTCAACCATAGAAATCGAGCTTGAATCCTGTCTCCACCCTTTACAAACTCTGTGACCCTGGACACATTGCTTAATCTCTCCTCTCACTGCCTGCCATCCCATAATCCTGTGCTCCCGCAGTCATCACAGCACTTACCGCATCACACTGGGTCACTAACATACTTGTCTTTATCCTCGGCTGTGCTGTGAGCATTGTGAAATTAGAGACAGTGTCTTCAGTGACTTTCTCTTCCTCGTACAGAGCACAGTGCCAGCCGCCCAGGGGACACTCAGTGAATATTTGTTGAACGCATAAGTACACAGTTCTAAAACCATAACTAACTAACCAGCTTTCCAAATAGGATATGTCTCTACAAAGAGAGTTTAGGAAGCATGGAATGTGAAAATATGAGTGGTAGCTGGAAAGTGACCATCTGGAGTGCCAGGGGGAGTAACCCACAAGAAAGTATTTCAACAAACCAGTATGGTACCAGACTCTCCAAAGGAAAGGCAATGGGCTTTCTCGGTTTCTCTCTCATGCTCAGTGCAAAACCTGGGAATGTACACGGCTGCTCAATGGAATTCAAAGTCAGTTTAAAACAAGAAGATCCCCTGGACTTGGAGTCCATTGCGTTCTATAGGTTTGGCTCCCTTCCTTCCCATCCGTGGAGGATTCTCAGCATCCTGACTGGGTTGTGTGTGGGGAGGTGGGATCCCACTCTCCACACACACACGACTCCAGTGTGAAAGTTCGCAGAGCTGTGTGGGAATGGGGCGAAGGGGGGGGTGGCTATGCCTCTTCCAACAGAGTGAGTGGACAGCTTCTCTGTCTCAAGAATCCACACGCTGCTATGAGTCAGAGAATCCACAATACAGATGGAACACCCACTTTACTTAAAAACAAAAGACACAATTCCTCCAGGAACTATGAAGGGGAGAGATATCCAGTCACTGGCATCTAAGGTTTCTATTGAGGGCTTTTTGTAACCGGCCCTGTGCAAATCACTTCAGCCATGCTCTCTCCGCCACCGTGTGAGATGGGTCTACCGTGACCTCCGTTCACTGGAGGTGGCATAGCTAGAGAATTATGACTTCTGGATCGACCCCTTGGTCTGTGATTCCAAAGCCTATGCCTTTACGCATTCTGATAACTATCTCAAAGAGCCTAGTGGGAAACACACAGGCACACGCACACGCACAAAGAGACACAAATTAACATATACTAGTACATACACACACAGCATCCAGCCTAGGCCTGCCCTTCTCCTTCCCCTTCACTCCTCATAAAGGCCCTCTGAGTTAGCCAAGAACTCTCCCTTACAGAAAACACCATGTGTTTAAAGGGTCTGCAAAGAGCAGAGGCCTAAAAAGACTTTTCAGAGAATGAAATGATACTCCTGTGTGAGCCTTTGTAAATGAACAATTAGGATAGTTCATATTGACCTCTTAAAAGCACATTCTGATCTAAAGAAGTTGCTTGTCTCTAGTTGGTTTTGTTAAAAGTCGAAAGGATGAGTGTGCAGAGACCTGACCCTCTTTTTCAGGCTTAAAAAGATAAAGTCCTATCTCATTCTGTGGAATTTTTTCCCTATCTTTTTGATACAAAAGAACTTACTTCTTTTGTTCCACATGATGTCACAGTGAGAAGACAATCCTTAGAGAGCTTCTATTTGAAGAGCTTCAATTAAAAGATGAGTCACATTCTCAGTACTGTTTTCCAGGTTCTGAGATATTTTCCACTTTTTTTCTTCCCCACAGCCAACACAAGGAAAATGGACTGTGGGTCAGGTAATGTAGGCAACAGACCACGAGATCATTGCCAAAAATGTAACCACCCAATCGACTCCAAAGGAAAATATTCATTAAAGTGACACATGTTAATAGCGTTGAATTCAAAACACTTGTTTGGACATCCAGATGTCGGAAAGTGCCATATCCTGATTAGCTGAAATATTCTCAGTTCTTTCAGATCTTCCTTCCTTATTTTGATTGCAAGTCAAGTTTCAGGGAAATTCTTTCCCACTACTGTCTACTGATCACATCACCAAAGCATTTAAAAACCTTACTTGTTTCCTATAAGAAGAAATGGAAAGCATAACCACAACTATTTGTGTAAATGTCACCATGTATTATTGGAAGCTTTGTTCAGTTGGTTAGAGAGTTATTGCTGCAAGTTCTCCCAGCTGGACCCCCTCAGACACTTCCTCCACAGATCGTGCACACCCAGACACACCCACACCCTCACTGGCTCTCCGCTTTTACAAAGTGGGAGCGATTTTCCATTTCTTTTACCCTCTCCTCTGTAGTCTGCAGAGAGGAGATATACTTTCAGTAGGAGAGCTTTCATGCCAAGGGCAAGAGGAAGGGCGAGAGAGAGCCGTGCTGCAGAGGCAGAAAACAAAACCCACAGAAAAGGAGAGAAAGCACCTCCAGGAGGCAGTCAGTCCAGCGCCCCAGGCTGTCATTCACCAAAAAGGAAGAAGAGTGAGGCAGCGATATTCAGCTTTAACTCTTTCCTGGAATGCTCTGAACCAGATGCCCGGGGTTTCATGTCTATGGAATTAGATCATAAATGGGACCAAGCTCGCTGTTCAGTCATTTGCCACCAAATAGCAAGAATGCAATGTCCTAACATGGAAAGAATGTCATGCCCTAAACATTTATTTCTGGACATGGCTTTCCCAGCCTCGAGATCAAAACTTCAGCTAATAGATAAACACAGGCCATGGACCCCTCTCCCACCCACTCCTCACTTGCCCTGATAGATAGCACCCTGCTCGCCCAGCCTGGCACGTTCATCGTGTCCATATTTTAGCCTCACTCAGCGGCAGCGATCTTTAACCTTAGTCATGTTTATACAAGAATTCTCCCTTGCATTTTCTCACACCCATTCATCCTGCTGGTAGGACCAGGATTTCTCTCTCCGTGTTCCTTTGTTTCACTGGTGTTTCTAGGAAAGCAATTTTGTATTTTATTAACTGAATAACTACCAGTCATCTCTCCAACTCCATCACTCATGCATGGGTGTCTCTATATGAGATGTGTTTGCAGAGAGTGTGGGGGAGGGGACAGGGATCCAATGGATTTTCCAAGCACTCGGATGCAACTGGATTATCTTTGGGCAACATCATGAAATGCCAGAATTGGCCTTATTTCCATAAGATCTGTGCATGAAGAGTGATTCATCACCTCAAACTTAACACAGTTTCTTGCCCAATAGTCAAACGCTTTGCTCCCTGCATAGTCCATTCTGTATCAAGGGAACTGTGCTTTCTTATACAGAGAAAAATCTAGACTGGCAGTTTCTCTACAGTCTATCTTTTAATGCTTTGCCTGTCTTTCCATGCCCAGAACTAGCATTTGCCACATGGTTACACAGCAAGAATTCGATGAATTTATTTGATATCAGATTTTCCTTAATTAAAAAGAAAAAAGAAAGAAAAAATAATCCCTAATGATGGAAGGGAAAACACTGGGTCAAAATAAATGACATTTGGAGCCAAACCAAGGGTCAATATTTTTATTTCTAGTCACACCTTAGTTGGGTGCATTGTTTCGTCCCAAGCTGATGTGTTGCTTCACATAAGAGCTATGGTACCCCAAAATACACAACTGGGAACACGTGACGACAGGCTCTAGCATTAGACTAAGATCAAATCCCAGCTGCACCTCTTATCAATGATGTGACTTTGGACAAGCTACTCAACTTTCTAAGCCTCAATATCTGAAAAGTAGGAGATAATGATAGTACCTCACCTTTTAGGGTGATTGGAAGATTTAATGAGATATTTCAAAAAAAGCTCTTAGCTCAGCACCTGGCACAAGAGACAAGGTTCATAAATGCTTATTATTATTATTATTATTATTATTATTATTATTA